>NC_067402.1:29836400-30436400 GCF_016432865.1 Antechinus flavipes | reverse complement strand
GAAAAGAGAACAGAAATTGAACTAAGCA
The DNA here is from genome assembly GCF_016432865.1 of Antechinus flavipes. NCBI lineage: Eukaryota > Metazoa > Chordata > Mammalia > Dasyuromorphia > Dasyuridae > Antechinus > Antechinus flavipes. The sequence goes on along the minus strand of NC_067402.1, from coordinate 30,436,372 downwards.
TATCACAAAGATTAAATAAAAAGAATTAGATAGCTAACTATTGATTAAGTTCATTTGACCAAATATGATCTAATATCTATGTGAAAGAGGCTTACAGCAAACCATTTCTGCCCTCCAGCAGGTACTAGGATAGAGAGCCAAGTGAGTGAAAAGTACACATAAAGTAACATCAGGAGGCAGAAAATACCAACAACAGGGGGATTTGGCAAAGCTTCCTTCAGAAGGTGGCCCTTGAAATGAACCTGAAGCAAGCAAAAGATTCTAAGGTTCAGGCAGGGATAGAGCCCATAAAAAGTTAGAGACATGAAGATAGCAGCTGGTAGGTGCCATACAGTTGGACTGCAGTGTAAAGTGCAAGAAGAGGAATATGAAATAAATTTTCAAAGGGACGTTGGAGCCAAGGTTTGGAGGACTTTAAATGTCAGGTTGAGGAGTTTCTTTTACCCTAGATTAGGGGTTGTTAACCTTTTAGGGGGTGACAAGCCCATCATGGTTCCCATTGACAATCTGGTAAAGGTTATATGAGACTTTTCAGAGTAATGGTTTTCAATAGCATAAAATTAAATACATAGAATCACAAAGAAAACTAATTTATATTGAAATAGTTATCAATATTTTGTTAAAATAAGCTCCCAGAAACCAGAATAAGAATTCTTACCTCAGAGTCAGCCATTGAAATTTCTCTAATCCTTCTTTCTTTCTTCTCCCCTTCTCCTCACTTCCTATCTCTCACTCCCTTTCCTCCCATTCTACTTCCTTCCCTTCTATTCCTCCCTCCTTTCCTTCCTTCTTTCCTTCCTTTCTTGGAAAGTGTGTCAGAAACAGGATTCAAATCCAAGTCTTTTAAGTATGAGGCCAGTCTTTACATATTATGCAAGAATGACTATCCTCTTTTAGGAATGTTAATTTGACATCTTGTCCAGGAAAGGTTAGGCAGGGAGATCAATTAGGAGGTTATTGAAATAACCTAGTAGAGAGACATGAGAGCCTAAAATATTGTGACTTTGAAAGAGACTTGGACAAAATCCAGAGATTGGATTGATCATTGATGGAGGTGAAATAAATAAGACTTGGCAACTGATTCCACATGGCAAATGAGGGAGACAAAAAAGTGAAAGATGATAATGTTAGATGAAATTTAAATAGTAGAACTTTATCTCATTTGATACTCAACCACGACACAAGAATCTTATGAAATGCTATCATTATCCCCATTTTTTTAAGATGAAAAAATTCAAACTCTGAAAGTCATAGGGAACTACCTAGGAGATCTGGTAATCTACCTAGGAACTATAGCTAATAAGAATCTGAGGTTGATTCAAACCCAAATACAGTTTTATATTCACTCAATGACCCAAGGATTCTTTGCAGATCTGGGTCTGTGAAGGGCTTCAAATAAAAAGGTGAGTTTATAGGAGGGATGCATTCAGGAGGAAAAACCAGAAGCATTGCATATATTCATATGTGGGTCAGATTCTCCATGCTCCATCTCGTGATAGCCAATGGCACCAAGGCTTTATCTAGTCAAGAAAGCATATGACCATGTATATTTTCAGTCTTTCATCAACCTGTTTTCATTTTCCACACAATTCTAGCATGGTAAACAGGAATAAAACTTAAGTCTGGCTGCCTTCCTAGCATTCTGTTATTCTCATAACACTTTTTTTTTTTTTTATTTTCCTAAAGAGCCATTAGCTGGACAGAGATGTGTATGCACATACCTGGTAGAAATGTAAATTAATATTATAGGACTAAAGTTCAAGAGAGAGTTAGTAGTAGATATATAAATTTGAGAACTGTCTGCAGAACAGCCAGATTGATGGGAACTGGGGATAAAGATAAAAGGAAAATATATAGAAAAAAAGAAAAATAATATAGTACTTAACATTACAGCTACATTTGTGTAAATGTAGATCTCATACTAGAATCTAAACCATGTCAGTCTGGGACTGTGGCTTAACTAAATTTGTGATCTCTTTCAAGGTCTTTCAAACCTACATGAGAAATGGAGATGATCTAGCAGAGGAAAGCAAGAAGAAACAGTAAAAAAGAAAGGAAAGAACAGCATTACAGAAGCCAAAAGAAGGCAGTTCACAAGGGGTCTGGTCGATGTGTGGTATAAACCACAGACAGGTCAAGTAGAATAAGAGCTGACGAAAGTGTCACTAGCTAGCAATTAAGTGATCACTGATTGGATAAGCAAGATTATAATCAAGTAGTTCTCAATAAAAGAATTGTAAACTGTTAACAATTATGTAACGATTGCCTCAAATCTCTAATAATAATAAAAAAAAAGTACATCAAAACAAGGAAAGACCTTATCGTGGGCAAGTTTTCAAAGATGACAAAGGATGAGAACAAGAATAGTTTGTTAGAGGGGCACATTTAATGCACTGATAGATGAAATGTGAATTAGTCCAACTGTTTTGGAATCAGTTTAGAATTATGCTATAATAATGTGGTGAAAATTAAAAAAACCTTCAAGAAGAGATAATAAGAGGTACCACATTTATAATAACTCAGACAATAGAGTCCAACATCCAAAATAAATCCAGGAATTATATGAACAAAATAATTTTTAAAAATGTTTTATACAAAAAAAAATAAATAAAATGGAACTATATTAATTGTTCATGGTTAGGCAAAGCCAATATGATAAAAATGACAATTTTATTTAAGCTAATTTTATATTCAATACTAACTCAATTAAATCACCAAAAAAAAAAAAAGCCAAAAACTATTTTACTGAGTTAGGAAAAATAAAAACAAATTCATTTGAAAGACAAAATGTCAAGAATATCAATAAAATTATTATTTTTTAAGTAAAAGAAGGTGTTGTTAGTGGGATCAGATCTTAAACTCCATTATCAAGCAATAATTATCAAAACTATCAACTATTGGATAAGAAATAGAAAGGTAGATCAAAGGAACACAGTGAACATTCACTTTTCAGTTATAAATAAGTATATTTATATATATATTTGTGTATATAAATATATAAACAAGTATATATACATATATGTATAGTAACCTTGTTTTTAAGAAGTGTAAAGACTTAAATTTTGGGGACAATAATCCACTATTTGGTAAAAATTTTTAGGAAAGCTGGAAAGCTTCCAGCAGAAATTGAACACAGACTAATTTCTTACACCATTTACCAAGATAAGATTAAAATGGATACCTGGATATAAAAAGAAATATTACAAGAAAATTTGAAGAATGTGGGATATATTATCTATCAGATTGATGGGTAGATGAACAGTTATAAATAGGATAGAGCAAAGTTACATGTAAAATAGATCATTTTAATTAAAATGAAAATATTTGTACAAATAAAAAAATGTAGTCAAGAACAGAAGGAAAGCAGGAAATTGGATACAGGAGATACAATTTATCAGATAAAATTCTCAAATCAAAAATATATATAATTTTCTCAAATCTATAAGAATATAAGTCATTCCTTAGTTGACAAATGATCAAAGATTGTGAACAGGCGCTTTTCCAAGGGGAAAAACAAAACAAAACAAAACAAAACAATATATAGTCACATGGGAAAATAAATAATTATTAATTAGAGAAATGCACGTTAAAACAACCTTGAGATATAATTTTACATGTACCAGATTGGCAAAAATGATTGAAGAGAAAAGCAACAAATGTTGGAGGAAATGTGAAAAAATTGGGACACATTCCCTGTTGATGGAAGTGGGAACTGATTCAACTATTTTGGAGAGCAATCTGTAAAGACACCCAAAGAGTTATTAAACTGCATATACTCTTTGATCCAGCAATGTCACTACTAGATCTGTTTCCAAAGATAATTACAGAAAAAAGGGAAAGAACCTATACATTATAAAATATTTATAGCAGATCTTTTTGTGGTGGCAAAGAACTGGAAATTGTGGGGATGCTCAGAAATTGAAGAATGACTGAACAAGATATAATATATGATCAAAGTGAACTACTCCTGTGCTATAAGAAATGATAAGTTCAATGATAATAGAAAAACACAGATAGACTTTCATTAAATAATAAAGAATGAAATGAGCAGAAGCAAGAGAATGTTGTATACAGTAACAACAATATTGTTTTATAAACAACTTTGATCAACAGTTATTTTGACTATTATAAACAGCCAAGTTAACTACAAAGAATATATGTAGGAAAATACTGTATCCATTCAGAGAAAAAATTAATAAAAAATATATATATACACATATACATTTACATATACACCTACACACATATGTGGGGGTGGGAGGGTATGTGAATGTGTGTCTCAAATGTAGCCATTTCTAGGATGGGACAAAGCGAAGGAAAAGGGAAAGAAAGTTTCATGATAAATTTATTATATATTTAAAAGGATTAACAAGTTGCATATAATAAATAGATTTGCAATTTCATATGTAATCTTTTTTTTCTTTTTCTACCATGCTTGTTTTATTTCTAAAACAGAGAATAAAACAAATATATATATTTTAAATATCATTGGGCCTTCAAGCCAGAGATCCTACTTCCAGACATGCTAAAAAGAAGTAAAAAACAGAATGGACATACCCTGCTATTCTGAAATATTTATGCAGTACTTGTTGCCTTTTCTATCCAAAGAGCACTAAAGTAAGCAGTGAATGTTGGCAGAGATGGCTAGACAGTAGATATTCCCATGAAAAATACTCTGTTAGGCCCACGTTCTTCTGTACGCTAAGATTTAATTGTGGAATAAATAAGAGTCTGTTCTACAATCAGTCTGTAATCTGTCCTTCAGGCCAAGCTAACAATGATTTTGTTTTTTTGGTAATTAGCACCTTGGTAACATAAGCTGATTTCTGAGCAAAATAAAGGGAGGAAAGAAGGGAACAAAAAGAAAGCAGGAACTGCCAAGCCAAACAGCAGGTGTGGGAGAATCCAGAGTTTCAAATATCAGATTTATAAGTGAGCTATGTGCCCTTAGGCTCCGAATGTAGAATGTTTCTATCCAAATATATCATAAATTCAGAGTTTTAAAGTTGGAGAGGACGTTAGAGGTCATTTAATCCAATCCCCTTATTTGATAGATGAGGAAACTGAGATTTAGCGTAGGTTTAAAGTTGTAGGTCAGAGTTTTGAAATTAGTCTTTTAACTCCAAATAGAGCATATGATCTGACTGTTAAGAAAATCTCCCTCCTCCTAGGAGTGTTAATCTCCTCAAGTTTCTGGCTTTACATAATACCCACTGACTCAATGCTAAAGTACCCCTTACAGTCTGACTGTGGTTCGATTTATGAGCCTAAGGGACTGGCTCAACACTGTACTATGGAGGGAAGGAATTTCATAAACCTTCTGTTTGTAATAAAGAATTTAAAAAAAAAAAAAAAAAAAAAAGCTCTTCCCCCTCTTTGTTAAAGAACTACAGGTCCCAGACAAGTTTGACAAATGTAGCTATTTTTATCCTACACAATCACACAGTAGAATCCCAAAAATAGCCATTCTGTTTTATTTTCATTATCTGTTTATTTTATCCATAAAAATATTAGTGGTGATAAAATGTGTTTCTTGCTCTTATTTCTCAGGCTAGTTTAATCAAATTGGTTCTTAAGGCAATCACTTTTCATTTTAAACATAGCTTTAAAAAAACAGGTTAATAATAACTGCCTACACTTAACTGTACATTTTATGTGCCATATTATTATATGTCATCCATTAACGGCTTTATAGCCTGTGCAGAAGCAAATCATCATTGATCTTTTTCATATGAATGCTATTAAGACAAATGGTGTAAACTTGGGCTGATTAAAACATTACTTAAAATGCTTTATTAAAATTTATTTTTAAGCAATTTTTCCCATTAGGATTTGACAAATCTGAAGAGCACTTCATTTAATTCCACTTATGAGGATGTTTTGCATGCAAAGCAAAAAGCCTGAGGGAACTCGAGTCCCCAGAAAGGAGGTCTTCGACTCCTAGCATCAGTTCTTTCTAACTCACCACACAATCTCTGGAACAAGTGTTAGATAGAAAGAGATAACTCGATTTTATTGCCAAACTTGTGTATATGTGTGTGTGCACAAGTATTGGTGTATATATGTATATTTACATATATATTTATATTATGCTATATTCTATTTTATGATATTAATATGCATGTAGTATATTTGAGGCCCTTCTTTAAAATAAACAAAGATTAGGTTGCAAAACTCTTTTAGAATCCTTGGTTTTCTTTAAAGCCCAGTCTATATAAAATCATTTCTGAATCCCCCAACTGCTATAGCTTTATCCCTACTCCATATTATCTTTTATTTATTGTGTGTATTTGTGTGTAGGTGTGCAGTGTGTATGTATACACGCTGGTATCTCTAGTACAATATCAGGGGAAAAAGAAACTGATTAATAATTTCTTGATTGCTTTCTCTATGTTATTTCTTTTAACATAGAAAACCTTGAGGGAAGGTACTATTTAACTGTGTCCTTATTTTTATAGTATCTAGATCATAACATCATCAACAGTAAGCATTTATATAGCACCTACTGTGTGAGTTTTATCACAAAGAAACTGATGAATTTATAGGTTGAGATGAAAGCATTAACAAAAATGTTTATCTGTTTTATATTTGCTAATTTGCTAATTGCTAATAAAGGTGAATAGAAGCATAAGGTGAATTCTTTCACTATTAATGCTCAGGCCCCAGAATAAAGCTCCATGCAGGCAAAGATTATTTTGTTTCTATGTTGGTTTTATTATTCTTATCACATCACATTGTGTCTGGGACACAGTATGTATTTAATTAATATTTTCTGGATGAAATTGCACTGGAGAATATAAGGAAAAGTTAAAAATGAGCATTTCAAAAACAATAATAACAAAATAAAAATTTTAGCAAGACAAAACCAAGGTATAATGTAGGAGACTTCCAGGAAATACATTTTTCTCCAACAAAAAAAGCTTCATTCTAACACAAGAGACATTTGTCCCTAAAAGAGCCAGGATAGGATCAGTGATATCTATTTTTTTTTTGTAATTTTAAGGAAGTGATAGAAAAAAATGTGGATTTGAGCATCCCCCCAAAATCCCCCAAACAACAAACAAAAAAACAAAACAAAACAAAACAAAACAAAAAAAAAAAACTCTCAATTGTCCTCATGTTTGGAAATTCTATCCAACTACATTTGTGGAGGTGTGACAGTCAAAGACTCCTCTCTCCCTTCTAAATAAAACATGCCTAAATATTAGGTTATCAGGGCTATAATTTTGGTCAAAAGGAAAAATTTCCTGACTGGAGCATTGTTTTTTCAATTAACATTTACTGAAACTACTAAATACAGATCATTGTCCTAGGAGTGGGGAATGGCAAAGTTTAATTGATGCAAAATCCCTGACCTCAAGGAACTTTAATTGTCATGGAGTTTGTTGTGAAGCCCAAGTAAGATAACAGATCTAGAGTTCTTTGCAAAACTTCAAATGCTATGTAACTATCAATTATTGTCTTATTAGGCTCCAGTCAGCTGCTGACTATCTACATTACCTGAACTTCATACTTACTGCATTCCTGCAGAGCTCAGACAATGTTTGTGGACCCATACAAGGCTATACAGGTAAATGATTAACAAGGAGAGATGTAAAAATGCACTTTTATATTTTATTTCATTATTAACATTTTTCATAAGGAGAGATAATCAAACAATAAATCCATCCTTTTTCTGGAGCCTTAGCTAATTTGAGGTGTAAATGTTCCCATTGAAAATTTAACAATCAGCCCTTGAGAACTGGTCTAGTTGACTGGCATATCCCACTTAACCAAGGACACTATGAAGCAATACACAATAAGTACTGGGAAAAATTCAGAACAATCAATGTGAATCTTATGAGAAGGAGGATCATTTCCTGACAATAAGCTGGGAGCTGGCATAGTAGAGAGAGAGCCTGACCTGGAGTCAGGAAGTTCAAATGGGATCTCAGAGATTTACTAGCTATGTGACTCTGGGCATGTCACTTAAATTCCCTTTGTCTCAGTTTCCTTATCAGTAAATGGGACTAATAATAGCACTTACCTCCCAGGGTTGTTATGAGGATAAAACAAATAAATGATTATAAGGTGCACAGCATAGTGCCTAACCCATAGTAAGCATTATATAAATGTTACCATTATTAATAAGAAAGAAGGGTTAGACATTTGGTTGAGTTTTGGAGAGAAGCTGAGGAACGCCATTCACTGGAAATTCATAAAAAGAAAAATCAGCAATAAAAATAGCTTATACCACAGCATTTCCATCTTAAATATAATCCTATATTCAAGTGACAGTTACTAAATCAGTGACCAAAAATTGCAAGTCAGTTAAATATTAATAATCTATTTGCCATACTACTCTCTAAATCTGTTTCTTTTCAAATAGACATTAAATTGATTAAATGTTGATCTGAATAGAGGGATATCCTTGGAATGCTAATGCCTGGAATTTTCATTCTCTAAGAGGAACAGGAAAGGTGGTGGGGTATGTGAAAATGGGTAAAAAAATAAAAACATTTAATTCTAGAGGCTTTTGCTTTATTCTCTAATTGTTCAGTAGCCTGATTTTCCCAAATAGATCACAATCTGTAAAGCTTCCTTTGCATCTTTCCTTCCTATGGGCCTATAATAGCACTAGAGAGAGAAAACCCTTCAATAAATTTATGCTGGTTGACTGGCTTCATATAAATAAAATAATTGGTTGACAAATTGTTTTTTAAACGTTTTTCTTTAACATCATGAGCATTATTTTAAGACAACAACAACAACAACAACAACAACAACAACAAAGAAAAATAGTACAGTTATTCAGAGTGCAAATGGCATCTGGGTCCACTAATGGAAAAGGCTATGGGATGATCTAAAGTCATTTCAATTGTTGGACAAGTATGCAAAGAAATTAAACAAGTAAACAAATCTATGCTAATTGATTAACTTTATATAGATAAAATAGCTGACTGGTAAATTGAGTTACTTTAGGGATAGGCTTGTTCTTTAGGATCATTAGCATAATTTTGAAACAAAAAAAAAGAAAAATGGTATAGCAACTCAGGGTGTCAATGACATCTGGTCCATTAATGGGAAGGGATATGGGATGATCTAAAGTCGCCTTAAGTATTTGATAGCTGTGCAAAGAAATTAAAACAACAGCTTTTATTTTTGAGGGCCAGAAAAAAATCAAGTGATGGTGGGAAAAAAACATTTCTACTACAAAAAAAAAAAAAAAGTGATGAGAAGTTCACTATTAGCAATTGAGCGGAAAAAAAAGCCAAGGGGTGACTGGAAGAAGCCCAGTGGATTACTATCATTTTAATTAAATGTCATATTAGAATGTAGTATTCTCTCTTGCTTCTGACCTTACAAAATACACTGTTTTGCATAATAAAATCTCTATATTCTTTCACAAAAGCATAAGAGCCTACTTCCCTCCTCAAGTAATCTCAGTGGTCCCAGAGGATCCTAGGATATTTCTAAAGGGCATCTAGTCCAACCTGCTTGTTTCACAGTTGAAGAAACTGAGGCAAGAGAGAGCAACTGATTTGTGTAAAGTCATATAGAGAAGTTGAAGAACCAGCATTTGTCCCTAGCGGTGAAATCCCAATCTAGTGTTTTTTCCACAGTGCCATGATATTGATTGATCTTTATGATGTCAGCTCTTTGAGGATAAGGAGTGTCTTTGGTTTTATCTCTACATTCCCATTGTCTCCCACAATGAGTACGCAGCTGGTACTTAATAAATACTTGTTCAACTGAACTGCAGAAGGAGATATCATCAAGTCTGGTGATCAGTTCATCCAGACCTCCACTCTAGTCATCATTCTTAACTTGTCTTCCCCAAAACCCATGTTTCATCCCAACAGCCAACTTGGACTTCTGATAGGTGAACCACCAACCCTCTGCTTGACTTCCCAGCTACCAACCCCAAAAGATGTCACCTCATACAGAGAGACTGATTAGGCTTTAAGCCCAGAGCTTTTAGATATTACTTGCAAACTTGATCTAAAATACTACCTATCTAATCAATTTAAACTCTTGGTTTTGTTTATTGATTGGGTTTTTAAGTCTTAGAAGGTGTTTAGCTTTGTGGGGGATTTTTTTTGGGGGGGATCATTTCCAGATTTCTACAACTCCTTCCAGAACCAACTTAACATGTTTATACTTTGAAAATATTCTAAGCAAGCAGTAAATGGGGAGATTGCCAAAAAACAAATCCCAGGCACCTGTTTTCCTCTGCTAGTGAAAGAGGAAAAAAAAAGTCTGACTCTAAACAGTTCCCAAGGCTTGGTAAACGGCAGGCAATTTAGGATAATCTTGATGATATACGGTCCTTTAAAAGAGAATTCTGAGAGCTATAAAGCCCATCCAATTCTACCTCTGTGTGCCATTACAGGCCTGGTGCATTATGCTCCCTGCACTCAGACCCTTCACCATGAAGTCCAAGATCAATGGCAATAACCCAGTGCGGTGGGCGATTTTGTCCCTTGGCTGTGTGCTTATTAAAAGTTTTTCAGAAGAGCATGTTCGTCTCTTAAACTAAAAGAAAGTCATCATGTCATGCTCAAGGAACAGTGAGCACAGGGTTTTAATGGCTAGAGGCATAATTTGATTTTTTTTTTTAATGGACAAATTCGCTTTCTTCTGTCTGAGTCAGGACTATGCTTTATAAGCTTTCATTCAGGATTAAGGTAGAGAGCAATTGATCTTTTAACAAACACAACAACAAATATGCACATAAAGAAGAGTGGGGGCCGAGGGTTTATAAAATACTATTTGGTATACACATGGGCTCCCCTGACTTCTCAGATAACCTAAGAGCTGACAATACCCTTGGAAGAACTAGATTTCAAAGGCCATTCCATGGAACAGAGACTGGCTTTGTGCTCTAAAGCCCAAAGGGCAGAACTGTAAAAATGAAGAAATTTTTTTTCCCCATAGACAGGCTTTACTTTCATTAAAGAGCAATGGGTAGAAGAGATCCGGATCTCTATAGCTGAGGGAAGCAATTTCAAAAATCATTTTTTTTTTTTGCTTAATCATTTTTTATTAAGACAGAGAAGTAGAATATTGTATAGAAAGAGACTGGTTTTCATAACCCCTATGTGTATAAATTATATTTAAATAATCCATTTCACTTTGTATTATATTTTCATTAAGTGTAGAATACATCGTACGTTCAATTAAAGGTGCCTCTTTAGACATGACAAAACTGATATGCTCAGAAACTGCAGATTTCAAGTCTAATGTAAAGCATATTAATAAAAACAAAAGCAATCTAAAACACTTACAAAAAAGAGCAATGGGTAGAAGTTGAAATGAGGTACGATATTTCAAAAACTTCTTATTAGAGATATGCTAAAAGGGGAAGCATGTGCCTGTGAGATGGTAACTTCCCTTTCACTAACAGGGTTCAAGCAAAGGCTTGAGCTCACTGGGGAAGTTGCAATGGGGAGGGAGTCTTGTCAGATATGAGTTGGACTTAATGAAGTCTTTTTTTTTTTCCATTTGAGATTCTGTGATGCTAGAAAATTTACCAGATAATATAAGAATTAAGGTTCAGGTTACAAATGACAAATCAAAGAAGATAAAAATAAAATGTTCATTTTTAGTTAGCTTCACAATATTTTGTTTTATAGCCATTCCATCCTATCTTCCTAAAAGTCTAGAGTGAGCAACATATTTTGTGATGAAGGAATCATTATGGGAATGCTCAGATAATATGATGGGATAAGATTATGTTATTTAGTTAATTTCAGACAACGAAATACACCGAAAGTTGATTAAGCACTTGTGAAGTCAGGCACTATGTTAAGTGTTGGAAATAAGACAAAAGTAAAAGTCCCTGCCCTCAAAGGGTTCATAATTTATTAGAATTTGACATTAGACAACTTGACATTAAAATTCCCATCTAAGAATTCACAAGGAGTTATATGATACAATGAAAGGTGAACTATAGAGTAAGGATGACCTGAATTCAAATCTGACTTCAGATACTTCCTCTGGGAGGCTGGGCAAGTCACTTAACCCCCTTTTGCCTCAGTTCTTCATCTATAAAATGGGAACACACTAGAGAAGGAAATGGCAAACCATTTCACTATCTTTGCCAAGAAAACTGACTGTACAGAGTCCATTTGGTCACATAGAGTCAGAGAAGACAAGTGGATGATAAAAGTACCAGGCCTGCAATTAGGAAGACTCTTTTTTCTGAATTCAGATTTGGTCTCAGACACTTATTAGCTGTGTGATCCTGGATAAGCCAACATTTGGCTTGTTTTTCTCATCTGTAAAATGAGCTGGAGAAGGAAATGGTAAACCATTCCAGGCTCTTTGCTAAGAAAGCCCCAAATGAGATCACAAAGAGTTTAACATGACAAAAATTGACTTAACAACAACCACAAAAAAAAATGGGATTTATATCATGGAGGTAGTGTAGTTATCCAATGACAAGCATGTTGCATTCAGAATCTGAAAACTTAGAGTCATGTCCTGCCTCTGATGATTTTATGTAATATTCAGGCAAATCATTTTTTCTTATTTTCTTATTTATCTTATTTTTTCTCATCTTATGTTGAAGAGGTTAGGGTAGATAGCCCCCAATTTCTTCACCTTAAAACTTATGGTCCTGGTCCTATAACCCTAAGGAAACATGTCAAATGAACAAAGAACTATCAGATTCTTGAGCCCAGTAATTCTTGGATATCGTCAGGGTATGGATAAGGGACAAAATAGAATAAATAGAATAAAATCACAAAGAAACATTTTTTCCCAATCTACTTTATAACTTGAAAAATATATTCATGTACATGTTATAGAAAGATAATGTTGATTAGTGAAGAGAATTCTGGGTATGGAGTTTGAGGACTCAAGCCTTGCCTCTGACACTTACTAATCATATGACCTTGAACAAGTCACTTTGTATTCATAGATGACTTAAAACCTCTCGGAGAGAAAAGCTGTTGCAGCAGACCATAGATTTTTTTTGTGTATGTTCATCTGTTAAAATGGGGGGGGGGGAATAGAGATTCCTCAAAAAACTTGGTAATCAAGGGACTACTAAAACAAACTTACTAACACTGTTTTTCCATATGAAAGGAGATTCCCTTCAACAAATCAGTAAAGAAAATTTATAAAAACTTACTATGTTCCAAAGATAAAAGATAGTCTGTTCTTTTCCATTATGTTGTGCTGTTTTTTATTATATAATTTGTTATGGAAATATAAGCTGCTCTCCTCAGTTAAATTTATACAAGAACCCTGCCACCACATAAGAGGACATCATGATCACATATACATTAGATGTGATATATGTTTAATTTTGTCAATAATAATTATTGTTTTATTTCAAAAATCCTTAGCTTATCTGATAATAGTTCCTTCTCTTACTATATTTTTGAAAAGAAAGAAGGAATCAAGGAAGGAAGGAGAAAAGAAAGCAAAGAAGGAAGAAAAGAAAGAAGCAAGGAAGGATGGAAGGCAGGCAGGCAGGCAGGAAGGCAGGCAGGCAGGCAGGAAGGAAGGAAGGGAGGGAAGGAGAGAGAGAGGGAGGAAGGGAGAGAGGGAGGAAGGAAGGAAGGAGGGGAGAGAGGGAGAGAGGGAGGGAGAAAGGAAGGAAGGGAAAGAAGGGAAGGAAGGGAAGGAAGGAAGGAAGGATGGACAGGGATGGAAGGACAGGGAGGGAAGGACAGGATGGAAGGACAGGGATGGAAGGACAGGATGGAAGGAAGGACGGGGATGGAAGGACAGAATGGAAGGAAGAAGGACAGGGATGAAGGGATGGATGGAAGACAGGGAGGGAGGACAAGGAGAGAGGAAGAGGGAAAAGAGAACAAAAGAAGAGAGAAAAGGAGAGGAGAGCGAGAGGGAAGAAAGAAAAGCTGAGTGCCAAAACATGAGAAACCCACTGGACAGAATTTTGCCTGAGATCATCTACTCTGCTCTCTCTCACTAAAACAAGGAATTAGGCAGAATTCCAAAATTAAGGAAATTCTTCTGAAGTCTCACTTATCTTAATAGCAAAGTCCAAGTGGTTTTGGACTGGTAAGGGACCAGATAATTGATTCAAGTGTCCCTTTCCCTTTTTTATTTTTTTTTTCTTTAATAACTAAACCAAATATAAAATAGGCTCATTCACAAAGCATTTTGAAATCATTGGCAAAAGTATCATCAGCAGTCGTTGGAGCTGAATGGAATAGGCAGAATGCCTGCGGAGGAAGGCCTGGTGTCTTTCTGTTTAAGTCAAAATTTCAGGTAACTTAGAAGACTGTCTTTCTCAGCTGCAAAAATGGAGTTTCTCACTAATTTTGTTGCCAGCAGTAGGAATAGGCTCCCATCTTTCTTCCCACACCTCGTATCGTGGTTTCCAAGTCTGCTTAATGCATTCAATGTTTCACAAAGAACTGGGCTCTCTTTCCAAGGGAAAGCCATGAAAATGAGTGGTAATGAACCAATACACATATTGTGACTCTGACCTGGGGGAGCATTGTTTTCCATTTAAATTCATCACCCGTTATGGTTCTGGCAAGTATGTGTTCCCACTGAGTTCCTTCCTCAATTGGTACACCAAACCATCATCTCATTAGAGTTCTCCAATAAAGAGATACCACAAAAAGAGCCAATGCATTTTATGTCACTAATTATAGTCTGTGTGATAATTGCATGAAACAGTAGATAGGGTTGTAGAAAATGAGTTCAAACACAGCCTTAGGCACTCCTAGGTGTGTGATCTTGGATAAATCATTTCATCTCTGCCTGCCTCTACCAACTTTCTAGGGTTATTGTAAGGAGCAAATGTGACAATACTTGTAAAGAGTAACACAGTGCATGGCTTATAATAGGGGCTTTATAAATGCTTGTTTCTTTCCTTCTTTCTTCTCTACTCTTTTACACAACAGCCAAAAAAAATCTTCCTAAGAACATAGTACAGACCATTTCAAAACTCTGTTCAATAATCATCAGTGGCTTCCTAGAATAAAATACATTACAAACCCTTAAACATCTGTTCCAGTCTACCTTCCAAAATTCATTTTATATTAATGACCTTCCTGTCTTCTATATTCCAGTTTTTTTTCTGACTTGTCAATCTATCTCCCACCTCCAAGCCTTTGAAGAGACTGTCTTAGTATGCTTGAAATACAATTTATTTTAATTTCTACTTCTTAAAATCTTCACTTTCACTTCAAAGATGAAGTTTTTACCCTTCCCTCCTTCCCCAATCATGAATCCTTTCTTGATTTTTCCTGATTAATATTCTCATCTTCCTCTTGTTCATATTTATTTATCTGAATAAATGTTGTTTCCCTATGTGGTTAATGTAATATCAAGGAAAGAAACATTTGGATTTTGTCTGTATATTACCTGTGCCTAACAATGAGCTTGTTCAGTTGAATTAAAAGATATATCACTTCAAAAATACATTTAGCAAGGTCTATAATAATAATAAGATGAATTTCTACAAATATAACTTGATTTGATTCTAGACATCTTAAGCTAAAATCAACTGAATGAATGTAAATCTGTGTTTAGGCACTTGCTGTGTGATGCTGGGCAAGTTACTTAAAACTGTCTCTACCTCCAGAATGGTTACATGAATGACATGAGATAATATTTATTAAATAGCTGGGTGATTTCAGAAATATAACTTCAACTCTTTGGGCCTCAGTTTATTCACTGTAAAATGTGGGGCTTAAACTAAAACATTTCTAAAGTGTCTTCTAATTCTTGGTGCTATGACCTTCTCATTAATTGAGTAATAAATTATAGCATTCTGAGGTAACAAGTGACTTGCCCAAAGTCATGCAAAAAAATAAGCTAGGACTTATATTTGAATTTACCCATTTCTAGTCCCATGGACTTTTTACCATACCAGTCAAGATTTAAGAAAAACGAAAAAATCGTTCTAGTCGATCATTCCAGTGAGAAGTGATTTGGTGAATAAGCAGAGAAATTTACTCTCTTGTATGTCCTTTGGTAAGTCATTTAACACAGACCTCAGTTTCCTCCATTATTAAATGAGAATGATAATATTATCTCAGTGTGAAGTATGAGCATCAGAGGATAAAGAATGTAATAATGGAAAACTGTGATATAAAATATTAACAATGTCACTGTCTTTTGAACTTTCTAAAGACTTCTGAGGAATCATATAGAAAGAATTAGCAAAAACTGCTAAGTTATGGGATTTTGCCCAGAGGGAGTACTTACACCCCCTTGACCTTTGATGTACAATAAGTTTTCTACCATGTTGCAGAAACATCCTTGTTGAGAAAGGAGCAATGATTTGTGATCATGGGAATGGGTGTAAGTTGAGGGTCACAGCTAGTTGCTCATGAGCAGGGATGCCTTGCTTCTCACCTGTGAGTGAGTTGTTAAACTGCTAGAATGGCTCTCCTCCCATTAGCAGATACCATGTATACGCAAAGTTCACAAACTGCTTCTCTGAATGGTGACTGGAGATTGTCTACTGGTCACAGGCTGGTCATTTTGCACTTGCAAAAATGTATATCAACCAGGCTGTATGGCATAATAAACTGGAGCTCTTTTCACACTCTATCTGTCCCCCCCTCATTCATCTCACTTCTGAGATCAAAGGGCTCATATGCTATGAGCTCTAAAAAGACAGCCATAACAAAGAACAAAAACAAAAACAATCTATCTTCTAATAATCAATTCTTCTAAGAGTCTATGATAATTAAAGAAAAAGAATGCTTTTTTAATATTACTAGTATAATCGATTTGGTGAAGGGACTCATTTGGTTATATAAAAATAATATTAGAGATAGTAGAATTGCTATAATGGATAAAACTCAGGAACAATTGAGATCACATCCAGGATTTGACACTTCTTAGCTCTTTTACCATAGATATTCCAAAGAAGCATCTCAAGACTGCAAGAAATTGTTTGAGATTACTTACTCTCTATAGATAGGATGCGACTTGGATGACTGGAAGGACTTCTGGGAACCTATAAAATCATAGATCCTTTTTTATATCAGCAGTTTAAAAGTTTTAAAAATTATTGAAGGGGAAGGGAATAAGCATTTGTATAGTGCCTACTTTGTGGGAGACACTATGGTAAGAGTTTAATTCATATTATCCCTTTTGACCCTGAAAACGACCTTGAAAGGTAGATACTGCTATTGAATCATTTTAGTTGAAGAAATTGAGGCAAATTGAGATCAAATAATTGACTCAGGGTCACAGAGCTATTAAGTATCTGAGGCTGGATTGGAAATCAGGTTCGGTGCTATATATACCATGCCAACAAGCTACCTTATCTAACCATAGTTGGCTGGAAGAGATATTAAGGTCATCTAATCCAATTTTCATTTGAGACCCAAATAGTAAATGTCAAAACCTCAGGGTTTTGACTCCAGAATTAGTATTCTTCTCCCTAGATTGCTATCATTGCAAAAGAATAGAGTGAGAGAAGAGATACAAGCAGGGAAAGATAAATTCCAGCTGTGTAGATCAAGAAACTGATTATTAAATACCTATCACTGCCTATCCAATCTAAATACCAAATGAACAAGATCTTAGATTGGATCAGAATTGTTTCTTCACAAGGATAGAAAGGGAAGGTTCTTTACTACCAAGTCAAAAAAACTGGCTTCTTTAATGATACTTGAAGTTCCTCCATTATTATGCTTCTATTATGAAACACACTAGTTATTTGGTCATTTACCAACCAGTGTTCTTCATTCTGATTTTCTAATTAGGACCATCACTTTCTGCAAGGTAATCAGCTTCCAGGGAATTTCAGCTACAGAACTGCTAAAGGATTGATCATCTAGCACAAATCTTTGATTGCTTGATCTAGTCCAACTTCTTCATCTTACAGAAGCTCCAGATATCAAATAATTTGTCCAAAGTCAGACACCTACTAAGTGGTTAAAAAATGGAAGTTGCAAAGAGGGCTTCTGATCCCAAATCCAATATACTACCTACCACTAAGAATTTTTTGTGTGTAGTCTTAGGGACCAATTTCATCTATTTTTAAAAATTGTTTAGTGCAGTACAGAGAGGTTCACACCAGTGTATTAAGCAGTGGGTGATAAATTCAATTTTTTGAAAACCCTTGAGATAAGGGAAAGTACACAACTGCCTACAGTCTTATGTGACTACCTAAGCTTCTAGTGATAAAGCTACAGAGGTTAAAAAAAAAAGATAGTGATACAAAGAAATTTTCAAAGCCATAAGTTTATAAATATTCACTAGGGACCTACTAAAGGAGGCAGCTAAGTAGCTCAGTGGAGAGAATTCCAAGATTGGAGGTAGGAAGAACACAATTCACATCTTGCCTTGGACCCTTATAAGATGAACAAACTTGGGCAAATAGCTTAACTTCTCTGTTCCTGTTATTTCATTTATCAAATGAGGATAGTAAAAGCTCCTTTGTCTTAGGGTTGTTTTTAGTATAAAATGGGATAATATGGGTAAAGCACTTTGAGAACCTTAAAGCACTATATGTAAATGTTCACTGTTGCTATTATTATTACTACTATTTTTATTTTATTATTATCCTTGTCCAATATTCAGTAAGTTGATTTCTGAATGTAAGATGAACCATATCAAAATTGATCTTCATAGGATAAATGAGAAAAGAAAGCAAAAATTATTAGAAATAGGGGTTGAACCTTGTCCATAGCGGGGTCTTAATTAATCATGATTTATTGAACTGCTATGACATGAAACAAAGGTTCAATCTCCCAGCACGATGAGCATAGAGCAGTATAGTTGGCTTTTCAAAGACAACAAAGACAACAAAAAATACTTTTTGATGGAACATTTGGCCATTTTCCCCAGCAGGCCTTCTAATGAGCATTACAAACAAAAGACCCTGAAGCATAGATAGATGGCTGAGAAGTATTAAATACAACCTTCTCATTTTACACAGGAAGTCTGGAGATTGTGAGTTGCCCAGAAATATGCCAATGGTAAGTAGCAGCAGAACAAAGAATCAAACCCAAATCTTCTGATCCCCTATAAAAGGCTCTATCCAGGACTCCCCAGTGTCTCTCAATAGTTGAAATTTATACATTGACATCAATTTAAAAATATAAAAAGTTGGAGAAATTCTGTTTTTTAAAATTGACATCATTTTCCAAACTAATCGATGTATTATATATTAATAAACAGTAACTTCAATTCCCACATAGATATAGGATAGGATGGTGAAAGTCATGTTGGAAGATAGGTTACAAGATGAAGAAATCTATCTAGAAATCTTGCCAACATTGTAGATCATTTCAATCTCTTACTTTCTTCAAGGTCATGAGTTGTAAGGCTAACATAGTGAGTAAAAATCAGCAAAGTAATGAAATCAAACATATAACAGACGATATCATTGAATCACAGTGACAAAGAGTTTGTATTGACCAGGCTCATTAGTACATTATATTATGCTATTGATATATCTCACATCAGCATGCTGGGATCAGCATACATCAGTTTAGTACTCTTATTAAGTAATGAAATTTACAATGATAGAAGATATTTTAAGAGGGAAATTTCTTAAGAGGATTTTATTCTACAAATATGATATAGATAATCCAAAGAATGATTTAATCAATACTTTGCAGGGTCCTTTGCAGAAAGGATAAACCACTCAGAAATCAATAACAGCATATTTATTGTATTTCCCTACTTTATAAAATTTATACCCTTGGTGTACCTCCTGCCTCTTATTTTGAGGACATCATGTGACTTTTTTTTCCCTTCCCTCAAAATTTCCCCTAGGCTAAGTGCCAGTTTTAACAATCATATCTCTCTGAGGACTCACTAAGAGCAATGAAAGATGTATGAATAGCATTTAGGTAAACTCTGCTCATTGGAAAGAAATGGAAGAATGGTCAGGTACTATTCATACTCCTTCAGCTTTTCTACCTCAGCCTTCAGAGAGCTACTGCTGGCAGTAGGGGATTAACTAGATGGGATAATTTACAGGCTCTACTAGGTATTAAAATGAGAACACATGGTGCACTGCAATATCAAAATATCCCCCAATACTACTACTACTACTACTACTACTACTACTACTACTACTACTACTACTACTACTACTACTACACCACACACTTTTCTTTGGGAGGAGGGGGGCAAGAGGAAATAAATTATTTTTAAGGTTCAGAGCTGTGATTTCATTAGTGAAGTACAACCTTAAAGATCTGCAACCCAACTGTTTCAGGGGCACAGAAAAGTTAAGTGACTTGTCCAAATGTGGCAAAAGGAGAAATTGATCTCAGGTCTCCCTGAGGCCCAAACTGGTCCTGTCTCCACTAACCAGTCTACCTTCCAAACTCCATTTTATAGATGGGAAGATGAAGATTCAGAAATATCAACTGGAGGCCTCTATGTGTGACCAGCAAGTGAATCTGGGATGCCCAAATTCTATTCTACTAAACACAAATCTGTAGCACCTCATCCACCTAGATGAGAGCCTGCCTATACATATAAAACCCTTTTCGGCTTGAGCTTTTTAAGCGAATTCTCAAAATGTTATCATTGTACCTCATGATGATCCTCCAGGTTGAGAGGTGGTTGAAGGGTATTCTATCATCTTATTCTATCATCTAGTTAATAGTCATCAGTCAAGAGTTCCCAGAATGCCTATATTTGGTTTTGATTTTTTTCTCCCCTTTAGTATCATCCAAGTAAGAGAATATGCAACTCACCATGAAATTATATGAGGTACTACTTGTTGCTGAGTTACATTTATTAAAACCACTTTAAATTAATAATCTTAATTAGGTGACAGTATAAAAATGTCCAAATATAATCATGTGCTTAATGCATAAATATTTGGTAATGAATTAATTTATTTTTAATTACCAGACCCTAGTATCAATTACTAAAAAACTATAGCACAGGACTCATAGACTATTATTTCTCTTACTAGTTCTATGTTTTGTGTTTCCTTTCTCTCTACTTATGATGATGATGATACATGGTATCTACATTAAGTTCTGCAGGTATGTAAAAGGTTTGAATACATCACCACATTTGAACATCACAACAACTCTATGATTTTGATAGAGGCATTATTTCCATTTTATAGGCTAGAAAGCAAAGAATTGAAAAGATGCTTAGATCTTGGTTCTGATCGTAAAAGAAATTCAGAGGCCTTCTAGTTCAACTCCTTCATTCTACATATGAGGAAACTGAGGTCCAGAGGTTAATTGATTTGTTCAGGATCACACAATGAGGAAGTGTCTTGAAGAGACATTCAAAGCTGAGAATTCCTGATTCTATTCATTATATCATTCTCTCACCTTCAAGACTCAGCTTATATTCCACCTCCTGAAGGAAGAATTTAAGAAACTTGTCAGCCATAGAAAATACTCAACTTTTATGGAAGCAACCATAATTGGCTTCTCTTAAAGGGCATTAAGTCAAGAATCTTAATAATTATTTAGACATTGCCTTGTGTGGCTAATAACTGTTTTCTCCAATTTGTCTTGCATTTTCGATGAAATTGTAAGAAAGTACCTCAGTAAGAAAAAAATCAAAAATAAAAATGCTGGATTTGGATTTAGAAGAGTTGGATTCAAATTCCAGCTCCCACTGTCTGTCCAGGTGCCTCTGACCCTCCGAGATCTGTGGAAGACCTAAACATAAAAAATATAAGATCTCCCACTGAATCCAGGGTCATCTCCAGTCATCTTGATTTACATCTTGGCACTGGATCCAGATGGCTCTGGAGGGGAAAGTGAGGCAGGTGACCTTGCATAGCCCTTTCTCACTCAAATCCCATTCACTTGCATATCATGAGATTCCCTCCATGATGTCATGTCCTCTTCAAGAACCAAGCACTAATAACAACAATAAGAAGAACAAACTTGCATGTATAACTTTTAAGATTCCTTCCAGATCTAACTCTGTGATTGTACAAAGGAATTGAGAGATCCCTGCAAACTGTGACTTTTTACGTGCTCTCATATGCTCCCATTTCCTCTTCCTCAGTAGTGAACTAAGCTATAGTTATCATGGTACCTAGGATGTAATAGGCATCCTACAACTGTCTGGAACTCACACATTTCCAAGAGATTATCATATAGACATCTCAAATTCAACACACCCCAAACTGAACTTGTTATCTTTCCTCAAAGATTCTCCCCTCCTTTCAAATTCACTATTGCTACAGAGGATATCTCCAATATCTTGGTCCTCGGGATTCTAAGCTTGACTGTCCTTCCCAACTCTTCCCTTTATCTTGCCCTCTATATCTATCTACTCTACTGCCATAGTTTGTGTATATTACCTTTGTAACTTTTATAAATGTCTTTCTCTACTTGTACACTGCAGCCTCCCAGATGTAAGCCCCCATCAGTTCCCATCTGGGCTACTGCAATAATCTATTCATTGGTCTTTATCTTCTAGTCCACCCCCAACTCAGCTCTTAAAGGGAGCTCCCTAAAACCTTCCACACTCAATAAACTCTGATGTTCCCTGGCACCTTCAGGATCAAATATAAACTCCTATATTTGTCATTTAAATCCCAAGTCCACACATATTCCACCTTAAAACACTGCCCTGTTTCCTGTCCCCTTCCCCATGTGTTTTGTGATACAGTAACACCGTGTTCTGTCATCCCTCAAACAAGACACTCCATCTTTCAATTCTAGGCATTTTTATTGGCCTAGAATTATACCTTCCTGTTTACATCTTCTCTGAGGAAAATAATAGCACCTGCCTCTCAAAGTCATTATTAGGATAAAAGAAGATTACATTTGAGAGGTACTTTACAAAGGTACAGATGCTATAGAAATGTGAGAAGGAATAATAATAATAAACAAATACATAAATTAGTAAATGAATAAAGTGCTAGATGTCTCAAATATGTGAAACACTTTTCATTCATTTTCTCAATTTAGTTTCACAAACACTTCTGATAAGTTCTACATGTAGATGGTATGTCTACTCTATAGATTAAGAAAGAAACTGTCAGAGAGATTAAATTATTTGCCTAGGGTTACATAGTTAGGAAGGCACCAGAAGAAAGACATGAACCCTGAGGACAAAGTAAGATATCTAATAAGGAATATATTCAGAAAGCAAAAGGAGGTCCTCTCACTTGAGATCTCTGAGATCACATTGCCTCAGACACTATCATTTAACTTGACATAGCACTTAGGTTCAGTTACATGTGCGCGAGACAATATCTGCCCCTTGCTTTGGCACTATGATTAGGCCCTTGAGGACATAATCTTGCTTCTTTCTCTTGATGGATAAAGATTGAATTGAAGAAAAGGAAATAATAAAATAAAACAAAGCTGGAGCCCAGAACAAACAGCTGCAGTGCCCAGATAAGCTTTATTTGCTCCAACAACACGCAGTGCCTACCTTGACACCTTTCATTACGCTGTTGCTGGCATGCCCTGGCACTGATTCGCTCAAGCTTGGATAGAGCATCTTGATTTCTCAAATAGGTTAAAAAAATGAATAAGGATCATTTTTCAGTTTGGGTTTCAGTTTTTTTTTTTTTTTTTAAATTCAATTTCCATTCTCCTCACACATGGACTCCCCACCACCCCACCACCATACACTGCTGAAATTAGTACAGAAATCTAGGCCAAATCAGCAGCCATCTCAGAAAAGTAACCAAAGATTATGGATGAGTACCCATGGAATAATTGTTTTGGCTACTGTTGGCATAGCCCAAGAGGAATTAAAGATAAAAAAGGAGCAAGTAATAATAGCTAGGCAGGAAAATAGTAACTATCCCATTATGATCATTTTTAATTTGTTTGAGGCATGGGAGGAAAAAAAATTACTATCGAGAGAAAATTGTACAATGTAAATGGGATGCATTGGTATATTTTACTACTGTTGCTGCTGCTGCTAATGTTACTGCTGCTACTGCTATTCCAAAATCTAGATAAAAGCAAGAAAAATACATTGGCCTCCTCCTTTAAATTATTTTATTCCAATATTCTTGACTGTATCAATTTTACTTCAAGCACATCCTTATATAACAACTAGGTCATGGGCACTGTACAGAAGAAAGCATTATGAAAGCATTATGTCAGGAGAAAGCATTATGAAAAATGTAACCAAATCTGGGCCTTGTCTCCTTTGATAAGGAGCTGATTCTGAACCCTTTTCTTGACCTGAGAGTCTGCTGTGTCCAGTTAGCATTAGAAGGGACTATTCCACAGACACTCTTGTATCATGACAGTGGGTGAAGAAATACCAGGTATTATTACAGCTTGGACCTTCTCTCTTCTCCAGAATATAAAGCCCACCAATACCATGAGAGTCAAGGACTGAGCTACTTACTGCATTAAAATTGGGGAACAGATTGACTGCTGCTGCAGTGTCCAGAGGAAACGGAAGAAATGGTTTAATATCCAGCGAGGGCTGCAAAGGTGGGGCAGGTGGACGCACCAGGGCTGGGAGAGCAGGGCTCTGGCATGTGCCACCTAGGGATAAGAAGAGAAAAGAAAAGAGTTAGCAAGATCCTTTGCCTTTGAATGAACCACCTTGATGAAACACTTGAAGTTCCCCAGAAAGAATTAGAAACAATTACAGCCTTTTGTTTTGTTTTGTTTTCTGGAAATCAAGAATCCACAAGCCAATTGTGAAATCTGTTGCTATCAACTGGCAGTGAACTTTTTCTTGTTCAGAAGTAGCTAGTTATGATTCCTCCTTCCACCTTCCAATTGAATGGTTAAAGCTGGGAAGGCATCTCTGGGCTATTTCCTGCCAGGCGGCCAGATGGAATTCAATTATCAATCACATTTTCAATCAAGATGCCTTCAAGACCACTAGATTCCATATTGGTTTTCCATTTCTAGGGCAAGTGCAGCCTTCCTGCCCATCTCCCTCCCTCTAAAAACACATCTTATCTTTCAGAGATGCTCATAATAGTCTACATGCTATGGTTTCCATAGATTTCTTTTCACAGCATTCTAAACTCTGGCAATGGTAAGCAGAGAAATAACCTAGCAGGAAAGACAGATCTTCCCACCTTACTGGCTTGGTAGATGGGGAATTAAAATGCTATTTTTAATCCATTGCTACCAAATGGGACTGATAAGATGCATTTCCTTAAAATGAGTTCCTCTTACAGGAAGCTAGGGCAATTATCAACTACTCTAGAATTTTTTTTGGGGGGGGTAGGAGATGGATTGTCTTTAAGAGTAGATAGAATTTAGCGTCTTCCTAAACAACAGCACACTTCCTCAGCTGAGCTACCAATGAGCAGTCCGTGGGACTATTATGGTGATGAAGATATCCCCTCGCATACCAATCAGTAGCCACCTGTTTGCAATAGAACATAATTTTTTGTGGGGAGCCCCCCCTTCCCCAGGACACCATGTCAGTCAGTTGCCTGGAAGCTGGAAGGACTCGAGCCCGTTTTCAGCATCCAATATTTCCACTGTTTTGGTTATATTCCAAAACATCAATTTGCTGTTAATTAAAGACTGTTTGAATCCTAGGAAACTGTTAAAATATGCCAGTGTTCTTCTAATCTGAGAGGCAGGCAGCAGACTGTAAAAATCCTACTGGGGAGAGGCCAAGAAACATTAGAAAAACTGTATTGCAGTAGGATTTTTCACCTTTCTTCTCAGATCATTCTGAAGAGAAAAGAATAGGAAGATAAGTAAAGGAAAAAGTGGAAGAACAAGGTGAAAGAGACTCTAAATTGCAATAAGAACTGCCATCTTATTTCTTAAGTTAGTTGAATCAAAGGTGACGCCACAAGGGAGAGTTGCTTAAAAAAAATACTCAGAATTTCTCTTAAAGAACTTTCTTCTGTCCCTTTTCTCGCTGTATCTCTGTATGTGTGGTGCTAGTCTCTTCCAAGCTGGCTGGCGCTCTCTCTCTCTCTCTCTCTGCCCACCATAATATCCCTCATTTCATGCCTTGTACATAATCCTGATTATTTTCATTAAGTTCCACACATATCAGGAAGAATACACAAAATCTATCCAATTGGTATAGAAGATATGCTAACTATGAGTATGATCTAATGTCTGTAATTGAGGACTAACAGCAAAAGATTTAATTAACCACTAGCTCTAGGCTGTCAGCTCTCCTGCTTCTAGGTATAAAATCAACTGGAGCTAAATGAGCAAACACATTTTTATCTATTATTTTCATACTTTTCATGAAAAAAAAAACAATTTACAGATGATAACATAGCCAAAATTTGAGAGGGGCACCGAAAGAAGGGAAGGAAGAGGGAGAGGTATCTGTATTTACTACAAGGACACAATTAAACACATATGCTATCACCTGGCTAAGGACTCTTGTGTTATATTTCCACAGAGGGTACTTGCCAGAAGATTTGGAGAGAGACTAAGTGATTATAGAATTCCTTTTAGAATTCTTTTTTTATTAATTTTTTTTTATTTTCAAAATATAAGCATAGATAATTTTCAACATTCACCCTTGCAAAACCTTGTATTGCAAATTTTTTTTCTTCTTTCCCTCCCCTCTACCTCCCTTCCCTAGACAGCAAGTAATCCAATATACGTTAAACATGTGTAATTCGTCTATAGCTATTTCTATAATTATCATACTGCAAGAAAAATCAGATCAAAAAGGAAACAATGAGAAAGAAAACAAAATGCAAGTAAAATACAACAAAAATAAATAAAAATACAATGTTGTGATCCACACTCAGTCTACAATCCTCTCTCTGGATGCATATGGCTCTCTCCATCACAAAATTCACTGGAATTGATTTGAATCACCTCACTGTTAAAAAGAGCTGTGTCTGTTAAAATTGATCAATGTATAATCTTGTGATTGCTGTGTACAATGTTCTGCTGGTTCTGCTCACTTCACTCAGCATCAGTTCATATAAGTCTCTCCCAGCCTCTCTGAAATCATCCTGCTGATCATTTCTTATAGAACAACAATATTCCATAACATTCTCCAACTTATGGGCATCCACTCAGTTTTCAGTTTCTTGCCACCACAAAAAGGGCTGTGACAAACATTTTTACACATATGGGTCCTTTTGCTTTTTTATGCTATCTTTAGGACACAGGCCTAGTAGAGACTCTGGCAGATCAAAGGGCAGAGCTCCAAATCACTCTCCACAATGGTTGGATCAGTTCACAACTCCACCAACAATGTATTAGTATCTCAGTTTTCTCACATCCCCTCCAACATTCATCATTACCTTTTCCTATCATTTCAGCCAATCTGAGAGGTATACAGTGGTACCTAAGAGTTGTCTTAATTTGAATTTCTCTGATCAATAGTAATTTAGGGCACTTTTTTAAATGATCAGAAATTGTTTTAATTTCTTCATCTGAAAATTGTCTGTTCATACTCTTTCACTTTATCAATGGGAGAATGGCTTATATTCTTATAAATTTGAGTCAGTTCACTATATATTTTAGAAATGAGGTCATTATCAGAAACCTTAAATGAAAAAAAAAATTTCCCACCCTTTTAATCTTATCTGCATTGGCTTTATTTGTACAAAAGCTTTTTAACTTAATGTAATCAAAATTATCCATTTCACATTCCGTAATGTACTCTAGTTCTTCTTTGGCCACAAAATTCTTCCTTCTTCATGGATCTGAGAGTTAGACTATCCTTTGTACTTCTAATATGGTTATAATATCACTATGTATCAATCATGAGCCTGCTTCAACCTTATCTTGGTACAGGTGTTGGGTGTGGATCAGTGCCTAGTTTCTGCCATACTAATTTCTAATTTTTCCAGCAAATTTTGTCAAATAGTAAGTTCTTATTCCAGAAGCTTGGGTCTTCGGGTTTATCAAACACTAGATTACTATAGTCATTGACTATAGTGTCTTATGAACATAACCTATTCCACAATTTAATGACTCTATTTCTTAGCCAGTACTAAATGCTTTTGATGACCACTACTTTATAATATACTTTTAGGTCTAATACAGCTAGGCCACCATCATTTGCATTTTTTTTTCATTAATTCCCTTGAGATTCTTGACCTTTTGTTCTTCCAGATGAACTTTCTTCTTCTTCTTCTTCTTTTTTTTTTTTTAAGCTCTGTAAACTAATTTCTTGGGAGTTTCAAAAACCTCCAAAACAAAATTGGTATGGCACTGAATTAAGTAGATTATTTTAGGTAGAATTGTCATTTTTATTATATTACCAAAGTCTACCCATAAGCACTTGATATTCTTCCAATTGATTAGATCTGACTTTATTCGTACCGAAAGTGTTTTGTATCCCTTAGGCTTCTAATGCCTCACCTCTCCCAAAATGCTAAAATGCTTTTCTGAACCTGCAGTGACTTTAATTACCTCTCTTTGGAAAGCTAATCAGCAAAGTCAGATATGGATTAAATAAATCACGTCATTTGTGTTCCATGAGGCAAAATAAAACATTTAAAGGTCAGAAATTTAGAGGAAAAAAAGACTATAGTGATCACCTAGTCAAACATGCTCATTATAAAGATGAAGGAAGCCCAGTTAGGTATAGAGACAGCCTCAGTCATGTACCTCAGTCTTATCAAACCCAAATATAAATAGGGTACATTAATCCACATAAAATGATCCTTGCAGCCCACATATTGACTTAGTTTTAAAATATCATATTATTTATGCTCAATTGTATTTTCATTTATTTTGTTTATATTTCTCAGTTATATTTCTTCTGGTTCAGTCAGGAATTCACATGGTATTGTGTGCTGAATGCAACCTGGGTTACATGTTTGAAACTTCTGAAACAGCTAATTAATGGGCAAATGAAATACAAAATCAGGGCCTCCAGTTCCAAAACAAGAACTGTTTTTAATGCACCATGTTCCCTCCTACATTTTTCTATTACTATATCTGATCTTGTTGTTGTTGTTCCAGAGAGTAAGCACCTTCAGCTAATATATATAATGTGTATAGAATATATATAGAGAGAAAGAAAGATCTTGATATATATAGAGAGAAAGACAAAGAGAGATCTGTAATTGTTCTGTAATATGTTATCAAAGTAGCCTTGGATAAGTCTCAACACTGAATACTTGTTTTCTTATCTTGTAAAACAATGCTATGCAATGAAATCATGAGCTCATTGATCAATGGTAATAAGGCCCTCAAAGTCCATCCAAGAAATCATGCAATCAACAAGTATGTATTAGGCAATGATTGTGTTTCAGGAACTCTCCTAGGTGCTGGAGTTGCAAAGATAATAAATGGAAACATTTTTGTCTTCAAAGGCCTTATGTTCTAGCAAAAGAAGCATTTATATGTATTCAAGTATATATACACACATGATAACTTTATTATATATTTAAAAGTGTTAGCAACTTGTATATAATAGATTTGCATTTCATGTGCTATCATTTTCTTATTATTATCCTGTTATAAAAATGTTTGCTTTTTTCCTTAAACTAAAAATAAAACAAATCCTTTAAATACATGCATAGCTTTATACATTTACATATTTGTATATTTGTACATAGAGACAGAGAGACAAATATTTTAGAATAGACTATAAATTTCAAAGATGACTGTGAATATCACTATTATTGATATTTTAATGCAAATATATATTTGTACGCACACGTGTGCCCGTGCACACGCGCATATGCGCACATGAACACACCATTAACCCATTTAGCTAGAAGCCAAATCTCCCAAAATTTCAGCCACCAAGCCAAACAAAAACCAGGAAATAATCCAAAAGGACTCCTCAGCAAGCAAAAACAAAAGGTTTAAACAGTGAATTCTGCTCTGTATTACATACGCATGTAAGTTATGTCACCAAAAAAAATGTTCTTTACCCTTCCTCACATCTTCTTGACTCTCAGTTTACTTCTAATTCCTGCCAAGTTCTTTGATTTCTAGTTGACAGCCCTGCATCTCTATAGCACAGGAATTATCTATATGTCATCTCATTCACCAACAATAGACTATATAAAGACTAATCAAAAATAAACAGCTCAATGAGTAGATTCTACATTTTGTGCCAGCAGGAATAGAATCTTTGTCTCCCCCCCCCCCACAGCCCAGAAAATTTTCTGCTCACCCTTCCCAATATCATATAACTTCACTCCAGTTCTTTTCTCTAAGGTCTTCATTGGTGTGAGCATATCACTAAATTCCTCTGTCCCTCTCTATGTTGACACTACTATTCATATAGAAAGACAATATAGTCAGTTCAGTAGAAAGTTTTGTAGCCTCTTAGATTTAGCAGGAAATAGAGAAGTTACAGAGTAAACAGAGTGAACTGGGTAGAACAGTTGATAGAGTGTTAATGTTTGAAGTCAGGAAAATGAGTTCATATTTGCCCTCAAATACTAACTGCATAACCCTGGGCAAGTCACTTAACCCTGTTTGCCTCAGTCTCCTCAGTTGTTGAATGAGCTGGGAATGGCAAACACTCCAGTATCTTTGCCAAGAAAATCCCATTGGAGTAATGAAGAGTCAGACACAACTGGAAAGAAATGAATAACACAAACACTGTACACAGTAATCTTATATTAGTAAATTCAATTCAGTTCCATTAATACTGATTGTTTAACTTATAAGCAATTTGTAAGCAACCTCAAGCAATTACAAGATTCCTTATAAAGTCAACAAACATTTATTGAGTACTTACTATGCACTAAGCACTGGGTACAAAAAAAAAAAAGATCTAAAGACAGAAAGAAAAACAAACACTCCTTGTCCGCAAGGAACTTTTATTCTATCATGGGAGAGCTAATATTTGTACAGTTAGTAGTTTTATATTTCCTTGTTTTAGTAGCTTAATATCAAAGACTTTGGGACATGTGAATTAATTTGACTTCTTTTAAGCAAACTGGTATCTCAGAAAAAGTAATGAATTTAAGATCTAAGGATGTGGGTTCAAATCCTGATTCTATCCCTTGCCAAATGGCTTATTTCTTCATCTATGAAATAAGTGGATTTGGACTAGCTTAACAGGTCATTTGAACACTTAATTCTAATATTTAAGGATCACGTTTTAAGTACTTACTATGTTAATAATAGTTAAATGGTGTTTTCATGCTTAAGCTAGCAGATTTACTTACACACTTTAATAGTAACAGTTGATATTTGTATAATACTTTGAATTCTGAAAAATACTTTACACATATCTCACTTGGACTTGGACTTTGCAATCCTCCAAGGGATGTATAATAGATATCATTGTTCTAATTTGACCGATGAGGATACAGAAGCTTAGTCACTTTGAAGAACTCTATCATGATCATGCAACTTGCAAGATTCCCAGGAGGCATTTGAACTCAGGTCTTCCTGACTCCAAGCTCATCATATTATCCACTATATCCCATTCTCTCTAAAATAGTAAATTCTGAAATATAAAAGTTGATTGTATTGCCCAAGTATGTGAAATATCAGTTGATTAAGGAACATATATTTTATTTAAATAAAATGAAAATTTGAATGTATTCTCTGACTCAATGTGCCTCTTTAAAACAAAGTAAATGAATTCATCAGGGTATGTGTGTCTAATGGGCACAACCAATTTAACTTGCTTAAGTCAATGGGGTTCATCAGACCACTGATGAAATAAGTTCCCAACCAATTTGGCTGATTAAAAAAATTAATGACTTGACCATCATAACTGTCAAGTCAGTTGTTCATTCAGCCAGAGAGATAATTACCTGATCCTTTGGGGACCCAAGGACCATCAATTCAGATAATTCTAACTGGAGGTCAGCTTGGTACAATCCTCCACTTTCTTTTTCAGTGCAAACTGCAGGTACTGCTATATGATGTAATATTGTAAATCAATATTTTGAAGGATTCCTGGACAGTATTGCATACTCTTTCCTTTTAGGGGGAATGTTTAACCTTGGACTTCTGTACTTGAGCCAAACAGGACATCTCAACTATATCCAAAATATTACCAGACAAATTATTTAATCTTTCCTTTCCTCACTATAAAAGTCTTATTTTGAAAGTAATCAAGACTGGCCTCTGTGAACTTGTGATATTGTAAACCTTGGATCTATGATTCATGGAAACGGTGGGAGAGATTGGAGAGAACAAAAAAATAAATTGCTATCAAAGAAAGCAGCAGGAATCCCTGATGATGTAGCATATTGAAAATGTAGGGTCTCCTTCAATCCCTTTTTCTTCCCTTGTCCCCCATAAGATATATATTTTTAAAAAATCTTTAGATAAAGACTTCTTTTAAAAAAATAGGTGATATTCCTATACTGCAAGAGGGGGAAAATAATATTTTATATAATGTTATGTTTTCAAATAGACATTTTTGGAGGGCACAATTTTTATATTTAGTCCCATCTAGTGTAATATAATTCAAATAGGATTATCATAAATATTTGCTCTATTTATGGGCAGAATATATATACACATTAACTTTTGATAAGGTCAGAAAGAGAGCTTTTGTTTGTTTTCCTGTCTGCTTCATTTTGTGGTGTTCATTTCAATGAAATCCCTGATGAGAACTTGTTTTTCTTTGCATAAAATTCAAAAAAAGAAAACTAGTTAATTCAGCTTTCCAACTAATTGAGGTTTTACTGTCTAATCATTCACTGAAGTCACAGGAATGACTTCTTTTGGTCCACTTACAGGAGCTTAAAGCAAATAAACATTTTCAAACATTTGGCTAGAAATTCTACTTTGCTTTCATCCCACTCATTGTCTCTCTACTTTGAACCAGAGAAAATACTTAAAATAAGCACAAAAAAAATAAGAAGAATGACTGAGAGACAATCGCAAAGTGTTCATCTAAAAAGAATTATTAGACTTTTTCCATCTGTGATAGTAAAGACTGAGGAGCTTGTATGTGAGAAGTTTTTCAATTTCTTTCCCAAGATCTTGGTCTTAAAAATGAAAGGCCCATAGAAATGTAGGTGCTGAGAATCAAGGTGGAGATTTCTGAGGCCATCTAGTCCAAGGCATACATAAAGTTCATGAATGATTTGGACAGTCATTTTACTTGAAAAATTTAATTACCTCCTACCAAGAAATCTAGTCTACTTTTGAAAATCTAGTATTTATTAGGAAGGAAGAAGCCCTTTCTGTTTTCAGGCTGTTCTCCTAAATAAACTTTTATAAGCTCTACCTATATGGTCCCACAACAAGTTCTCTCTATTGGTTCTGTTTCTTAAGGATTGTTCTTTATTTGCTTTTGCTTGTTTGTTTTTTTCCAGCCTTAACATTCCCATTTCCTTCAACCAATTTTTGAATGGTCTTTCAAATGTTGTTTACTCTCTTCTGGATACCTTCTAACATATGACCATATTTCCTAAACTATGATACTCACAAGTAGAGAAATAATTCCAGAATTTGTGCTTCCTTGATCAAGGAAGAAAACAATGAAATTCTCTCCTCCCTAATTACAGACATCATGGATTTTCAGTGCTGTCAAAGATTTCACTAATATTTTCTGTTGTTGCATTACATTGTGTATATGTGTAGAGGTTGTGGTGTTCTAAGACTTCCAGATCCTTTACAGACAAAGCAACATCCAGCCACCCCTTCTTAATCTTGTTCATGTGTTATTGTTCTTGGTTTTTTTTTTTTTTGTTTGTTTGTTTGTTTTTGTTTTGTTTTGTTTTGTTTTTCTGAGTCAAGATTAAGACATTTATACATATTGAGTTTGATTTTCATAGATTCAGATGAAAGACCTAGGTGACTGGTATCTTTTTGAATTCTGACTCTGGCTTTCAATGTGTTTGTTATCTTTTCCAACTCTTATATCATCACCCAAATTTCATAAAATTTATTTATGCTACTTCTAGTTCAAAGGCATTGACAAAATTGGCAAATAATGTATTCAATCAGTTGAATCCTTCTAACTGTATTATGGTCTAACATACACACTTCAGGCTTCTTTTATAAGAATAGATGTGGTTCACAGAAGACTACATTTTTATAGGCAAATTTTGCTTCTATTTCATTCAAAAAAGTGAAATGCTATCTTCTCAGCTCTTCTCCTATAAGGCCATCTTAAAACTGAACAGGGGAAAATGGGTGGAATTCTCTTTCCTCTTTTCATTTGCATTAAAAATGTGAATATGTTTAAAATTAGTTTCCTTCATTGTTCAATGAACAAAAAGCAATCTACATTTCAAGAACCCACAGGTTTATGTTTGCATATGGTTTGAAATCCCTGTGAACCTAATCACATTACACCACTTTCGATAAGACTGTACACCACTGAACATTTGTTTCTTATCATGAAGTTCATCATCTCATCACCAACTTGCCAACGAGGAGCCCTGATGAACATTGCTAGGCTGACTCTTTGGGAACAGACAGATTCTTTCACCAAGAACTCACTCCAAGCTTTTCCAATTGGACAGAATCTGTTTGGGGTTTCTGCTTGTCTACCTTACAACAACCCAGGGTCTCCTTCTGACCTCGTGGATGTTTTGGAAAAGGATAAACAGTTTATAGGTCAACTGTTAGCATTTAAATGTCCTTACAAAACATTGTCTTTACAATAGGCCTATTTTTCAGATTTTAAACCCAGGGATCAATTTCATGGACTGACAGGTGCAAACAAGATGGAGAGTCAAGTATTCAACTCAAAACTTCTATTTGCCCCATTCTCTTCCAATTTACACCATACTCACCAAGAAGGATCAATGAATAGAAAACTTATGAGAGAACATTTTGCTACTTCAAAAGTTTCATTAATGCCAAACTATATGAACTATGGACTTAATCCAGGGAATTATTGCTAATATTTTCCTGTTCTTAAATAGATTGAAAGCCTCTGTCAATACAATCAGGAGTAATCCAGTCCTCAAAACAGTCTGGAAAAATTCAGTAATATCAGAGAGAATGTCCAGGTTGGTCAGACTGACACATCTATCCTCAGCAATCCCTCTGGAGAAAGTATTGTTTGCCCCCATAAATTTGCATCAAACTATCCTAATAGTGAATACAAGAAAAGCAAATGTATATACAGAGATAGAGGGAGGTGGGAAATATGAAGCAAGAGGTGGTATCCATATCATAGAAGCTAACATGTGTATAAAACTTTATTATGACCCAGGAAGTACAATAAAGACTTTAAAATCCTGGTCTCATCTAATCTTCATAACAATCCAAGAAATAGGTGCTATTATTGCCACCTTTTATTTATTTACTTATTCATTCATTCGTTTGTTTGTTTGTTTGTTTGTTTTTGTTGAGGCAATTGAGGTTAATTGCCCAGGGTCACACAGCTAGGAAATGTTAAGTGTTTGAGACCAGGTTTGAGCTCAAGTCCTTCTGACTTCAAAGCTGATACTCTATCCACTGTGCCACCTAACTGCCCCTATTACTGCCTTTTACAGATGAGGCAGCTGAGGCAAACATACATTAACTGACTTTCCTATGATCAATATAGCTAGTAAGTGTCTGACTTAGAAATGAAACTCATGCCTTCTTGAATCCAGGAACAATTTTCCATCCACTGTACCATCCTTGTAAGAAGGATAATGCAATAGAATTGGAGCTGGGAATCATGGGTTCAAATCCCACATCAGACACTTAGTTCTTTAACTCTGGAAATGTCCTATAATTCCTCTTGCCCTCAGTCTCTTTATCATACAGCCAGCACTGTCTACCTAACAGGCATGTTGTTTAGTCATTTTTCGGTGGTATCTGAAAACCCCTATTTGGGATTTACTTGGCAGAGGTATTATAGGGGACTGAAAATTCTTTCCCCAGCTTATTTTACAAACGAGGAAACTGAGACAAACAGGGTTATGTAATTGTCCAGGATCATACTGTTATTAAGTGTCTAAGGCCAGATTTGAATTCAGGATGATAACTCTTCTTGACTCCAGTCTTAGTGTTCTAATGACTGTATCATCTAGCTACCCAATGGAGTTGTTATGAATATTACTATTAAACTCTAGTAGAAGAGGAACCAACAACTTGAGAATCTTTGCTGAATGGAGGCAAACAGTCCATTTGGCTACTTCCTCTCCATCTAATTAAGCAATCCGTTTAGTGAGGACACACAAGTCGCCTGGAAAGTTAGACAAAGCCAGTGCTCCCACAGCCACACATGTCCATGTGGCTCTTTCCCTGCCAAAATGCAGGCCCAGCCTTAATATTCTAGAGGAGTCCATCAGTCACTGTTCATTGTTTATCCCTGATATTTGCCGACCACAGACACATGCCAGGCTCCCGCCATGTTTGAAGAACGGGCCAAAGGAGCATGGCTGCCAGATTCAGTTTTCAAAAGGCCAAGATTTGACACAGTTCCTTGCCTCTGTAGACAACAAGCCAAGTATCTGTGATTGTTCTTTATATTTCCAGTTGTATCACTGCTACTCCTAGTATGGGAGATCCTAGTTTAAAATTATGACTTTTGATTATATTGTTTTATTTGTTTTCTAGTGAAAGACCACGATGAGGTCACATTTCTAGAGCTGTTCACTATCCAAGCACGTCTATGTTTTATTAGTCATTGACTAAATTACATGATCCAATATCTTTTGTTTTAAAAAATGTTAAATTTCACACTACTCTCCTAAGGCAATTTCCAAAGGAAGGAAATTAGTTTTCTATTACAGTTTTGAAAATACCACTTTTAATTTTAACAAAACATCTATGTGCAATGTAGACTGAGCCTTGCATAGTCGATAGAGCACTGGGTCTGGGTTCAAATTACATTTTTGATTCGTCCTAGTTGTGTGATCATCAGTAAATCAACTAATTTTTGTAAGCCTCAGTTTTCTTTGCTGAAAAATGGACATTTTAAGAACACCTTCCTCATAGAGGTATCGTGAGTCTCAAATGAGTTAATATGTACAGAGGTTTTACAAAGGTTACAGAGAAATAGAAAGATGTGCTACTGATTATTATGAGGAGCCTTCGGTGATTTATTGCCAGGTTTGTTGATTCATTTGCTAAGTCATAGGAATCATAAGCAGCCTCTTCTGCATTTGGAAACAGGTTGATGGCTGTAAAACAATCTGTCACCAACTACTATATTCAGCTGTTTGTCAGACCATTTCAGTACACTATTCCATCAAAGCTGTCAAAAGTCCTGTCTGGAAGGACTCCCTAACTTCTGGACCACATCCTTTGCCTCTCACAATGGTGTGAGGTTAATCACGAGGGGAACAAGGCCTTCAAGGGAATCTGTAAACCATTTATCATTACTTTTGAAAAGTTTCTCTAAAATTCCTCTTTTACTAATGTTTCACAGAAGCATCAGATTCACATATTAAGAAGCTGTGACCCTAGGAAAGTCATTTAACACAATTTTTCTCAGTTTCCTCATATGTAAAATAAACTGGGGCAGGGATTAGCAAATCACTTCAGTATTTGCCAAAAAAACAAAACAAAACAAAAAAAAAACCTAAATGGGGTCATGAAGAGCCAGAGACAATTGAAATGACTAACAACATTATTATCTGTTCCTCACAGGACAGCTTCCCCACTGATGGTGGCCTAAGCTCAAGCATGAAAATCAGTTACTTGCGTCTGAGGGTGAATGGAGAAAACACAGCATAATTGCTCCAATCTTCTTTTGGAAGCTTTCCGAATCCTAGATTGGATAGATAGAAAAGGGGAGAAAACTTCTAAACTTGGAGTCGGAGCACCTGAGTCCAATCCCATTTCTGCTCCTTATAACCTGAACAACCTTGGACAAGTCATGGAAATTCCCAAGGTCTCCATTTCCTTAGCTGTAAAACGGGGCCATTTGTGTGCAGCAGATGCCCTCTAAGATGCCTTCTAACTTTATTTAAGCCTATGGTCTCAAGCACTGTGCGACATCACTGTGGGCCATATAAGACCAACCCATCCCCAACCCAGCTCTAAGAAACACAGATACTCAAGTTCCTCATTACTTGCCCTGAAGTTAGAGTAGCCAGGACAACAAATAATAAATATCACTAGAGAAAAAATGAATGAAACATGACCCCTCCCACCCCAAGATGAGCAATATGGTACCTTATCTCCTGTGTTCTTCTTTATTCTTTCCTATAACACCCTAGAAATCTCACAAGAGCTAGCCCAGTCTGACCAGAATACAGCAGAGGCAAAAACAAAGCAGGCTTCCATATGTTGAGAGAGTCCCTGATGCTCATTTCCAGTGACTAGCTACTTTCATTGCTAACATGCAGATCAATCCTTCTAGCCCTTGGACTTGGCTTTGAAGTTCCACTCAAAGTAATGCTAACAGATTTTATTTTCCTAACCTACAGGCTCCACGCCCCTGTGTCACTCCATTTCATCACCAGAGGCCAAAATCCAGGCTCTCTGCATTGCTCCAGAGATGTCAATATCATGACTGCAATCAATAATGTGGAAAATGCTAGGAACTGGATTTCTCCAGTATTTTCAAGTATTAGCTTATCTTGAAGGCCATGTTTTTGTGCTGTCACAATGTTAGGGTAAAAGAATAACTCTCATGTCTACCCAAGGCTAGAATTCTTAATCATTTAGCATCAAGAGAAAGTGCAAAAAGCAGTCATCGGTAGAATGTCTCCTTGGCAATTTTTAAGGAGACTTTTGTCTGGTAAACTTCTCACTAGTCAATCACCATTGTTAGTGAGTAGAAAAGGAGGGTAGCAAGGCAAGAAGAAAAGAGAAGAGGAGAGGAGAAGAAAGGAGAGGAGAGAAGGATTGAAGGAGCAAAGAAGGCAGAGAGACAGGAAAGCAGGAAGACAGGAAGGAAGGAAAGAAAAAAGAAAGGAAGAAAGGAAAAAGGAAGGAAAAAAGAAAGAAAAGAAGAAAGGAGGAAAGGAAGGAAGGAAGGAAGGAAGGAAGGAAGGAAAGAAAGAAGGAAAGAAGGAAGAAAAGAAGGAAGGAAGAGAAGAAGAGAAGGAGAGAGGGAGAGAGGGATGGAGAAAGGAAGATTTTATATTATAGTGCCTACTTCCAGATAATGTGCTAAGTGCCATATAATATGATCTCATTTGATACTCACAATAACTCTCGAAGGTAAGTACTATATTATCCCTATTTTGCAGTTAAGAAACTGAGGCAAATTGAATAAATGACTTATCCAAGATCAAACAGCTAATAAGTATCTGAGGACAGATTTGAACACATCTTCCTGACTCCAGGCCAGCTCTCTGTCTACTGTGATATTATGTCTAGTGCAAAACTAGCATTTTAAAAATATTCTTCCTCAAAAGATAGGACCTCAAGATAACCTCCCACATGTCAAGATTTAACATGAAAAACTGTTGCATAACTTCATGGGGTCCATGAATAGAAAAAGTCCTATAAAATGATCTTATGATTTGTAGCTTAATGGCTTTCAATTTTTTTTTCTGGAAATGTTCTGATTCCTTAAATCCAGAAATGCTGCAATGACCCTGACAAACTAAGGTACCTGCCTTTTGGATAGAGGAACAGCTCTCCAACCCTCTTGTATGGACCTGTACTGGTCAAAGGAAAAGTGACCCCTAAGGAATCATTTACTGGATTTGAGGTTTGAGGTTTTAAAAATGTAAGTCTCTCCTTAGGACTTTTTTATATCAAAATCATAAAATATTAGAGATGGAAAAAAACATGTAGTGCTTGGTTTCTTAAGCAAGAGACTAAGAACTATGAACTTAAATGATGTGTACATATATGTATTTATGTATACATGTGCATGTATTTATGTATGTTCATATATTTCTGCACATATGTGTATGTGCTTATATAAACATATTTATGATTTAATATAGTTTATTTCTTTAGTAATCCTATGTATCTTTTATGCCTAAAAAAAAAAAAAAAAAAGAAACACACATTATTCAAAAGAAGCCCATGTGCTTCAGCAAATTCCCCTAGGGACCCATAACACTGAAAAGGTTAAGGGATTTATGATTTCATTTCATCTTCTAATTTTTACAAATGAAGAAACAAGAGTCCAGATGGATAAAATAGCTACATATGATCATCAAATCTCAAAGTTGGATGATATAGAAAGCTTCAACATCCCAATCTCAATCTGACCAATAGCTACCTCTCCAACAATCCCAGCATAGGGACTTCTTATCTTTTATCAAAGATTTCCAGTGAGGAGGAAGCCATGACTTCCCAAAGCAATTCATTTCACTTTGGAATAGCTCTAGGGTTTTCTATTTCCTTTCCCAGATCTTGAACCTGCCTTTGTGCACTCCCTCACCCCAGAGTCATTGTTTCCAGGTCTTCCCTGTGGAGCCAAGTCTGATCCTTCTTCCACATGAAAGCCCTTTCAAGTTATTGAAGACATCTACTATTCTACTCCCCATAATTGCTGTGCCAAGTCTTCTAATCTCCAGAATAAATATCCCTCATTCATTTAATCAACCTTCATATGCCATGCTTGCATACTTTATTATTGTTCTGCTTCCAGTTCATTGTTCAAGTCACTAACGAGTTGATCCATGGGAGGATCATTCTAGTGATGACTTAAGAATCTACATTATTCTGTCTTCCTGCCTACATCTCTTCATCATGTCCATAAAGATCACATTAGAAACTGTCAGATACTTGGTTGAGACAATTGCACTTATGGAAGAAATCACCACCTTTGGTCACTAGCAACCCCAAATGATGTTGTAAGTATGACAGTGTACTACAAGGGGTATCAAATTCACATAGAAATGTATCCCTGAGCTGCATGTTGACTTAAAAAAAAAAAAGACCAAAAAAAAGAGCAACATCTATGTTGTATTATATATTTATTTACTTCGTTAAATATTTCACAATTACATTTTAAACTAGTCCCCCAGGTGCACTGGGGAATTTTGTAGGCTGCGTGCCAATTTGAAAAGTTTTCTTTGGCCAAGCACCTAGAGAAAGTCAACTTAAAATGTATATTTTAGTTGTTTGAGCTGAAACACACTATACAGAGTTGAGGACAAAGTTGAAAGAAGAGGTAAAAATAAGGGGTAGGTAGTTTTGAGTGGAAGAAGAAAGTGTTCACCAGTTATTAGCATATAAATGGAAAATATTTATCAATCTAATATGCTTTTGAATTTTTCAACTACCCTGGACATGTTTAGGAAAAAAAAATCAGCCAAAGTATACTTTCAAAGTCAAGTGTCTTAGACTTAGGGAGAAGTTCCCTAACTCTCAAACTACACAACTGACTTCATTTTTTTCTTAAGGTTATAAAATTCAAAAAGACTGAATGATTCAGGTGAAGTAGGACTAGGTAAGGAGTAAGAAAGATTAGATTTCACTTTTTTTATTCTTCAGAAGTCAAAAATTGAAGTGACCATAATCAAATCTTTCAACCTTTCTGCTCATTAGTTCTTTTGTTATATAAAGGGATTCACCAAGATCAAGGGCTCTTAAACTTTTTGAATATCACTGAGCTTTTTGGTAGCCTTGTGAAGCTAATGTATCCCTCTCAGAATAATGTTTTAAATATTTTTAAATGAATAATTTTAGTTAAGAATTAATAAAAATAAAATAATTATTTTCCCATCCAAGTTCATGGACCCCCTGAAATTAGGACTCTTTAGATGCCATGTTAACAACATTCATTTTTTACATAATTTCTGAAGATATTTCAAGTGATAAAATCTTACCTTTAAAAAAAATAACAGGATTCTAGACTTAGCACAGATAGGAACTTAATTTTAACTGAACTACCCTATTTGTCAGCTATTATTTTTAACATATTTATGACTGGTAGTAGTAGCCTACTCACAAATTCTCATGTGTGATCAATAAAGATCATATTGAAAGATAAGTTAATGAAAAATCAATAAAAATATTCAAATCAATACTGATGCCTTCAGAGTGCTCTGGGACAGAATAGATGAGTGTTTTTCTGGAACAATAGAAACAAAAAAGTTAACTGTGTCATGAAGTAAACACTGATTTCCAGTTACACTTGGATGTGTTATGGTGGACTGTCATTTGACCCACCCAATTGAACCACACTCTCAGGGATTAGCTGATTGGGCAAAGTATCCGAACTTG
The DNA here is from genome assembly GCF_016432865.1 of Antechinus flavipes. Taxonomy (NCBI): domain Eukaryota; kingdom Metazoa; phylum Chordata; class Mammalia; order Dasyuromorphia; family Dasyuridae; genus Antechinus; species Antechinus flavipes. The sequence goes on along the minus strand of NC_067402.1, from coordinate 30,394,589 downwards.
AGTGTAGAATGAAAACACAGTTACCCTCTGACCTTGTCTAAGCCTCCAAATTAATAGTTTGAAAAAGAGTCAGGGAATCTTTGAGCATTGTTGGTTCAACATCAGCCACTTGATGTGAACAAGGGCACTGATTCACATTATATACTCTCTAGTTGATTTCTGTTTTAAATTGTGACCTCACGGTTGGATTCTGAAAAAAACTCTGAGGTTACTAATTGTAATTTCCATTAAATTCTTGGCCTCCTAGAAGGTTCGTGGTAAAGAAGAAAGATTGCTTAATTTTGAATCAGAGACAGGATATCTCACTTGGCTAACCTACGTGAATGTCAATCAATTAGTATTTATTTTTATTTTATCTTATTTTATTTATCCAGTTATTTATTATATTATGTTATAAATTTATTTAATTTCTCTTATTATAAACCAAATACTTCTGGATTCTGGGGACACAAGTCCAAAAAAATGAATCCATCCTCATTGCAAAGAGGTTATAATCTAATGCCAGGGTAATTTATTTCTTGGATTCACTTTTCTCATCTGTGACATGACTAGACTGAGTTCATTTAGTCCAAGAGTTTATTTTAGCTCTCTATCAATGATCCTATCATCCTAAATCACTGAACTATTCTGGATCAATGTTTCATCTTCAGCAAAATGAGGAGGGTAACCTGTATCAATCACCTCTATTTTCTCTTCACATCCCCCCTGTTAATGGTGCCTTTGCCTGTTATTCTACTCCCTGATCTTAATATTTTTTTCCTGTTTTGAACTCTTAATTCATTGTTGTCTCTAGCTTACAGTTTTTCCTCCCATTTTCTATCCCATTTCAGTACTTCACTTGACTTTTGGATGCACAGGTGACAACTTAACATTGCCATGACTTCCCCTAATCTTCTCTGTGCCTTCTTTTAAGAGGTTTAATTCCTGTTTGAGTTGGAAAGAATAAGGGCTTCCTTAACAATAATAATTTTCTCCAATGACTCGTAAATGAACATTAGCTGACTTCAGGTAGAAAAGATGTAGATTTTTTCCCTTTTCCTCTCCTCTCCCCACCTCCTTTCCATCTTCTCATCCAGAGGCCAGATTATAATTGAATCCAGGGCAGAATCTCTCTCTCAGTTGTCAATAACCTAAGCAGGCTCTGACTCTAATGTTATCTCACAGCACATGGCTAAGAGAGAGCCATGGAACCAGCAACACAGTGGGTCATTAGGGACCAACCACTTAACCTCCTGACAAATGATAGAGGACACAAAGGTTCCCCCTTTCTGACTCATGAATTATGGAAGCATGGCAGCCCTTTCAAAGAGCTGTTTTCAAAGGAGAATCTGGACAATTGAACAAAAAAACAAGGAAAGCACTCCTCCAAAGGTTTATATAAACCTGCTTGCCAATACACGACTCAGAGAATTAGGTGAGAAAATGTCCTGTGCCATTCTACTAAGGAGTTATGTGACCTTGGATAAGTCATCCAACTGCTCTGAGCTGTGTACTCTGCTCTGTGTACTCATCTGTGAAATGAGGAGGTTGGATCAGAGAGTCTCTGAAAATCCTTTACAGCTTTCCCATTCTCAGATTCTCATTACTCAGCAGATAGCTTTCCACAGTGCCGTGCTCTGCATACATGATCTCCTTGGCCAGTGTTCTATCTAGCCCTTGTAAAATCACAAAAAAGGGCCATCCTAGAAACTGATGCACAACTCAACCTCGTTAGAATCTCAAAGGTGTACATCTGAAAAATGGATTGAAGATGACCTTTCTCCCTGACCCCTTCTGAACTTCTGTTTGGATGGACCTTGGAACAACATTAACTATGAGTTCCAAATAGGATCCCATGGAGGGCTAGAACAGATCTCAGAGGCCAGTTAGTCTACCCCCTGCATTTTATGGGAGAAGGGTAGAACTGAGTTTTAATGAGGGTAAGTGATTTTACTAAAGTCACGAAATATATATAAAATATATATATTATATATATATAATAACAAATAATGATAATGATGATAAATGATAATAATTATAATAATGAAAATAGCTAACATTCATATAACACTTTATAGTTTGCATAATCTTGTGGTTTTCCCAACAATGGAAGGTATTGCTATTATCCCCATTTTACAACTTAGTAAACTGAGGCAGGGACAGATTATGTGACTTATCTCATTTGAGCCAGGATTCAAGTTTATTCTTCTTCCTTATTGCAAGTATTGTCACGAAAAATCAGACATGACTAAACAACAGCAATATTTTTCCTAACTCCTCCTCATCCAGATTAATTTGTTTCCTAAGACTTATGACTGCTATAAAGTGAAAAGAACCTTGCATGGTTTTGCTTGAGGTGTCACAAAGAGAAATATGTTCTCCAGGTGGAGCTGAAGATCTGAGGCTAATATCTACAGCAGGGCGAGACAATGGACAGTCAGGTTTGAAACCTGAAGTCCACATATGGAATTCAAGATTTGCTATTTATTAACTGTGCAAACTAGAACAAATTATTTCAACTGAGTCTCAGTTTCCTCATCTGTAAATTACTACTTCTACTACTACTACCACCACTGCTACTACCACCACCACCATCACCACCACATCTTTAAATCTTTATGATATGAAAAAGTAATATACAAGTATCTTATTTTATTTTCACAATAACTGAAGCCTGTGGGATTATTGGACAAAGAAAAGACAAAAATAACTCCGGTATCTTTGCCAAGAAAACATCATGGACAGAATATTCCATGGAGTCACAAAGAATCAGACATAATCGAATGAATGAATAATAACAATGTGTTATTATTATCCTGATTTTGCAGATGAAAGAATTGAAGTTGAGAGAAAATAGGTGATTTACCCATATCTGAGCCAGAATTTGAATTTAGATGTTCTTGACTCCAGGACCAACATCCCATCCACTATTTCACTGACTTTTTCAAAATGGGGACAGTGAGTTTTTGACCAAATGGCTCATTTTTGTGCCTTTCTTTTTTGATATCACTGCAGGATATATTCCCAATAGAGTTAGGTCTCAATTAGTGTGAACGACAAAATCTTTAAGTGGTCTCATGTATTTTTTAGAACTATTCAAAATTATAATTATGTAAAATATGGAAATTGGTTCCAGTCAAATGGAAATGTGAATTCTAATGTTGACGATTTTAGGGGATTCATTATACCTACTAATCCAACCTAGCTATAATTGGATTATTTGGGGGTCAAAACATATAGTAAACAAACAAAAGAATTTTATTCTGGGACTGACAAATTTTGCAGCATTGTATTTAATATATGAATACACATAATATGTATATATGGTGTATACATATAAGTACATGTGTTTTAAATAGAAAGTCACTTAAATATCTAACAAGATTATATTCTAGATTGATATGTTTAAAATATAAATATGAAAAACACAAAATAAACAAATACTCATGAAGTCTTGCCTATTTGCTTTTCTCTATAAGCTGTTTCCTTTGGTGTCTCATTTACATGGGTTCAATTATCAGTCTTATGCAGACAGCTCTCAAGTCAGTATCCAGCTTTATCCTCTCTCCTGATCTCTACTCAGTCCTATATTACCATTTCCTGGTAGCCATCTCCAAAGTGGTTATCTAATCAACATCTCCCTTTCAAAATATCCAAAGTATAATCTATCATTTTCTTCCTTAAATCCAACCTTCTTCCAAATGATCCTATTTCTGTTGAAGGCATCTCTATTCAGTATGTCACAGTTTAATAATCCTAATGTCAACCTTCACTCTTCCCTCTCCCTTACCTCTTATATGCAATTAGTTTTCAAATCTTGTTTTGCTTTTACCTCTACAACACCACTCACACCCTTTCCCTTTTATCCTTTTTTGTACCATTCTATTACCAGGTCCTCATTAAACTTCCAAGGTTTACTGTAATATTTCGCAAATGCCCCCCCACTTCCTTTCTTTCCCTCTCATCCCCAATGACATCTTCATAGCTATTGAGATCACCTTATAAAGATACACGTCTATGCCATCTCACCTTTTTAAAAAATGGCTCCCCCTACCCCACTATGGGTGAATAATCCTACTGGTCATACTTCTCAATGAATTTTTACACTTATGATCCTATCAACACTATGATTTTATCAGAAAAGCATTCTTTTCTCCATTCTTCCACAAAAGTTATTGAAACTTGACCTATTATTTATAAGTAAATAAGAGAACCTAATAAGAAAGAGTTTTTCAACTGGGTTCTAAAAATCTTAAAATATCTTCATAATTATTTCAATAGAACTGCCTTTCTTTGTAATCCAGTATATTTTATTTTATGCATTCAAAAGCATAATTATGAGAAGATAACTATAGTCTCCCCTACAATACACTAGCTATACAAGGGAACTAGAATACAAAAAAGTTAAGTAAATATTTCCAATTTTTTAATTAAAAAGGGAACACATAAAGTGAGAGGCACAACTTTAACAAGGGCTAATATCTACCACAAATTTCCTTTGAACGCAACCTGACTTTCCACTAGCAATGTAGAATAGAGATTGGAAGCAATTAGTTTGTAGGTCTAGATTTTTTTTTAAATAATAATCTGGGTGACATTGCCCAAAACATGGAGATAATCCATTCAAAAGTTTCAAATCTGATTCTGTTAAAATTAGATAGCTAACTTTAGTCTCTCTCTCTCTCTCTCTCTCTCTCTCTCTCTCTCTCTCTCTCTCTCTCTCTCTCTGTGTGTGTGTGTGTGTGTATGTGTATGTGTGTGTGTGAATCTCTTGTCTTGTGGACAAGATAAAGGCTACAATATAACATATTATTTTCTAGGATAGATTCTCAGCTAATTCAGTGAAGAAGACAAAAGACAAATCACTGATAGTCCAATATCAGGTTGATCTCCCTGCAGTTCCTAAGAAAAATCTTGAAGGTAGAATCAAAGAATTTGACTTCAAATCTTGGTTTTACCCCCAATTATCTTTGTGACCACAGATAAGACACTGAATTTTTCTGGCTTAAAGGCTCTGCATTAAAAACAAATGGTACATATGGTTGTTAGAAATCTCAAAACTGGTTTAGTTAAAAATAATGATAATAACTGACATTTATGTGACTTATAAGGTTTGAAAATGTTTTCTTATTGAATGCACACAACAGCCCTGAGAAGCAGGTAGCATCATGATTTCCCTTTTAAGAGAAGGGGAAACTGATACAGAGAATTACATGAATCATATAAGGTTGCACAGCTAGTGGCAAATGCCACCTTTTTACTCATGTCTTTTTGCTCTTAGATCTATTTCTCTATACTCTATGATTCTTTTGTGCCAACTAAATTGAACTTCCTGTAAGACATCACTAACAGTAGAATATTATTTATGATGTCCTAAAAGCAAATATCAAAATTAGAATATTACTATAACAATAAAAACCACCAACTGTCTAGTAAAATAATTAGAACAAACACTGTCATGGAAATAATAGAGAAAAATCCTACATTCATAAGCAGTGAGTGGAAGCCTTGGCTGACTTCTGGCTTTAGAAACAGGAAATCTTGCATTCAAGTGTGGTTTGTGAAACATCATGGTTGTGTCACGTTGTTTACCTCCTGTGCTCTGCAAAACTCTCAGAGTGTTCTCTTATAAAGTTGAGAGGTTACTGTGATTTGTTCTTCATTCTCAAAGTGGAACCTGACATCAGGAGAAGATGCCCTGATGTGCAAGTGAATTGGATTTTAGTGAGAAAAGGCTGGGCAAGGTCACCTGGCTCACTGTCCCCTCTGGAGTCAACTAGTTCCCGTGTGCAGATATAGATCAAGACTACTAGAGATAGCCATGAATGCAATGGGAAACTTGGCCTTTTTAAGCCAAGGTCTTTAACAGATCTGTTTGTCTGAGGTCACACCCATCCAGTGATAGCAATTGAGGCAAAAAGTCTCCGCTGTAGAAAGATGGTGATGGTATTCATTATTTTTATGAGGTTTCTCATCTGGAGAACAATCCATCCCTCAATGCTAATGAAATTATAGGTTTGGCCTCTATCACATAGAAAATAAATTACTGAGGAATAATCAATAAGCAAGGAATCACCCATAGATCCTCATTTTGAAAGCCATCTAAACCACTTACAATCTGTATGTGAAACTCGGGTTGAATCTCTTTACCTGTCTTAGGTCCAACCACATTGCTCCCACATTCAAGAAGCTTAACAACTCCCTATTGCCTCTAGGACAACATACAGATTTCTAGAATTAGATTTAAAGCCTTTAACACTTGAACTTCCACCAATGATTTCTTTGCAGCATTATTTCACATTACTTACTTCCTGTCGTGCACTCTGTGTTTGAGCCAAACTAGACTCTTGCATTTACTGTACTGAACATCCCATCTCTCAACTTCCAGCCTTTATTCAAGATTTTTCTCATACCTGAAATGACTTCTTGCTTCCCTCTTGGAAATCCTGGACCCTTCCATCAGATTCATATCCCAGATTTAATATTTTGCTTTCCAGAAATTACATTAGCTTTTTTTTTTCTTTATATAATTATATGGCAATGTATATGTTGTATTATCAAGATTGGTTGCAAGATCATTGAGGACAGGAAGTATCTTTGTATCCATCATACATAGTATCTGTAGTGCCCAGTACATAGTAATTTGAACAAATGCTTGTTTAATTAGACTGAATACAGTTGGATCAGTCTAAATTTCCTTTTTTATATAAAAGGGGGTTGGATCAAGGAGTTCTAAAGGACCCTTAAGGTTTAAAAACTATTATGACTATAATCTAAAACGTCCACTGGTTTCTAAAATCCCTGGAAGCCTGTTTCAATCAACTGAAGAGAGAGCTCTTGTTCTCACATTCCCTGTGCAGAGTCCAACCTAGGCTGCAGGCCCAGCGCAGCAGCAGGAACCAGCAAGGCCAGGAGCCGCTAACAATGCTGGTGAGAAAGTCAAGGGTACAAAGTCAAAACCAAAATAAAACACGTCATGAAAAGAGACATCAATACTGGTATGAAATAAAAGAGACTATAAAGAGGGACTGTTAGGTGGAAGAATTAAAATTCAACTTAAATGAAAGGAAAGCAAATAAAACCAGCCAGGGGATTGTGCCAAGAATGAAGGGACCACCCAGGATGAGGTCAGCTATCAAATGGCTTTCCATTTACTCCTGGGACCCACAGCAACCCAGTGTCCAAGATGGAGAATAGAGCAAGGTTAATATCGTGGACTTCAGAAATAAAATGCTAGAGGGCATTCTTGCCTCTGTGGGCACAGACCTTGAGTTAATCATGGAGATTCAGTCCCAAAATCTGTGGCCATTTGTGCTTGGGAATGGAGGAGGGGCACAGGATTAGCTAAGTGCCACAGGATAGAAATTTTCAAGGACCTCATATTTGTGACTTTTCTTATAATAAAGTATGCAGGAGAGCAAATCATACATTCTGTCTTTCTCGTCCCATCCACATGCTAATGGTTTCCCTTTAATGTTACCTTCTAACTATTCTGGGTTTATATCATTTCCCACCAAGTTTCAGCTAAAATCTAATCTCCTTCAGAGTTAAAATCCTATCTTAATTTTAGGGCCTCAGAGCTCCCCTTTGATATAATTTGATTTATTCATCCTCCCTCTCTCTCTCTCTCTCACACACACACACACACACACACACACACACATTTGTGTGTGTATGTGAAGTTACTTTAGGACAGGAGTTGTTTGTTTATTAGTTTTTTCTTTGTGTCTCCAGTGTTCAGCATAGTGCCTTGGACATAGCACAAACTATAAAGTTTATCAGTTGAAAAATAGTTCAGACACTAGAAGAAATGAATTCTTAAACCCAATCATAGAGCACTACAATACACCCCCATTTAAATTTCAATTCCAATGTCCTCTCTTATATCTTTCCTGATTCTTTATCATTGCTACTGCCACCTCCCCCAAATTACTTTTTCTTTTTTTTTTTTTTTTTTGCTTTTTTTGCTCAGGCAATTGGAGTTAAGTGACTTGCCCAGGTTCATGCAGCCAGGAAGTCTTAAGAAACTAAGGTCAAATTTGAACTCAGGTCCTCCTGACTTCAGGCTGGTGTTCCATCCCCAACACCAACTAGTTTCCTCTCCCCCATCCCCTGCCCTCTCCAAATTACTTTTTAAATACTTTTTGAGTGACAGTAAGGTGACTCAGTACCTAAAGCACTGGGCCTGGAATCAGGCAGACTTATTTTTCAGCTTCAAATCTGGCCTCAGACACTTGCTAACTTTGTGACATTAGGCAAGTCATTTGCCCTGCTTATCTTCCTTCCTTCATTTGTAAAATGAGCTGGAGAGGGAAAAAATGACAAACTATTTGGACAGCTTTGCCAAGAAAATCCTAAATGGTGTCACTCAAAAAGCCTAACAGTGCAGGAGATGGAATATAATTGATAAACACTTATTGGGTAGATCACTGATGAATAGAATACTCAGCAGATGACTCTTGTCTGGGTCAGCAGCATTGAATTTAGGGAAGACACAATCATGTGGACAGATTTTTAGTCTTTTCTAGAAGCAGATCTGCAGGGAGATATTTCAGCTTCCTTTTGGTGATTCCTGGAGAGAAGATGACTTTGGATGACAACTCATTTTCCGTATCTTCACTTGATAAAATTTCTTGTCCAATAGAAAGATGCTCAGAGGTAACCGATATGCTGCTCTCTCTGTCTCTGAGTGAACACAATGCTGCCAAAAATAGCACAAAGGTTTTTGAAGCTACTATTTATAGGGTAAATATATTTTCTGAGGCTGGTTCCTCATTTAGACCACAGAGATAGAATGTGAAGGGATCTTAGAGGTCATGAGCCATCTTATTAATTGAACACATAAGATAGTTTTAGCTCAAAGAGTTTGGGACGATGAAAGTCACTGACTTGAGATTTCAAGCCAGGATTTCTGGCTCCAAGAAAAAGTCCTTGCTTCTGCTCTTCCTAATTGGTAAATGAACAAGCGATTCTCTAAAACAGAAATGCAAACTAGCAGTCACCAAAAACAGGACTCAAAATGAGCAATAACTAGGTAAATAAAGATTAAAATAACTCTGAGGAATCACCTCAAACCTATTAAGTAGATCATACAGAAAAAATTTAGTGGTGTAGGGGGATGTGAGAAAACAAATACATTAATTTCCTAATAGATAATGGTTAATTGGCCCCATTGTTCTGAAAGAGGATTTGACATTATATAATTTTTTTAAAAATACAAAAATTGCTCATGCTTTTGACCCAAGACTTTATTGGATTTATTCCTCAAGGGATTATTGATAGAAAAAGACCCATGTGTAGAAAAATGCTCATGACTGCATAATTTATGCAAGCAACAATTTTGAGAACAAATTGTATGCTTAGAAATTAGGGAATGGCTCAGCAGCCTATGGCACATAAAGGCACCATGAAGAAAATTAAATATGAATATTTGAAACATGGGAAAACTTTTTCAAAGTGATATAGAGTACAAAGAACAGAGCTGACATAAAACTTTGCATAATTCCATAGCTATATAAATGACAAAGGGAGTCTAGTGGCGGTATCATCATCATCATCAACATTTATGCAATGCTTCAGGGATTCCAAAGAACTTTCCCAATATTATCTCATTTAATCTGTACAATAATCCTGAGAGACAGCTGATGTTATTAATCCCATTATAAAGATGAAGAAACAAAGAGAATACATTAATTGATTTGCTTCAGTCACACAGCTAATAAGTTTCTAAGTTATATTTGAATTCAGCTTTTCCTGACTCAACTAACTATGTGACCTGGACAAATTACTTAACCCTGTTTGTCTCAGTTTATTCATCTCAAAAAGGAGCTAGAAAAGGAAATGGCAAACCATTCCAGTATCTTTGAAAAGAAGACCTCAAATGGACACATCGAGTTAGACATGATAGAACAATGTTAGATTGTTATTTGAGGGCATCTAGGTGGTCCAATAGATAGAGCACTGGACCTGGAGTGAGGAAAACTCATCTTCTGGAATTCAAATGTGGACTCAGTACTCACTGTATGACCCTGAAAAAGTCACTTAAACCAGTTTGCCTCAGTTTCCCCATGTGTAAAATGAACTGGAGAAGGAAATAGCAAACTACTCCAGTATCTCTGCCAAGAAAACCTCCAAACAGGGGCACAAAGAGTCAACCATGGCTGAAAATGACTGAAAAGTTTCCTGACTCCCTGTCCAGCACTTTATCCACTGAACCATCTGGATTGAAGTTCCACTTCTGAAACCCAGAGACAATGTGATTTTGGGATAAGTCACATCCTCTGAGTATACTTGGTACTTCTTAAAGATAACAAATCAAAAAAAAAAAAAAAAAACAAGGAAAAATTAATAAAATGTAAGAGTGTACAAACTATGGATAAGTCAAAATTCCTCTTTCATGCTATTTTTCCTTCAAGAGTGGGAAGGGTGAGGAGACAGGGAGGAATGTGTGTGTTATAGTACTAATCACCCTAGAAATTTGCATTGAAATCATGTTGGCCAACCTGTTTTGGGTGTTGGTGTTTCTCTTGACTAAGATTACATTTGTAAAGAACAGGTGCATACATGGATAAAAACTGAATCTTACAGAAGTAGTAGATGGGGGAGTAGGACTCATAATTCTGAAAAGATATTCACATCAGGAATGGGCTCAATAAGCAACACTATATATATATGCAACACTATACACACACACACACACACACACACCATGAAGGGTATAGGACCTCTAAGATCTACTGACATAAGGGAGGAGAGATGGGTGGATGTGGGTGGGGGGAGATTAAGTAATAGCAAGGCAAGTTAGGAGCAGAATTAAAGCCAAGAGTCAATAGAGATAGGGAAGATATATGTGTGTGTCTATGTGTGGGGGTATGTGTGTGTGTATGTCTGTATATATCTACATATATAAATATAAATATATCTTAACTATAGTCTGCTGGGGGGTGGTGAGAAAGATAAGGGGGGGGGAAAGAATAAAGTAAAAAAGGTGTACAGCAGAGAACAAAAGAATAATTTACAAGGAAGGAAAAGATCACCATTCATGAATATGTCTTCTATTAAAATATATACTTTGTTGAACTAGTATTTGTTGTTATATATTTTGATACATATATCAAATATATCTCCCTGAAATTCCTATTGGGCACATGACAATGTTCTCTTTTGTTTTGTACTTCTTTTCTGTTTTTCTTTTTTCTTATTCTGTTTCTTTAAAAAAAAAAAAAAAAAAAAAAAAAGCTGAGGTCTGTGATTTCTAATACTTTTTTTGCATCATCAAGCTACATTTTGAACATGCTTTCTTTGAAACCGTTTGGATGATTGTGTGCTTTTGAAGGTACAGATCTTCCTTCTGATAGAATAACTCAAAGTGAATTAAGTGATTTTCAGCAAGCATAGTGGGAAAAAAAATGAGGGCAATTTAACAAGAAGTAGGATCATTGAATCTAGGCCTACTTTTTCTCCTACACTACTAGGGCTTGCCCTATATAGTTTTCAAAAATCATTTGATACACTCATATATGGAATTTCCATTGATACTGTCCACATCGTCACCAATTGCTTATTGTCACTTTTTCAGTTGTCTGTTCTAAAGTAAGGAGAGAGCATCAGTCATATCCCCAGAGGATGTGAATCATTTTTCTCTGAATGTTCAATCCTGCCCTCCAAAAAACAAGCTAAAAGAAAATTTCAAAAGAGAATCATGCTACTAGAAATAGGTTCTTTCAAACTTTCTATATCATCTTTATTTGGGCTCTCGTAGCCCTTCAGATTTACCATCCCTACCATCCCCTAGTTCAATGCCAGGCATCTCACAGCTACTCACTAAATTCTTACTGAATTGAACTGAGTTGAATTGAATTTCCTGATGACATACATGTCAGGTAGGTAGGAGCAAGTATTATTATCCATGTTTTACAGATAAGGAAATGGAAGCGCAGAGAATTTGTGTTGGTTTCCCATCATCATCCAGGTAGGAAAGAAAAAAATCAAGATTCAAACCCAAGTTACCTTGTTCCATGTAATTTCTACTCTCACATGCTCCCTCATCCTGATTCCCTTTAGGACTTCTAAGTGTATTTCAGTATATTTTTTTCCATAACTAGATGAGGCTGTCCAAAATTGTTGTACTATTATAGATCAGGATTGACTAGAGGCAGTTAAATGATTCATGTTGGGATTATAATAGAATAGGACACTCCTGGATCATCTAACAGTAAACAAAAAAAAAATTTATTTAGGAATAGCACAGAAAATCCACTCTACAAGATTGCAGTACTGATTCAATTGTACATCACTTCTTTGTCTCCACATTCAACACAATGCCACTTGGTGGGGAGCATGTGCTTCCTGTGCTGGGTTTTGTATCTAGACCAATAAGGAAGGTATAGGTTTAATCCAAATAGAGTTCTCTGGCCCAATTAAGTCTCAAGGATATTTTCAGTATGTTTTCATTTAAGAAAAAAGCAGCTTAGCCTGCATGGGGTGAGGCCTCAGGAAAAAGCATATTGTTCCTACCACAGCCATGAACCCCAAAATCAGATTGAATGTGCAAATCTTCACCAAAAAAGCTTCGATATCCTCAAACAACTGAAGCATCTAAGATGCAGTCTTAGATGATAATGGACTATGTAATGATGTGTATTCATTTGCTTAAGCTCTGATTTGAAAGCATGAACATATATTTTTTAAATGAGGGCCTGTTGATTTTTTCAATGATTAGCCAATAGACAAGCTAAACATCTCATCTTTTTCAATTCTGTTTCAGTATTCTCTCATTTCCCCAGTTTTTAAAAATTACTTATCTACATCTGTTACTCCAATTAATTTCCCCTTTCATTTTCCTTCTTTCCAAGGGCACTTTTGATCCTATACACATTCTTTCTATATATTCAATCATTTAATAAGCACTACAAAGAACTGTGTCAATTTCCATTAAAATGACCCTTGGTGTAAAGATAGAATAAGCAAAGCTATAGACTTTTTTTTTTTTTTTGGCCACATGAATTTCTCTATATATTCCAATAAAGGAAAGTAGGTTGGCATAATGGATACAGAGTTAGCCTGGAAACAAGGAAATATCAGGTTCAACATCCATGAAATAGCCTCTGGCTATTTGACCTTTAGGTAAGTCCCCTAATTACTCTGGGTTCTGTTCAACTCTTAGAGGACTATAAATTATAAAAATAGTGCTGACTTGCACTGGTAGAAGTAGCTTTTCTGTCTCTAAATTACCAATACCTATATATTCAAAAGTGCAATTGTTGCTATATTATTCCAATAAAAACTACCCTTTATATCATTTGCCATTATATCACATCAATACAATCTTTCTTTTTAGATTATAAACTTACAAGGAATAATGATGAAATAAAAATTAAATCAATCAATCAAATAAACATTATTTGATGGTTCAATTCAATGATCATTTATTATTTTCCCAGAATTGTTGATGTAAAGATGCAAAGAAAACAGCCCTCACTCTCTAAAACCTATATTCCCTGGAAAAACATAATGTACATAGCTAAAGAAATGCTATGCAAATACAAAATACAAAATCATGGGTGGGGCAGGGCAAAGGAATCAAGAAAGGCCTTCTGGAGGATCCAACCCTGCAGTTGATTTCTGAAGGCAGCTCAGATTTCCAAGGGATGGGAATGAGAAAGAATGGCATTCCAGGAACAGGGAACAGCTAGTACAAAGGCTAGAGAAGGGAGGTCATTTACAGGGAACAGCAAGAAGGCCTGTCTGACTAAACTTTAAAGTACTCAGAGAACAGCATGGGATTAATTGAGAAAGATAGTATGAAGCCATATCACCCAATTGTTAAAAATAAGGTCAGTCCCTAAAAAGAGATATTAGAAGATATTTCCTGCTACTCCTTTGTAGAGATAGACAACAGTGGGGAGGGGGGAAGGAAAGAAGTTGATAGAATAGAGTATCATGTGTCAATTTTTTTTAATGTTTTACTAACAGATCTACTGATTTCTCTCTTTTTCCTCTCTCCTTCCCTCCCCTCTGTAAAGTATTTGTTAAAAAGAACAACACTGGAAGGAAGATCGGGAAAGGAGATGAATAAGAATCTAAACTTAAACTCTGCATTGCAACCCTATATAGGATCTCATAACAAATGCAAGGGTCATAATTTTATAATCTATTATCAGTGAATGTTTAATTTGTTTGCCTATTTTATATACCTCTACACCCAAGGTTACATTAAAATCTCTTGGGTAAAAAGAGGTCTCAAGTGGAAAAAAAAGTTTAAGGAGACTTGATCTAGACAATATAAAAACAAAATAAACAAAAACAATAGAAATTTGTCGGGTTTTTTTTTTTTTTAAATAGGTTGAAGCTAAATATAGACAGCTCTTGAACACCAAACTAGAAGTTTGCATTTTGATGATGCTGATGATTATGGTGATGACCCCTACATTCATGTAACTTAAAAATCATTGATGCATTTATGAGTATCTTATATGATTTATTACAATATTTTCAAAATTATCTATGTCATATAGAGCTGGGAAGGCATATTCACTAGGGAAATTCTGAAACTAATTAATTGTGGCAGCTTTGGAGTAGTAGAAGAAAATGATAAGTCCAGACCCGTAGTGGTACATATATAGCAGAGTATGCAAAAGTTAACATGTAACAGCATGGATGTTGTTGCTACCAGAGCCAGGGACTTGAATCATTTGCCTAACATTTCTCCTAAAACATAAGTAGACTGATGCTGTGGTAATTTTTTAGTTCTGTATTACTACTGAAACTTTTGTTCCTCAGTTTCTGTCTAGTCCTTTGGATTGAATTAGCATAAATTCTCTGGTCTGACTGCAAATACTTCCTATCCTGGTTTATATAATTTCATATGCTCTGGTAAAATCATGAGTTTACCTACAGTTCTGCTCTAAAACATACAATTTTCCTTCTCACAGACAGACTCCTTTCCCACCCTTTCACTCTCAGAGACTCCCAATTCATATTTTCAACCTTCAGACACAGAGAGCTTTTTGAATCCCTGCTATTAGAAGGGTAGATTGTTGTTGTTTTTCTTGATCAATTTCCTTTAACCAGTTATGCCATTCTCAACTGACTGATAAAAGCTGCTCTTGACACAGTCTATGGCTCAAGGCAAGACTTGGAATAATATTGAATTTAATTCAGAATTGCTCCTGGGATTTAATAATGCTCTATTGTGACAAGGATGTTGAAGGCCCATTCTGTTTGACAATTTTTTTTTATTTTGCCCAAAAAATTCTTAGCCAAAAATTGTTAGTATAATTAGAATGTGATCCTTATACTTCTTTCTTCCAGAAAAAAAATTCATAGTATTGCAGGAAATTATGTGATTTTCCTCACTATAGTTTATGGGAAACAAATCTCACTGAGATGATACAGAGTATGTTATTGATGCTGTTTTGCAGCAACTTGGCTTAAAATTACAAAGCAAAATTTATGACTCCAATGATGAGAAACTTTTTAAAACAAATTGTCCCATTTCTAGGAAATATGTGCAGGACCACAAAGGAATAGAACCAGAATAAGTTTCGATGCCCTTCTGAGAAAGCCAGCAATACACAAAGATAAAAAGTGTCAGTAGGAAAGCAAATGGGCAGAATAGAAATCTCCATCTATTCCCCAAATTCAAAGAGAGATATTATAGTAAGGGCACTAAGTTAAGAGCAATAAAGTAAATAAACTCACAAATAAAATATTCTATTTATTAAAGATATTTATTAATACATTTGGCTAGCTGAAACACTTACTTAAAGGAATGGTAAGATCAGATATACTCCATGGAGATGAAAAGAATAGGAGGCTTGAAATAGATGGCCAATTCAAAGCCCAAAGGCAGAGAAAACACTAATCAAATCGATTGTTTTTCATGACATCAGTTTGATTTTGGAGAGCAGAAACAAACTGAAGAAAGACAAGATGAAGAAAATGATTATAGGAAAGCCTAGTATAATGATAAGACAGTAGTCTGACCAAGAGAGTGGCACATAACTTTGCAAAAATGAGCTTATTATTGAGATGTTGGGATAATCATTCCTTAGAAACAGAAAGTCATGTTTCATCCACTCCCCAAAGGCCTTCTTAAGGCATTATGTGAACATTTGGGGCCCATAACTTGTGCTAAATGCAGGGCGTAGAATCTCGAAACGTTACAGAAAAGAGTAACTCAAGCAAAAAAAAGGACAGGCAAATAGGCAAAATGGGCCAGAGGTATTGGAAGTATTTGTGCTGGAGAAGAAAGACTGAAAGGTTCCTCTACAATCACCTAAAACTATTTTGAAAAGCTAACATATGAAGGATGGGGAACAGATGTTCTCCATTTCCACTAAAGATGGAACAAGCAGACATTGGGCTTAACATGCAGCCGGAAGGATTTAAATTGCTTTAACTGCAATCTTGTCTGGAAGCAACAGAGCATGCTTTATAAGCTTTTTGGTCCTGAGATTGTAGAGATGAATGCTTGGGATTCATATTCTAAGCTTCTCTCTTTCTCTCATTTTTGAAGGGACAGTTTGCTCTCAAAGTATCTGGGTTTGACCCCCAATTTTGCCTCCTCTTCATTTTTCAGATCAGTGATGTAAAAGTCAGAGGGAATTTCTGGAGAGGACATTTCTTCTACCAATACATATTGGAAACTCATTGTAAGGTGTAGGCTTTTTTTCCCTTTGTGATTTTTAAAAGTCATTGGTTAAAAACTTTTCATAAATGAAAAAACATACTATAAGTGTTAAAGATGGACATTTTAAAATAATTTGCTTCTTTTATTTGTTGCACTTAATTTTATTTTTTTTCCAAATTGCATCTAAAGATAGTTTTCAATATTCATTTTTGAGTTCCAATTTTTCTCCCTCCTTCTCTTCCCTGCCCCCCCAAAACAGTAAGCAATCTGATATAGCTTATTCATGGACAATCACGTTAAACATATTTCCATATCAGTCATTCTTTGAAAGAAGAATCAGAATTAAAAGGAAAAACCACAATAAAGGGTTAAAACCAAAAAAATTGAAAATACTGTAATTTTATCTATATTCAGACTATAGTTTTATTCTGGATATGGATGGCATTTTCCATCTTGAAACATTTAGAATTGTCTTGGATCTCCGTATTGCTATCTCAGAGTTAAATCTGTCCTAGTTGAACATTGTGCAATGTTGCTCTTACTGTGTACAATGTCCCCCTGGCTATGCTTACTTCACTTAGCATCAAATCATGTGTTTGTGGGATTTTTTTTTCCTTTTTCTGAAATCCACCTGCTTATCATTTCTTATACAATAATAGCTTAAATTTGGACATTTAAGCAAATGAATTTCAACAAATGATGTCTCAATCATATCTAAGGACTAGAATTTTTAATAAAAACATTGAGTTTCAAAGGGTCTAAAGCAAAGGAAGGAAAACCAAAAGAAAAAGGGAAGCAAAGGCATACCCTATTTTTTTTTAACTTTAAGTAAAAAAAGTAAAAAAAAAAAAATTACCAGTGGTGAAAAATTATCTTCCTTACTAAAGAAGGGAAAGGGTCCTGTATGTGGCAAAATGTTTGTGGCAGCCCTGTTTGTAGTGGCTAGAAGCTGGGAAATGAATGGATGCCCATCAATTGGAGAATGGTTGAATAAATTGTGGTATATGAATGTTATGGAATATTATTGTTCTGTAAGAAATGACCAGCAGGATGAATACAGAGAGGACTGGTGAGACTTACATGAACTGATGCTAAGTGAAATGAGCAGAACCAGGAGATCACTATACACTTCGACAATGATATTGTATGAGGATATATTCTGATGGAAGTGGATTTCTTCAACAAAGAGCTCTAACTCAATTTCAATTAATAAAGGATGGACAGAAGCAGCTACACCCAAAGAAAGAACACTGAGAAATGAATATAAACTGCTTGCATTTTTGTTTTTCTTCCCGGGTTATTTATACCTTCTGAATCCAATTCTCCCTGTGCAACAAGAGAACTGTTTGGTTCCGCACACATATATTGTATCTAGGATATACTGTAACCTATTTAACATGTATAGGACTGCTTGCCATCTGGGGGAAGGGGTGGAGTGAGGGAGGGGAAAAATCAGAACAGAAGTGAGTGCAAGGGATAATGTTGTAAAAAATTACACTGGCATGGGTTCTGTCAATAAAAAGTTATTTAAAAAAAAGAAAAATTATCTTCTTCTATTTATGTTTACTTACAAATTCTTTTCTGGTACATTATATATAGCTACTTATGATTCTCCATAACGTTTTAACTAATATAAGCTTTAGACCATATGAACAAATACTCTCAACAATTAAGGACTGGGGGTAGAAGGGGGAAATCACATCAATTTCCAAGCCATGCATTTTGTGACATTTAAAAATCTTTGACATGGTATATTCATACTTTGATTTCCTAATGTCCTTATAAAGGTCATGTTTATGGTATAATAAGCACACATTTTCAAGGGTTATTAATCAGAGAAAAGCTATATTGCAAACAGACTCTCCTAGAATTTTCCCCCCTTATAATGTGGAACATATTACCAACTTCAGAATGTCACATTTTTCAAGAGTGCCTTTAGGAAAAAAAAAAAAGGAAAAGAACAATGAATTTCTTTCAATGGGATGTCTTCATTGAAGATTAAATCAGAGTGCAGCTTAGCAGGAGAAATGACAAGTATGGATTCTGTTATTTCAGCAAACTTAAATGGCTATTAATAAAATTCTAATTTTTAAGCAATCCTTTGCAGCAGCTACATTACCAGCCATCCAGGAAACCAATGAGGTCAGGAACCTTTATTAACAATCCACCAACTATTGATGATAGGTATTTCTAAGTCATATTCAGTAAGAGGAAAAAAAAATAAAAGCTTTTTAATGTTAAGACATGTTGTAAGCCTCCAATTCATCTAACTTTATTATTCTGGGTAGATGCCATGCCCATTTTGCCTCAGCAGGGGAGACATTAGATAGCCTCTTTCTTGTTCAATGTTCTAAGAAAACAAGGAGCAAGGCATAAATTCCTTTTTGTCCCCAAGAACTCCTAAAGAGCAGAAAAATCTGCAGCATCTTTGTGGCTAGTGGCTACCTGCTGACACTGCTTGTGTGGCTGACAAGCAAGTATCCTCTACTGAAATGGGGGTATGTGTATCTCTAGGTATAAAACTGGAAATGTTTGTATATACACACAACATACACAAACACAAATCTAAATACACACACTCATATATGCTTCCTTCTAACACTTAAAAAAATTCTGTTTTCAAAGACATATCAGAAGGTAACAGGTTATAAATATCATTTCACAGCATCTATATCTTCCCTAATTGTTTAAAATGTTTTAATTAAATAGGAGTCTAATGATCTTTGCAAAGCAAAACAGTGACATATTCTACTTAGACTAAGAAGCCATTCCATCTGGTGCTGGGTCAAACCCAGCTTTCTGTTCTGTAGTCAAATTGGAACAACTCTTAATAGCGTAAGAATACGTGGTGGCAAGAGACAAATCACTTTACAAATGAAAAGATCTGATATTTGGATACCACCAATTACTTCAAAACACAGAATTTCTTTAAAAAAAAACCTCTTTGACAGAACCACATATCTGCATCTTTTAATTTAAACAATTAGGAGATTAGAATGCAGATTGGGATCAAGGCACAGTAGGAGAAACATGCATGATAGCAAGGGACAAATCACTTTACAAATAAAAAGATCTGATATTTGGATAACATGTTTATTGCAAAACACAGAATTTCTTTAAAAACAATCTTAGACAGAACCACATATCTGCCTCTTTTAATTTAAACAATGAGGAGATCAGAATGCAGATTATTTATTATCCTGGTGTCTGACAAAGACTATGAATATACAGTAATTCAATAATGATTTTTTAAAATCTTCACATATATAAAATACTACAAAGTTTACAAAGAATTTTAATATATTATCTTATCTGATCTACTTAACAGTTCTTGGAAGTAAAGTATTATAATAATAAGAGTGACTGTAATAATGATTACTAGCATTTATATTGCTCTTATTATGTGCCTAGTACTATATTAAGTGCTTTATAATTATTATCTTATTTGACCCCCCAACTACCTTGCAAGGTACTTGCTATCATTATCCCCATTTAAAATATGAGGACACTGAGGCAGAGAATAAGTGACTTGCCCAGTTAGTGTCTGAAGTTGGGTTTAAATCCAGGGCTTCCAGGCTCCAGGCCAAGTGTTCTATTCACTGATCCACTTAGCTGTCTCTCTCACCTTCATTTTACAGAAGAGCCTAACACAGGCTCAGATTCAGTGACGTGCTGAGCACTAACTATATAGCCAGTAAGTTTCTGAAGCAAGACTTAAATTTGGGTTTCTCTGATCCTAAATCCACTAATCTAGCTACCATGTGAACAAATTGCAGGAAAGGACAAAATCTTTAGGAATGAATCTCTCCACCGTGAATATCAAAATAAATAACATTAATTAAAGTTCAGAGGAAATGAAGCTTTTGAAACATGATTAAGAGGGGAGGGCAGAAGGGACAGGGAAACACTGCAGGAATCAAGCAATTCCTTCTATGAAGTTACAGTCAAGTATGAAGAATAAGACATGATAAAGTCATGGGTGAAATCAGAGCCCAAGCAATATTTTACATTGAAGAAGAAAGAACATCAAAATGAGGAACTTCCAGCTAAATCTATCAGTTAAAGCTTCCTCATTTCAGCCATGCCTGGAGATCATAAAATACTGTTGATTGGATGTTCCCACAAATCCAGAAATGTAGAACAACGAAAAATAAGACTTCAAGAGATCATCTAATACAAACTTCTATTCTGAGGCAGGTAAAGAATAACTCAGGAGAGCCGGTTATAGACAAAACAAGGCAAAGTGACTCCAAATCCCATATATGGAGTCAGAAAAGGTTTAGTCCAATCTCCTCATTTTTACAGAGGAGAAAACTGAGGACCATAGAGTCCAAAAGGTTTGCCCAAGCTCTTATTGGTGGTTAATATCAGAAAAAAAGTTAAAAATCAGATCGTATGGTCACAGATCTACAGCTGGAAGAGATCTCAGGGACATCCACCCCAATCTTCCCATTTTAGAAATAAGAAAACTAAAGTTCAGGAACATTGTCAATGTGACTGGGTCACACAAAGAAATATCCAAGTGCCAGAGGGGGAAAAATAGGAACAGGGTGGGAATTAGAATGAAAGCTAAGTGACAAATAGAATAAGTTTTAGATTAAAGAATCAGGAAACTTAGTCTCAAGTATATGTTTTTTGTTTGTTTGTTGTGTGTGTGTGTGTGTGTGTGTGTGTGTGTGTGTGTGTGTGTGTTTTAATATCCTGTTTGTTCAAGATGAGGCAAGGCAAGGCAACAAACACTTAGTTAAACACTTACCAGAACCCAGCTACTGTACTAAGTGTTCATGAGTAATCATTATTTTTATTCAATTATTTTATGGAAATACTTGTGTTATTTCATAAATTCAAAAATAAAATAATAATAATAATAATAATAATAAAAACAGACCCTGTCATATGGGACCTTACATTATAAGGAAGGAAAATAATGCAAAAACAAAGTCAGAGAGGAGCTTGGCCAGCCATTCTCCATTCTTCTTCCAACTTGGTGCCTGAGTTATATTAAAAACAAGATGTGAATTCAAGTCTTTCTTGACCTTAAGTCCAGTGCTCCTGCTCTTATCTTATATTATCTTATATTATATTATATATCTTTCATAATCAATTTTTTCATCTTGGGATCAACAGTTACTAAAAAATATATATTTTTGATCCATATACAACAATCTCAGTCCTATGCTGCAGAAATATGAAAGAAAGAGGAAAAGGTTGCATTTGTACAAAAATTATTCAGAGAAACTTTTTAATGGTGGAAAAGACCTAGTTTCTATTGGGCATGCTCATTTGGGGAATGACTGAACAAGTTGTGGGATAACATAATGGAACACTATTGTACTATAAGAAATTACTATGGCGATGTCAGAACAACCTAGAAAGACTTGCATGAACTGATGAAGAATGAAGTGAACAAAGCCATAAGAAGTATTCATTTAAGAAGAAAGTTAAAAAAAAAAAGAAATATTTTGAAATGCTTAAGAATTCTGAACAGCTCTAATTTCAAAGAACAAATATTAAATATGCTACCCATTTCCTTGGATTCAAAGTTCAAGATTGAGTCACACATTTGTGATTATGCCAATATGAGAATTTGTTTCACTTAATTATATATATTTATTGCAAGTGGCTTTTTTTTCTTTTTTTTTTCCAGTGGTGGAATTTTTATAAATTGAAAAGACAAAATACAAGGATGATGAAAGGAAGGTTTTGAAAAACTTTAGGAAGATGTCCATGACCTGGTATAAAATAAAAGGAATAGAAAGGATTTTTTTTAATGTAATAGTAATATTCTAAGACAATCTGAAAGACTTAGGACATAGGAAAATCCAATCATGATTCTAGAGAATCAGTAATGATGTATAGTTTAGTAACTGGTGAGTCCTCAAATACTTAAACAAATTGATTATGAGAGGCCACATGATATAAGGTAAGAGCATGAGCACTAGACTTAAGATCAGGAGAAACAGAGTCTCTCAAAGTTCAGAGATACATTTTTGGGCACTATCAATATAAGATTTTCTTTTTGACAGCATATTTTTTACAAGGATTTATTTAACTTTTATCTTTTCTTCTAGTGGAAGGATATAATGGGAAGAAAAATTCAGAGAAAAATATATAATGGTTAATTGAAAAACTGATTTAATTTTTAAAGGTTGTTTTTTAAATTATATATTCATATCACAAAGGGATTGTTTTTTTTTTAAAAAACAGTGAAAAAGTCTAATGAACCTCACCCCATTTCTAAGCTGGTCAGATGCTTAAAGGGCAGTCAACAGGATATGAGTAACAGGCAATATTCAGTGACAAATTATCCAGCTGGATGTATCATCTAATCTGCTAATTTATTAGCACATGTAAAGGATTTTGGAAGTCTCTGAACAACTTTGTTAGTAGGGAAGAGAGGTTAGAAAGTGTCACTGGGGACAGGTTCTATGAGCTGTGGGAAATCTGTAGCAGGGAAACTCTCTTAGATCCCATGATATATGTACTCTTATTACAAGGCAGAAGATGAAATATAATTTGTTCAGCACATGAATAAAACTACCCTAAAGGGCAACAGAATCCTAACTGCTTAATGCAACCATTTTTATGCTCAAAAGAGATTTATGAAATTATTATATCTCTAATAATTTTCTCTGTCCTCTGATAATTCTCTGTTGCCTAGATCAGAAGCTGGCCATGGATCTCAAAGGTAAGCCATGGGAGCTCAGGGTCTTCCTGACCTTTCCAGAATGCATTTCCAAACTAGAAAGGTTTCAAGTCCAATCCATCAATGATGGGATCTTATCTCCTCTGAGGACCAGCCTAGATACAGATGAAGAGTTTCTAAACAGAACATTTTTTCTAAGAAGACTGTGGTAGTTTAGGTCTCACTCCAGGATGCCAAATTCAGAGAGTGCAAGTGATATTTCTAGATCTTCAGAAGCTAAAACCTAACATGTTTATCACTTGTTCTGCTAACTCTTCTTCCATCTCAATCTTCTACCTCCCAGCAATATAGGAGAGTATCCTAACACCTCCAAAAGCAAATATTTTTCCCTAATTAATGCATGTGTAATATCTATTTCAGATGCAAAATTCCTGACTCTTCCAATTCCTTAATGCAGTTTAGTATCAAACTAATGGTTTGCTAAAAGTAAGTTTTCTTTTTTAATCATCAACTTGATGAAAAACTATTATTTTAAGATACAAAGAAACACAAAAGTATGATCTATTATGTTTATTTTTAAAAGAAAAATAATAGCTAATATATGATTTATACACATATATTCTTATATATATGCATATAATCTGTATAAAGAAAAATGTTAAATTAAATACATACATATTCACAAAAACACAATATACATGTCTATGTCTCTCTCTCTCTTTTACCTATAATTCTATCTAGATATATATCTATAGATATAAGTATATTACAGACATATACATTTTCTAAATACATTGATTTACCCTAACACTTTTACTAGCCCTGCTTTACAGATGTGGAAACTGAAGCTGTGTGCATATGTATTTTATATAATTTATAACATACACACACACAGGGATCCCAAAAATGTTTGTAATTTGAAGTTATTATGAAACAACAGCAGAGTAACAAGCCTGCTCTATTTTTGCCTCTTCAAGGCTATATTTCTTTTAACATTTGAATGGCTCAGTGAATAGAGCACTGAACCTGGAGTCAAAAAGACTTAAGTTCAAAGTTACCCCCAAGTTTACAATATATGTGACCGTAAGCAAGTCATTGTTCATTTCTCCTTGGTTTCTTTAACTGTGAAAGGGGGTTAATAATAGAATCCACTTTTCAGGAAATGGGATAATTATAAAGTCCTTTTCAAGCTTTAATACAAGATAAAAAAGACTAGGTATTATTATTGTTATTGTTGTTATGTGCATTTAGAAAGTTTATTGATGCTCCTTTTATTATATATTTATAACTATCCACTCACTACATCAATACCTCCTATTACCACCTCCCATCTCTGTGTGTCTGTCTCTCTCCCTCTGTGTCTCTGTCTATCTCTGTTTTTCTCTCTGTCTCGGTGTCTCTCTGTCTTTTTCCCTCTGTGTCTCTGTTTCTCTCTGTCTTCCTCTGTAGCAAATCTTCAAAGCTCAACAAAACAAAACACCTGAAAATGTATAAATTTTCCTCACATCTATTCTAATCTATTACAGCTCTTTTTTTTTAGTCACATAAATTGTCAAGACCATCTCCATAATTGTAGAGGAACAGAAATCTATATCAGGGGAAAGAATACTCACACTAGAGAGACCGCAGACCCTGGAGGTATTATTCATATTACTTAAATCAATCTTTAAATGTCTTTAGAGACTGGGAACATTTGAGAGCTTACAAAAGGAAGGCCAGCAATAGTAGGTGATTCTCCTCCAGGGAAGTAACACAGTTTGCAAAATGTGTGTCATCAGAGACCGTGGCCTCACTCTTGAAATCTCAGTTTCAAGCTTCCCAGAGGGTGGGTTTGGATTTGGTTTTAAATAAGCAAGAAAGCAGTTTACTGGAGGAGTCTAGCACTGAAACTGGGTAGTCCCATCTAGAAAAGGTGCTCTTAACTTAAGGTCCATGAACTTTAAATTTTTGCTGATGAGAGAGACAGAGACAGAGACAGAAACAGGGAGATAGAGAAAGAGAGAGAAACCAAGAGATAAGAGAGAGACACAGAGGGAGACAGATACACACAGAGAAATAAGGATAACTGCATGTCAATAAATGTGTTTTCCTTTGTAATTTCATGCATTTTTGTTTTATATAGTTAAAATTATTCCTTTTGAAAAGGGGCCCACAGGTTTCACAAGGACTCACAAAAAGATTAAGAAGTCTTGATTCTTGACGTCCAACTGCAATAACATCAATGCTCACACCAGATGTTTCAGAGGCAAATCTAAAATATCCATAACAGACTTCACTGTACAATACTATGCCAAAAAGGAAATGTATTTCTCACTTCAGCCAGTGATCAAGCTATCCCTGAGAGCATAAGATCCTACAGCCCCTCATAATAATTTTTATTTTCACTACTCAAACTGCAGATGCTATTAAATTCATTCCATAAAGGAAATTCCTATACTCCTTTAAAATTTCTGGGATTTTAATTCCAAACATCTACTTGCTTCTATATAATGGAAAGATGAAAAGTAAATAACAATAGACAGTTACAGATGGGCCCCTACTTTTTTTTGTATAATGCATTGCTATTGACCAATTCTTAGAGCATGTCCTCTCTATCCTCATCCTCTATTAGACTCCACACCAGGAATTTTGTGGCTAAGAAGATCAAGAATGAATACTAAAAGGTCATGATACAGGATCAATTCTCAAACCAGAGATGCTAGTTCCAACTCTGGCCAGTCTATCATTTATATACATTTGGTTAATTACATACTTAAGTATGTGGCTATAGACAGAAATAGAGAGATGACAATAGGAAGGTAAATAGACATAGGAAAAGAATGGGCTTTTTTGGAATGACAAATATATACATGTTGTTTATCAAATTCAATATGGAATCTTTGAGTCCTGTGGCTTTTCATTGATTCTTCTTCACATCTATACGTATCTCACAAAAATTCTAAGTGAGAGAGAAGCCATGAGTAGAGACAAAGTTCCTTACCGAGAGATCTACACTAACAAAATCATAAGGCTAAGAAAAAAAGGAATGGAAAAATTCTGTAACATATTTTCTGTTATTATTTTACATTTACATGAGCTGTCATGATACAAACACATGGATATGTATACTGTATGTGTATATATATATATATATACACACACACACACACATGTGTACCTACAAAATGCAAGTATATAGGTACATGTGTGCATATTTACAATGCATATGCCAGTACACATATACTATATATTTATAATTACATCAATGTATAATTCATGATTGTGTGCATTCATTATTGTGATCTGCATTCATACATACCTATTTGCACATACGTAAATTTAACAAGATACACTTTATATATGTATAAGCACATGTTTAGATTCCATGTATATAGTCTGTGTATATATGTGTTATACAAATGTGTTTGTGTGCATCTTATAGATGCACAATGTATAGACATTGAAAAAAAACACAGAGAAGGATAGAAGGAAAGAAGGAAGGAAAGAAGAGAGAGAGAGAAGTGGAGGGAGGGAAGAAGGAAGGAAGAAAGGAAAGAAGGAAGGATGGGAGGGAGGGAGGGAGGGAAGCAGGCAGGCAGAGAAGGAGGAAGGGAGGGAGGGGAGAGGCAGAAAAGGAGGGAGGGAGGGAGGGAAGGAGGGAAGAAGGAAGGAAGGAAGGAAAGGAAAAAGAAAGAAAAGAAAGGAAGGAAAAATGAGACAGAGAAAGGAAGGGAAGGAGGGAAAGAGGAAGGGAGGAAGAAAGGAAGGAAGGAACTGAGGGCAGGAGGGAGGGAGGGAGGAACAGGGTTTTTAATTTTGTTATTTTTTTGTATCTTTCTTTTAATAGAAGGAAGAAGGAAGGGAGAAAGGGAAGGAAGAAGGGAGAGACATTACATAAGGTTTAAAAATTTGTAATTTTTGCCTGCCTTTCTCTTAATAGAGATGAAAGAATTATATGTGCTATGTCAGGTTATTTGATTGTTTGTTTGATTTCCGTCCTTATTAAAATGACCAGAGCGTCTCATATCTTGGGTAAAACATCTATGTCATAATATGGGGTAGAGGATGACATAGGCTAATAGTGATTCGATCAGATATCCACTGAAGCATGCTTATCAACTTTAAATAATTTATAGGTAGGATGATAGAAACTACTTTAATTTATCCCTCCGGTAGTTGCCCTCAGAACTTTATGTTAAAAGGCTGTAAGATAGAAAACAAATCCTATTAAATGGCTGAATGGCTGATGAATAAAACATTTCAAGCATGAGCATACTCATCCCCAATTTAACTTTATTTCTTAAACTCAATATGTTCACTTGAAAGTGCTTGCTCCTAAAAGGCATCTATGGCTCACATAATCTCAAAGGTCAAAGAACCCTCGGCTGCTGATGTCCATATTTTCACATCTGTACCAAAAGAGAGTTTTATAATAGTGGCCACCATTTAATACAAGGCTAGACTCTAAAAGACTCTGACTACAGAAGCTTGAAATTTGATGAAAGAGATTTTGGAGACCAGCTGACTCACTCTGAGATTACAAATTTTATGCTAAGAGGTAGAAGCAAGATATGAAGAAAAACCAGTAAGTTACCTGAACTCTCCCAATTTCCCTCAGAAACAACATTAAATTAAGCCTCTAATCTAATTATGAAGTGACAAAACCCACAAAAAGATGGAGTGAAACAATTTTCCAGTTTAAAATAACTTAGAAGGACTTTGAAAAAGGTATGTCTCACTTGGGTAAAAGGGCAATGTAGCACAATATCTAGGCAAGTCAACAGGAAGCTCTTAGCCATAGCACAAATTAGTAAGCAGGTCCCTTGATGCTGGTTCAGTAGACCAGTGGCAGAACAAAAGGCAAATCACATGTCTCAGAGCCCCAGCACAATAGATGTAACTAGACCAGACCATCCCAGTACAGGAGGCAAGAAACAAATACCTGAAGTCTAGGACAGGGAAAGACAATGACCAAGACCTTGCTCCCTCCCCATAAGAAGCTTGGGGCCCCTATGTGCCCCAGGAACAGGAAAAGTCTCAATGTAGGCTCAAAATAAGTAAGAAACAAAAAAGAACCCTGATCATAGAAAGATACCATGTCATCAAGGAAGTTCAAATACAAACTTAGAAGAAGGCAATAATATCAACATGCTTACATATGAAGCCCCAAAGGGGAATATGGATTGGTCTTAAACTCAAAAAGAATTTCAAAAATCAAATAAGAGAGGTAGAAGAAAAATTGGGGAAGGAAATGAAACACAAAGGAGAATCATGAAAAAATAGTCAAGAACTTGTAAAAGGAAGCATAAAAATTGACTGAAGAAAACAGTTTATTTTTTAAAATGTAATTGGTTAAATGGAAAAGGAGATGCAAAAGTTCTTCAGTTCACTCCTAAATAATGTCTTAAAATTAGAATTGGGCAAATAAAAGCTAATGATTATGAGACATCAAGAATTAGTCAAATAAAATCAAAAGAATGAAAAAAAAAGTAAAATACATACAAAATACTTCATAGGAAAAAACAACGGACCTGGAAAATAGCTCAAGGAGAGAAAATTTGGCCATTATTGGACTACCTGAAGGCCATGATCAAAAAAGACCTGGACAGCATCTTTCAAGAAATCATCAGGGAAAATTGCCCTAATTTCCTAAAACCAAAGGGTAAAATAATTACGGAAAGAATTCATCAATCTTTTCCTGAAAGAGATTGCAAAATGAAAATATTGTAGTCAAAAAGAATATTATCGCCAAATTCCAAAATTAGCAGGTCATAGCAGGTCAAGTAGAAAATACTGTGAGTAGCCAGAAAGAAATACTTCAAATATCAAGGAGTCACAGTCAAGTTATACAGAATTTAGCAGCTTCAATTTAAAGGATCAGAGGTTTTAGAATATGCTCTTCTAGAAGGAAAAGAAGTTTGGATTACAACCAAAAATCATCTACTCAGCAAAAAAAAATGAGCATAATCTTTCTGGGGAAAAGATGAACATTCAGTGAAATAGTGGACTTTCACATTTTCTTAATGGAATGACCAGACCAGAACAGAAAACTTCAAAAAACATGACTCAAGAGAAGTAAAAAGATTGGCAGGAAGGAAGACAGTGTGGGCATAAGATTCTTTTGATGTGATGAGAGAGAGAGAGAGAGAGAGAGAGAGAGAGAGAGAGAGAGAGAGAGAGAGAGAGAGAGAGAGAGAATATGAGAATAAGGGGTGAAAAAAAGAATTATTGTGAAAGAAGAGGTGGAAAAGATCTATTACAAGAGAGGGAAAGGGAAGGAGTGAACTTTTTTTGAATCTTACATTCATTAGATTAGGTTTAAAGAGCTCAGCTCTTAATATTCAGTTTTTTTTTTTTTATAATTTTACACTCAGCTGAATATAGAAATATATTTTATCGTGTAGGGAAGGGAAAGGGAAAAGCAGGGAAGGATGGGGTTGATAGAAGCAAAGACAGATTGAGAGAGGTGGTAGTCAGAAGTAAAACACTGGTGAGGAGGGACAGAGAGAAAAGTATAAATGGAAGAAAATAAGAGAGGAAGTACACAGTAATAATAACTTTGAATATAAATAGGAAGGACACTCTTATAAAACAGAAATGAATAGCAAAGTGAATTAAAAACCAGAATCTTATAATATGCTGTTTACAAGAAATGCATTTGAAGCACAGAACTATATAAAGAGTAAATTTAAAAGGCTGGTGCCTTTTAAAAAAACCTAAAAATTAAAACTAGTTTAAAAAATCTAAAAAGTGCAGGTAATAAAGGGATGTGGAAAGATAAATGAAAAACTAATTGGAAACTAAATAATCTAATCCTAAAGAATGGGTCAAACAACAAATCATAGAAATGAACAATGCTTTCCTCAAAAATAATGACATAATGAAATAACATACCAAAACTTAGGGATGCAACCAAAGCAGTTCTTAGGGGAAATTTTATATCTCTAAATGTTTGTATGCATAAAATAGAAAAAGAGGAACAATCAGAAAAAGAACAAATTAAAAATGTCCAATTAAATACATTCTGAAAATCAAAAAAGAATAACAAAGTGGAAAGTTACAAAACTATTGAATTATAAATAAGTTGGTTTTCTAAATACTGAACTGAGTTATAAATACGAGCCAATTTTATCAAAAACACAATAAGAGAAAACTTTGGTCAAAATAATTAGAAAAAAATAAAGAAGAAAATCAAATTATCAGGATCAAAAATAAAAAGGGTGAATTCATCCCCCCCAAAAAAGAGGGAATGAAAACAATAATTAGGAGCTATTTTTACCCACTTTATGCCAACAATTGGGAAATATTCTGCCAATTGTATACCAATAAATCTGACAATCTATGTGAGATAGATAAATATTTACAAATACATATATACAAAATAATTATTATATTATAGATATTATAAGTAAATATTATAAACAAAATTTTACAAATTTCCCATATAAACTATTTAGAAAATAATAGGTAAAGAAGTTCTACTAAATTCCTTTTTATTTCACAAATATGGTGCTGATACCTAAAATAAATTGAGCCAAAATAGAGAAATAAAACTATAAAACAATTTCTCTGATGAATATTGATGTAAAAATCTTAAATGAAATATTAGCAAGGAGATAATTGCAATTTATGACCAGAATAACACACTATGATTAGGTGTGATTTATTCTAGTAATGCAGGGCTGGTTGAATATTAGGAAAAATATCAATAAAAAACTAACAAAGTTTATGTGATTATTTTAATAGAGGCAGAGAAAGCATTTGACAATGTACAGTAGACATTCCTATTAAAAACATTTGAGAACAATGGAATAAATGGTGCTTTTTCTTAAAATGATAAGCAGTAGCTATCTAAAACTATCAGCAAGAATTATCTGCAATGGGAATAAGCTAGAAGCCTTCCCTGTAAGATAAAAAATGAAACAAGGATGCCCTTGTTATCACCACTATGATTCAATATTATACTAGAAATTTTAGCTTTAGCAATAAGACAAGAAAAGGAAATTTAAGGAATGAAAATAGGCAATGAGGAAACAAAACTATCATTCTTTGCAGTTGGCATGATATTATACTTAGACAACCCTAGAGAATCAACTAAAAACTACTTGAAACAATTAAAATTTTATCCAAGTTGCAGAATATAAAATAAACCTACATAAGTATTGGCATAATATACATGAACATAATTATAAAACACTTTTCACAATAAAGTCAGATCTAAACAATTGGAAAAAAAATAAATTGCTCATGGGTAGGCTGAGTCAATATAATAAAAATGACAATTCTATCTAAATTATTTACTTATTCAATGCCATACAAATCAAATTATCAAAAATTATGTTTTAGATATAGAAAAAAAATAATAAAATTCATCTGGAAGAACACAAGTTCAAGGTTATCAAGAGAATTAATAAAAATGTAAATGTGCAAAGGAAGAAGATCTAGCTGTACCATATCTAAAATTATATTATAAAGTAGTTGTTCTCAAAACTGTTTGATACTGGCTAAGAAATTGAGTGACAATGAATCAGTGGAAGAAGTTAGGAACACAAGTCACAGCAATAAGTGACTATATTAATCCACTATTTAACAAAATCAAAGACCTCACCTTCATGGGATAAGAATTCACTATTGGACAAAAACCGCTGTGAAAACTAGAAAATAGTATGACAGAAATTGGACTTAGACTAACATCTCACACTGTATACCAAGATAAGATCAAAATGAATACATGATTTAGACATAAAAGACATAAGCAAATTAGGAAATCAAGGAATGGTTTACCTGTCAAATCTATGGAGAAGGGAAGAATTTATGACCAAACAAGCCATAGAGAGTATTATGAAATATGAAACAGACAATTTTGATTATATTAAATCTGAATAGTTTTTGGACAAACAAAACCAATACAACCAAGATTAGAAGAAAATCAGAAAGCTAGGAAGCAATTTTTATAAACAGTGTATCTGATAAAGGCTTCATTTCTAAAATATATACAGAATGGAATCAAAATTATAAGAATATAAGTCATTCCACAAAAGATAAATGGTCAAAGGATATGAACAAATAATTTTCAGAAGAAGAAATTAAACTGTTGATATGTGAAAAAAAATGCTCTAAATCACAATTGATTAAAGGAATGCACATTTAAAAGACTCTGAAGTACCATTTCTCATCTATCAGATTGACTAAAATGAAATAAAAGAAAAATTATAAGTGTTGGGGGAAAGTTGGGACACTGGTGCATTGTTGTGGAGTAGTAAACTGGTTCAACCATTCTGGAGAGCAATTTGGAACTCTTTGGAACTCTTCCCACAAAGCAATACATTTTGATCCAGCAATAACACTACTAAGTCTATGTTCCAAAGAGATCGTAAAAAGGAGGAAAACCTCACATGTAATATATATATATACCTAGAAAGACTTACATGAACTGACACTGAGAGAAGTGAACAAAGAACATTATATAGAGTAATGACAACATTATATGATAACTATGATAGACAGCTCTTTTCAACAATGCAATAATTCAGTTCAGTTCTAAGGGACTCATGAAGGAAAATGCTGTCCATATCCAGGAAAAAGAACTTTGGAATCTGAAAGCAGATCAAATCATACTATCTTTACTTTTGTTACTTCTTTTTCTTTCTCATGATTTTATTCCTAGGTTCTAAATCTTCTTTTATAAGATAATAAGGAAATATGTTTAACAAGACTGCACATATATAACATCAAAGTGAGGGAAGAGAGTAAGGAAGAACATTTTGAAGCCCAAAGCCTTACAAAAATGAACACTGAGATGTATCTTTATATGCACTTGGAAAAAATAAAATGCTATCACATACCAAAAACAAAATCCAATCTGATGACAAGGGCAAGAACTGTGAGATGATTCATCCAAAGTCACACAGCTTCTAAATGGGATTAACCTACAGCTTTGCAAAGAATGTAACTTTATGTCTCTGTGTCTATACTTCCTTGACTGGCATTTTTATTCTAAATCCCACAATATAATACTATTTCTTGATTTTTCACACCCACTATAACAACATGATTCTCTCTATTATCTTTGTGATTATCTGACAAAGTGTGAGGAAACAATAGTATGGGTAATTTCTCAAAGTGTAGAAGAAAATACAAAATATATCAATTCATCTGACTTACATAGTCAGGCAAAGGGAATCTGTCCAGAATCTTAGTGACAGAGCCCTAGAGAAAAATGGAGATGGAAAGGAGCTACAATTGATGGACATAGGAAATGGTGAATGGAAAGAAAAATTCCTAGAGATTAGCAGATAATAAGCAATAAGCATAATTGTAATACAATTCATAAATAGTGCAATATAATGAAAATACCAAACACACCAAAAAATAAAATACCTTTCTATTACATGGGATATTGGCAGAATAAATACCTCTATGCTTAGCTAATTTTAATTAATGAGGCATGAATGTATTATATTGTACATATTCATATGTGTATATAATATGTATATAAGCACATTATATACATGTATGCAATCATGTTGATGTTGACATTCTAACTATTCATGACCCCTTTTTCCCTAGTTTTCTTGGCAAAAATTCTAAAGTGATCTTCCATTTCCTTCTTCAGTTTATTTTATGGATGAGGAAACTAAGGGAAATAGAGTTGTGAGTTGTCCGGCATCATACAATAGTATGTATCTCTGGTCAGATTTCAACTCAGCTCCTCCCCACTCCAGCCTAGTGCTCTATTTACTCTCAACAATATATATGTGTGTGTAGACATATAAAGGTAGATGTGTGTATAGTTGTGTGTTTGCATACACACACACACACACACACACACACATATATATATATATATATATATATATATTATAATAAGGGTATTCAATATAAAATAATGAAGATAGCAGCAGCTAGGTGGAGCAGAATGGATAGAGCATAAGTTCTGCCCTTCATTAGTAGAAGTAATCTTCGCCATGACACAGACACCAAACTTCTACTGAATTGATTCCTCTACTCGCAGGGGGTCCTCAAACTTTTTAAATAGGATGCCAGTTCACTGTCCCTCAGACTGTTAGAGGGCTGGAATATAGTAAAAACAAAAACTTTGTTTTGTGGGCCTTTAAATAAAGAAACTTCATAGCCCAGGGTGCAGGGGATAATCATCCTCAGCTGCCGCATCTGGCCAGCCGGTGGTAGTTTGAGGACCCCTGTAACTGAATCAAAAGGGTATTAGGCAAACCTTAAAAACTCAAAGACCTGATATTTATATATCTTGTATTCAATTCTTTCTCAAGTAGGTTCTAGAGAAAAAATAGATTTGGGGAAAAAAAGAAGAAAAATAGAAATTTAGGCAAAAAAAGGGGGGTCTCAGATCATTTCACAAAACTATTTTATAGCTAAGCTCCAAAGAATCCATGTGAATTGTTCAAGGCTCAGAGAGTCAGCTAGTGGGCTAGAAACCAGACCTCTTCATTGATTTAAAAGGCCTCTACTCTTTTCATGACACATTTGCCTCATAGATTGCACGGGTATAAAGTCATAATTAGGGAGTCAGTAACTTCTAGTTCTTGAAAACAACAAAGCTTAACTTTAGATAGGTAGAGGTGAGTTTTCTCCCTTCTCCTTAATACTCTTCTTCATTATTACTTTCCTGCCCCCACCCTTTAAAAGCTTTATCCTGGTATCCCAGAGTCTTGATTAGCCTCATGAGATGAAGTACAACATCTCTATTATCCATAATTTAAGGGCATGATATGTACCACTGGTATCTGGGATAATGCTTGCCATTTGCCAAAGTTGCTACACTTATTCCCAGGATATTAAGAGAAACTTTGAACTTTTTGAACATTTATACCAGAGTTATCTTGTACCATGTATTGCTTTCATATAAATTTAACTTAATTCTCATGACTGAATCACTCACCATGAAAGATGATCCTAAACAACTAAGTAGGGACTAGCTAGAATTCAGAGTTCATTACAGACTAATTACTCTTTTCCCACTATGTAAGAACAGAAGTAGTTATGTTTAAGTTTAACAATTCCCATTAGAAAAGGTTTTTGTTTGTTTCTTGAATGTCATTAGCTCCCAACCTTACTTCTGGAAATGACAACCTGAGAGCCAATTACCAAAGCCATCCAAAGGGAATTGAATTTTTTGATTCTTGAGAAACTTGTGTTTTACTAGATACTGATCTCCCATGGAACATTTATGCAAGAAAAGTGAAAAAGTGAATAATGGCAGCAATATGATCCATCAAGAAGAGTTCTACAAGTAACTTGAAGTCACTTGATTTCCCTGGGTCTCAGTTTTTTCATATCTTAAATTAGATGACTTTTCAAGTTCATTTCAGCTCTACATCTATGATTTAGATGTATTGATAGTACATGACTACCTAGGACCAGGCTAATGACT
This sequence comes from Antechinus flavipes, assembly GCF_016432865.1. NCBI lineage: Eukaryota > Metazoa > Chordata > Mammalia > Dasyuromorphia > Dasyuridae > Antechinus > Antechinus flavipes. The sequence goes on along the minus strand of NC_067402.1, from coordinate 30,358,943 downwards.
CTTGAACCCTAACCCAAAATGTATTGTTTTTGCAAACTAGTCAAAGATATTTTATATCATAAATCTATCTCTAGGCAATTCCTTATAGAATTCTAGAATTAGAATGAAAGGACAAATATAGGTCCCAACATTATACCAATTAGGTGTTCTCAAATCACTGTTACCTATATACTTTCAAATGAAGTTTATGAAAGAAGATTGTGAGATAATAGGACCAGAGTGTCAGGCTTGGAAGGCACCTGAGAAGTAATTCACAACATTTTGCAAATAAGGAAACTGAAAACCAGACATGTTATCCTCCGCACTTAGCAAAGGCCTGATACATAGTAGCTGTTTAATAAAAACTTATTCCCTTATTCAATGTTCTACACACTTTGTTTATTTTGTATCCTCCCTCTTACTTTACTTTGGGCACAATTAATCAATGAGAGTCCCCCAACCATAGTGCCCAGTGCCCTAACATGCCAAGTAAAATGGAAAATAGGAACATCAACCAAATAACAGAGGAAGAGACAAGGGAAAAACAAAGCAAAAAAAAAAAAAAATTAACTAAGATAAAAGCACATTTGCACAGCTGAGAGGATGAAGTATTCAGTTAATTACTTCAATTCTCCTTTTTCTTCCTTTTACATATATATATATAGCAACCATGGAGACCAATTGGGAAGCCTGTTCAGAATTCTCTGTTGCTTATGTCTTGCCTTTAATGTGACAAGAATGTAATCTGAAAACTTGAGAAGAGCTTAGCCTGCTAAGATTATTGGATATAATTTGAAGAACAATGAGATCAACTGAAAGTCAAAAATTACACTTTCCAGGAATATTCTTGTTCTTTTTAATAGACATTGTTTAGGTTGGCTTCATTTACATGACTCCTAAATCGTATCCTTTAAAATATTCAACATGAAACAAAAAATCCAAAGGTTCAATTTACTGTAAATGGTGCACAGGTGTCAGCTTGTTTACAGTGCCTGGGTATGGTGGGAACTCAAGCGCTCACTTATATTTCATGCTGCAGTAAGTGCTGCTTAACTCTGAGATGTCAGGATCATTATGGTGGGGCAATTGTCAAGGAAGATAAATTTTGAGATGCATTTACCTTCATGGTGTCTCCTTGAATAATTTTGTAAGCTCCTCAGTTCTTATTCTTTACAGTGTAATATGAAAAAGCAAGTTTCTCCTTGTGAAAAACGGCTTAAAATTCCATTCTATACATTCCTAATAACTTGGAGGGGAGGGAATGGAGAATGTCAAAAAAAAAATAGGATTACACATGAGTTCACTTAGAAGCCAGAGCAGGCTCATCAAGGATGTATTTGTATTAGATACAACATTAACAGATATTTACTCCTGATAATGGGAACATTTTTTTAAAAAATCAAATTATGCTAACTTCAAGTAACTACTCATTGTCTTGAAGAAATGGTAGATAGTAGCCTTAAAAATCTCTGATTTGGGGAAGAAATGTAAATACTAACCTGAGAATAATGATAATACAATAATAGACAGTTGCTTAACTAGAGATGAGTATCAGTGAAAAAAAAAACTATCATTATGTCTTTTTAAGGACTTAGAATGTATTTTCTATCATCTTCTCACTTTTTCTTTCCTTCCCCTAATCTCCCATTCTACAGCTTCACGTATAGGAAGCAACTAGGAAGTAAACAAAGGGATATTAAACCAAATGATCAAAAAGGATGATAGAACAAATATATACATTAGACCTCGTTCTTCAATAATTACAAGGTCAAAATATAGGATTAGAGATTGTAAGAAGAAGAAATATAAAGGATCAACAACTATTTGAAAAACGAGGCTTCAAATATCTAATAAATGAAATGCAAATTAAAATAAATCTCATTCATCTCACAAGCTGCAAAACAACAAACATCTTTTAAAAATAGTCGACATTAGAGAAGTTATAGGAAGACAGCAAATTGCACTGGAATCATAAATTGTTTCAACTATTCTGGAAAACTCTATGTATGTGTGGGTATGAGTGGGTGGGTATGTGTATGTTTGTGTACCTTTGTGCAGGCGATAAGGCATTTCTTAGCTCAGTATGATTACATTGTGATTTGGATGGATAGAGTCAGGAGTTTTGTCTTATTTCCTAAATCTAAAGAGAAATTTGCTGTGAAATGAATAAATCTTTTAAGGGTCTTTACTGATTTTGAATACAAATATTAAAACAACAGGAGAATCGATCTGGCATTATACTAAAAAAAAAAAAAAAAAAAAAAAAAAAAGATTAAAGTATTGACCCAGCAATTCCACTTTTGAACATAAACATCTTACTAAACGAAAAAGAATACCACCTTTGGAGTCAAAAAATACAAAGTCTAGAACTAAAGCAGCTAGGCCAAAGTACCAACCTTGCTTTTTATTACCCTTTTAAGCTTGGAGAAATCACTTATTTTCCCTGGTATTCAGTTTCCCTATCTATAAAATCAAGCAGTTGAACTATATGATATTTTTTGTCCCCTCCAGTTATAAATCTCTGAAACTATGAAGCCCTAAGGAAGTCAATGAAAGAAAGATTTCAAGTATAATGAAATGTTTGTGTAGCTTTCTTATTGGAAGCAAACAATCAACTCAAAGCTATGTAGATACCCATTCATTAATGAGTCCGAACAAATTGTGCTACATTAAAATATGTTATATATGTGTATATATATATATAATATGCATGTGCCATAAAATTATATATTAAGAATTCAGAGAAACATGGAAAGACATGTTAGAAATGAAAAAAAATTAGAACACTCCCATACACATATATGGAGAGAAGGAGAAACAGAGAGAGGCAGATCAGACAGAGACAGAGACAGAGAGAGCTAGCAGTAGAGAAAGAGAGAGACAGAGACAGAGACAGAGAGAAACAGAGAGACAGAGGCAGAGAGAGACAGAGAGAAAAAAATTGATATAAGTGAAAACACTAAAAGAAAGCAAATCTCATTTATTGAAATAATTTGATTCTTGAAATCAAAGGATAAAAGCACAGATCTTACTGTTAAGAGAACAGTAAGGAGCTCTGCATAAATACACTATCAGATTAGATTATTTTGTGGTCATTGTGAGTGCTTCTTTTATAGTTTGAGAGTTTCTTTAATAGAATGGATATAAGATTTCTAAATGACTGATGTTTAACAATAATAATTGATAAATAAATGGGAGAAAAAATTTAAAGGACTTTTAGCAGTTATGACTAATGATTAAGTGAAGTGAATAGAACTAAGAGAACATTGTATGTGGCAACAAGAAGATTATATGATGATCAATTCTGATGGACTTGGCTCTTATCAACAATGAGGTGATTCAGGCCAGGTTCAATGGTCTTGTGATGAAGAGTACCATCTGCACCCAGACAGAGGACTGTGAGAACTGAGTATGAATCACAATAGCATTTCCACATTTTTGTTGTTGTTTGCTTGCTTTTTGTTTTCTTTCTCATTTTTCCCCTTTTTGATCTGATTTTTCTTGTGCAGAATGTTATTTCTGAAAATACGTATAGAAGAATTGCACTTGTTGTCTAAGGGAAGGATGGGGGGTAGGGGGGAGAAAAAAATGGGGCTTTACAAGGGTGAATGTTGAGAATTATCTATCCATGTGTTTTGAAAACAAAAAGCTTTAAATAAAAAAATAAAACAGCTATGACCAAGAAAATGATTTCAGACAGTTTCAAGGCAGAAGCCCCAAAGAAAGGGCCGAACTCCAGGAAAGAGATCTAAAAACTAAGGAACTTGAATAGAGTCTGCTAGGAATGGGGAGACAAAGCTGTTCAGTGAATTCAAGGAAAGAAGAATCAATCAGAAGCAGAAACTTAGATTAGAATCAGACAGAGCCCTTTCAGGAACATAGAAATAGAAATGAAAGTTCAATCCCACTCTCACCTGGGGATCCTTGAGAGTTAGGCATGATGGGTTAGACTTCAAATGTCCCAAATCACCTCTTGACTCTGTGTCGCTCTGCCTTATGATGCTTAAGGCCTGGTCAAACCAAAAGCTCTAATAGTAACAATAATGTGATATATTTCAATTACAATATAATATTAGTTATTATTGTTTTTTACTATTATTAGAATTATTATCATAATAGATTTTATAACAATCATTATTATAATAATGGCTCTATAATAGTAATCATAGCAGTTAACAAAGAACTGTCATTACATTATCTCATTTGATCCTTATAATAACCTTGAGGCAGGTGCTGTTCATTCATCATTTTATAAGTGAGGAAACTCAGACCGAGAAAAATAGTAGCTGATTTGCCCAAGTCACATGGCTAAATGTCTGAAACTGATTTTGAACTCAATTCTTCTTTAATTCCAAAACTAAAATTACTAGCCACAGCATCACATAGATACTTCTACATACTGTAGCATCAGCTGCTGAACAGGGAATGGGTTTTTTTAATTGCTACCTCCATAAACAAGTCTTCTAACCCACCAAATACAAGAAACCTCATCAATACATGGTTACTTTATTTATTACTAAAACTTAAACTAATGAACTATTTGCAGTTATAAACCATTTACCTTTCCACCTGGTTTTGTGCCTAATATTATTTGAAATCATTTAAGGGAAGTCTTTTTTAGTATATATTGCTTTATTAATCATGTTGGTAGAGAAAAATCAGAACAAAAGAGGAAAACCATGGGAGAGTTTAAAAAAAAAAAAAAAAAGAAAAAAGAGTGAACATAGCACATGTTGATTTACATTCAGTCTCCTTAGTTCTTTCTCTGGACGCAGATGGCATTTTCTGTCCCAAAGTCTATTGGGACTGTTTTGGATCACTGAACTGCTGAGAAGAACCAAGTCTTTCATAGTTGATCATCGCACATTCTTGCTATTATTGTGTACATTGTATTCCTGGTTCTGCTTGTTTCACTCAGCATCAGTTCATGTAAATCTTTTCAGGCCTTTCTAAAATCAGTTTGTTCATCATATTAATAGTTCATTACATCATTAATAGTTCATACACTACAACTTTTTCAGCCATTCCCCAATTGATGGGCATCTCCTCACTTTCCAATTCTTTGCTACCACAAAAAGAGCTGCTACAAACATTTTTGCCTGTGTGGGTCCTATCTATTCCTTTATGATTTCCTTGTCATACAGATGCAGTAGTAACACTGTTGAATCAAAGGACATGCACAGAATTATAGCCCTTTGGGCATAGTTCTATACTGCTCTCCAGAAAGGTTGGATCATTTCACAATTCCACCAATAATGCATTAGTGTCCCAGTTTTCCCACATCCCCTTTAACATTTATCATTATCTTTTCCTGTCATCTTAGCCAATATGAGAAGTGCAAGGTAGTACCTCAGAGTCGTTTTAATTTGTATTTCTCTAATCAATAGTGATTTAGAGTATTTTTTTCATATAACTACAGATGGCTTCAATTTCATCATCTGAAAACTGTGTTCATATCCTCTGATTATTTATCAGAGTGCAATCTTTATTTTAAATTAACTACTGACATTCCTGACCTTTGCATCATTTGCTTCTTTGATTGGTCCCAAGAAACTTTTGTCTGACTGGCATGATATGGAATTTATGCAATTATAGCAAAGAAAAGAAAAGAAATAAAAATTCCATTTCTTCCTTGTATTTTTCTTTTTTTTTTTTTTTTTTTTTTACTTTCAGGGATATAATTTGTGGGGACCTTTCCTCCTGAAAATATCAAGGTCAACCCTGTCTGTGCTTTTGACACAGATATAGAAGTTCTTGGCAGATATAGAAGTATATGAACTCTCAGAAGTCCTTGGACAAAGCCCCTTCGTTTACAGACGGGGTCCTCAAACTACAGCCCATGGGCCAAATGTAGCAGCTGAGGACATTTATCCCCCTCACCTAGGGCTATGAAGTTCCTTTATTTAAAGACCCACAAAACAAAGTTTTTGTTTTTACTATAGTCCGGACCTCCAACAGTCTGAGGGACAGTGAACTGGCCTCCTATTTAAAAAAGTTTGAGGACCCCTGATTAGGTCTACAAAGCTAAAATAATTTGTCCAAAAGCACAAAAGTGACCAAACAAGAATTCTAACTCGAGTCCTATGATCCTAGTTCTGCTACTTATCACTTATATGACCAAGGTCAAATCACTTAACCATGCTATGTATACTTTGGTTAGCTCATCCATGAAAAGGAGAGATTAGACTCATGATTTCTCTTGAACCCCCTCTAACTTTAAGCCTCCATTCCTTTCAAACCAAATCATGTGTTGTTTTTCAAATTTTCCCATAACTATAAACCCTTATTTTAGAAATATTGTGGAGGAAAAGTCAAGATGGTGCAGTAAAGGCAGAGAATCACTTGAGCTTTTCCCCAAACCCCTCCAAATTCCATTAATGACTTTTTTAGAATATCAGAACCCTTCCAAAATGGAATGGAACAATTTTCCAGCCAAAGACAACTTAGAAGGTTGGCAGGAAAGATCTGTTTCACCAGTGCAGTTCCAGTGCAGGCCATAGACACATAGCACAACCCCAACCCTAGAAAACCAGGAGTGAACCTTGGAGTTTCTGAATTCAGCAGTGCCAATAGGGAAGCGTAGCAATAACAGCAGTGGCAGCAGTAGGGAGAGAACATGGAACTCAAAGTTTTAAAAACCAAATGTATTTTTTTTACAAGAAACTAGGGAAAATAAAAATATTGAGTATTCTTTTTATATTATTGTCACACATTTCTTCTTATAACAAATGATAGTGTAAAAAAACTCCCACCTTCAACTCACCTTTGAAAATGTCAAGAGATATTTATTCAGTGTTCACTGTACTATAGCCACTAGCACAGGAGATACAAAGAAAGACTAAAGACAATCCCAGCTCTCAAAGAGCTCATAATCTAATGGGGGTAAACAGCATTCAAATAACTGTGTACAACAAAATGTACAGGATACATTGAAGATAACTTCAGAGATAAAACACATCTCTTTTTGCTGAGAGATAGGAGATATGATTTATAGGTAATTCTCTAAAACCATGATTGATCCTAAAGAATTATTTCTATTACATCACAGTACCTTATTCATTAGATTATTTCATTAATTGCTATAGTGAAAAAATATTCAACATCTCTCTATGACATTTTCATAAAGCTTCATGGAATTTATCAAGGGAAGTCCTTTGATAAAACATACAATCCACATGTGCAAAGTTACATAGTGGAAGCAACTAATAATAGTCAGAAGACCATGAGTACAAATTCTACTTCTGCTGTTCATTAGCATATTTACTAGAGGCACCTTAGAGAGGCAGTGGAGAGAGTACTGGACTTGAACTCAGGAAGACTCATCTTCCTGAGTTCAAATGTGGTCTCAGATACTTATTTCCTGTGTGACCCTGGGCAAGTCATTGAATTCTGTTTGCCTTGGTTTTATCATCAATAAAATCAGCTGAAGAAGGAAATGTAAATTACTCTAGTATCCTTGCCAAGAGAACCCCAAATGATGTCACAAAGAGTTGGAACTGACTGAAACAAATAAACAATAAATATCTCTTCTATAAGTCTCCTCAGTATTTCCTACTGGACTTCTCTTCTGCACATCATGGTCTCCAGAAATTCATGAGCCTTCACTATCTTATCAACCCTGAATATCATGTCTCATTATCTCCTAGACAAAGAAGTCCTCAAACTTTTTAACTAGGGGACCAGTTCACTGTCCTTCAGACTGATGGAGGGCCCTACTATAGTAAAAACAAAAATTTTGTTTTGTGGCCTTTAAATAAAGAAACTTCATAGCCCTGGGTGAGGGGGATAAACGTCCTCAGCTGCCGCATCTGACCCGTGGGCCTTAGTTTGAGGACCCCTGTGTGGGTAGTGTCTCCTCTCAGACTGGAGAGAATGAGGAGAGTGCATTGGAGACCTCTTCCCAGTTCCTCTGTTTAAGGAAGAGATTAGACCCCTCATTTTCCCTACCAAAGCTGTAGTACTTTATGATCCAAATACCCTCCTTTCTTTTCAATTTTCTTTTCCTCCTCCTCCTTCTTCTCTTCTTCCTCTACTTCCTCCTCCTTCTCCTTTTCCTTCTCCTCCTCTACTCTTCCTTTTCCTCCTCCTCTTCCTCCTTTTTCTCCTTCTCTCTCCTCCTCCTCCTCCTTCTCCTCTTTTCCTCTCCCTCCTTCTCCTTCTCCTCCTCTTCCACCTACTACTCCTCCTCTTCTTCTTCTCCCTCCTTCTCCTCCTCCTTCTCCTTTTCTTCCACTTCCTCCTCCTCTTCTTCTTCTGCCTCCTTCTCCCTCTCCTCCTTTTCCTTTTCCTTCTCCTTCTCTTCCTTCTCCTTCTTCTTCTCCTCCTTCTCCTTCTCCTCCTCTACTCTTCCTTTTCCTCCTTCTCCTTCTCCTTCTTCTCCCTCTCCTTCTCCTTTTCCTCCTTCTCCTTCTTCTCCCTCTCCTCCTTCTCCTCCTTCTTCTTCACTTTCTTCCCCTCCTCTTCCTCCTCCTCTTCTTTCTCCTCCTTTTTCTCTTCCTTCTCCTCCTCCCTCTTCTTCTTAAGGTTTTTATGGTCAATTCCTCTATTGGATTGTGAGATTTCAGAGGGCAGGAGCTATCTTGAACTTTTATTATTTTTCCCACAATACCTGTGCACTGTTGATGTTTTACTTGTTGCTTATTAACTCACTGACTCTTCCTTATACTCACACAGCACCAGCTTATTTCAGCCTCTCATCATCTCTCATTTGGACTATGGCAATAAGCTCCTAATTGATGCCTCTGCATTGTTTCCTCCTACTCCAATCCATTCTTTATACAGACACCAAAGGGATTTTTATAAAGTATGAATCAGAACATGTCCCCTACCCCCCCCATTCCCAATAAACTTCAATGGCGCACAAGTACCACTAGAATCAAATATTAGCTACTCTGGCATTTAATACCTTCCCAACTTGGCCACTTGTTTGTTTTCCAGTCTTCTTAATCACTATCTTCCATGCACTCCACAGTCCTACCACCATGACCTATTTATTTTCTTTCCTTAAAAAAACAAACTCCATGTCCCATCTCTGCGTCTTTACACCAGTTGTTTAGCAGGCTTTAAAATGGTCTCCTTCTTTTGCTTCTTGGAATCTCTGCTTTCCTTTCAAACTCAGCTCAAATACCAATTTCTATCAGCATTTCGTAAGCCAGAACCTCTGTATTTGTTTTATTTGAAATATTTTGATACCTTTATTTGAATATAGTTCCATTGTAGTGCAAAGTATTTTCTTTTGTACACTACAAAGCGGTCCTGTGAGAGTTATTTTGAAAAGGGCTCAAAGGTTTCACCAGATGCCCAAGGGATCGAAGACGCTAAGAATCCCTCTTTTACAGGAAGGCTTTGTTCATTGTTCCCATCATTCTTCCCCCATATAATACCATTCTCTTTCCTAAAACTTCCTTGTTACTTATATTTTGCATATTCACCTATGCAAAATGTAAATAGTGAATATATGAATTTTATATAATGAATTTGTGTATTTTACATATTAATTACATATTCACATATGTGCATACCTCCTATACTTATTTTTATTATATATGTACCTATCATTCATCTACCTTTCTGTCAATTTATCTGTATCTACTTAAATATTAATGTTCTCTCTCTGCTTAGATCATCTCTTTAAGGGAAGGTATTGCTTCATTTTTACTTTTATATCCTCAAAACCCACATAAAACTTTGAAAATGAATGTATGTTTATTGATTGATTACTATATGTATGATTCCAGTAAGAATCTTCACCACCCTGAGCCTAAGTTTTGACATATACTAAAAGAAATACTCAAAAAGAAGCCCAGTAAGAGTAACTTTTGAATCTTGATTTAGAGTAGGATGCCATTCTGAAAGTACTTCTAGCCAGAAACCCTTCCAGATCCCTCTGCTCTGTTGCCAGAGGCTATAGAAACCAGAGTCAATTCCACAACATGAGGAAGCAACAGGAGGACTTTGGTGAGCAGCCCACACTACACATTTGAGAAAATCAAGTTATACTTTGGAAAGACGTACAGCTGTGAGATTTCTCAATGTAAAATTCATCGCTAGGAACTGAAGAAAGTCAGCATTTATTTTTCCTGAAAAAAAAAAAATTGAAAACAACCTCTTACTCATTCTGCATTTTTAGATTTCAAAAAACCCTTCACATAACTTGTGTTTATATTTAACTTTCCTGACATAAGCATTTTCAAAGACATTAAAAGCAAAGTAAATATCACTGTCCTAGTACAAACATCAGGAATTCTAACAGCTGGGAGAGAGTATTTATAGACTACAGGCTAGAGCCCTTTGGATGTAACCCTTACCCAAAAGAAAAGATAAGAGGTTTGAAAATGCCATTTTTCCTTTTCCTTCTTCTTTGTGCCTGGATACCCTGGGGACATATGGATAAAGAAGAAGCATATGCAAAGCATTCTCCCTTTTCTGAAAACAAATGATTTACTTTTCACAGTGGATCTTCAATGGGAAAGAATTTCACCTTAGAAAGTATGGTTATCTTTATCTCTATTCAAAAGTGTCTACCCCACCTCCAGCTCTCCTTTAGCTTCAAACAGAAAGTATTTTTCAAGCTCCTATTTGCTAACAATTTTGTTTGGATATTATGGAGGGAAAGAGGGAGGGGAAGAGAGAGACAGAGAGAGACAGAGACAGAGACACATACAGAGACAGAGACAAAGAGGCAGAGAGAGAGAGAGAGAGAGAGAGAGAGAGAGAGAGAGAGAGAGAGAGAGAGAGAGAGAGAGAGAGAAGGAGGGAAGGAGGCAGGGAAGAGGAAGAGAGGGAGGAAGGGGTGAAGGAAGGAAGGAAAGAAGGAAGAAAAGATAAATAGTCCCTACAGCCAAAGAGCTTATGTTTTATTCAAGAGAAAAAATCATAAACTTTGTCATACTGTATATTTATTTTTTTAAAAAGTCCATAGACTTTACCAGACTGCCTGAGAGCATATAACACTAAAAAGTTTTACAATTTCTTAGTAGGAAAAAATAACCTGAATCAACTCTTAAGTTCATACTAGTAAGGGCAGTAGCTAGACCGCAGTACATTCCTAGGAGAGAAGACCAAGTCATATAAAGATAATGGAGTTTGGTCATGTTCATCACACAAATTTGTAAATTCCAGAGCAGAATTTGAACCCAGGTTCTCCTGCCTCCAAGTCTCAAATTCTCTACCTTCCTGAGTCCCATCTTTGATCCTTTCTCATTTGTAAAATGGCAAGCATGTCGTGGTGCCCAGCACACAATAGGTACTTGGCAGATATTTATTATTATTCAATTAATGGCATGAGTTTTGAATTAATGACCTGGTCCCCCTTGTGCCAGGAAGAAACATCATAGTAGGACGTTAGTGCTTATAGGGGACCAAGTGAATAGCTCTCCTGAAACCTCACTAACCTTTCATTCCCCTCTTCCTTGCCCATCTATTCCAAGATGAACTTGGCTATGTGTAACCCAAGCCTAAGGAAAATTATGTATTCAAACTACATTCCCTTTCCCTATAAATGGAATCAGAGACTCATGGGAATTGGAAACCAGAGACCGGTTTGGATTATGACCTCTCACTTATGATTTCTTAGAGTGCCAAATCTTGCGTGCTGTTATCTGAGATAGGTTGACATTCATTCAGTTTTTAGGCTTGTTAGACTTTCGTCAGAGATACTTATAAAAAATCAGTAATGATTTCCCTGAGCAACAAAGTGGATCCTCCCATAGTTAGGGAAGATTTTCAGGACTGATGCCCTATATAGGGCACAGCTCCGTAAATGAGAGCAAGACTATGATTTGTGTCTGTTTGCAATACCGGGCTTGCCTGATGGCTTAGAACTGAATTTGCATAGCCTCCACAACAGGGAGGAATAAAGCTTATCATTTATATATAATGAAATGATTTACTCATGCCCTGAGGCTCTTTTGGATTGTACACATCTAAATAAAGAAAATATGATCTTGTTACAGAGGTCATCTCATTTATTTTAAAACATTTCCTCGTTGGTTTTTCAGTCTATTTTTATGGACAAGAAGTTTCATGCATGCAAATATGTGAACTGGATTTAACAAGAAAAAGAGAAAGACAGAGATCATGAGAATCAGACAAACAGAAACAGAGACAGACAGACAGACAGAGACTGAGACAGAAGCTATCCTTTAGATTAAGATCAAGCTTTTCCCAAGAGTGGCAATTTATATCTAGATTACAAAAGCCTCAGTAAATGATTAGAAAAGACACTGGCAAACAGTCAGAACAGACCACCAGGCAAGTTGTTATTTCAGGAAGTGACAAGAAATCCGAGGTCAGAGTGAAAGCTGGGGAGTGGGCTGAGATTTTCTGATTGAGATTTGACCCTATCAGAGTATTTTCCTCTCATTTTACTAGAAGGGTAGCTTCTCGTTCAAATACTGTCCCTACATGGTAGTAGCATTATGGCCTAAGACCAAGGAAGCTAACTATTAAGGAGAAAACAAATCTTTTTGTGCCCCTTTGCTGCTTTAGCACACAATTAAATGCCTGCAAAAACTTTAGCCACACATTTAGTTCTGTTTTCATATATTCCCTATCTCCATCACCAATCACTAATATCACACACACACACACACACACACACACACAGAGACAGTGAGAGAGAGACAGAGACAGAGACAGAGACAGACAAAAAGACAGAAAGAGGGCCATACACACTTAAAAAAAAAAAAAAATATATATATATATATATATATATAGAGAGAGAGAGAAGAGAGAGAGAGAGAGAGAGAGAGAGAGAGAGAGAGAGAGAGAGAGAGAGAGAGAGCACTCCCATAGTGGAAACACCCTTGACCACTGTGAATTGGATAGCAAAGTCTCTCTGACTCTAAGAGAGATATCTGCAACATCATGCTGTTAGGTGATTTGTACAAGGTCACAAGGGTAGTGTGTGTTAGAGGCAAGAGAAATCCATCCCAGTTATTCCTTAGTCAAGACTCTTCATTTTACTACATGCGATAAAAAATTAGAGATGAGATCAAATGCAATTCATTTGACAAGTATCAAGCTCTTACCATGTAGAGAGGCTCTAAATAAAAAGACAAATAGTCTTTGTCCTCGAGGACCTTATGGTTTATTTGTAAGTGACTTTGTATATCCAGAAAAAGTAAATAGAACTATATAAAGAATAATACAAAGTAAATTCAACAGGGAAAGAGGAATACTGAGATTGTCAGAAGTTGTCTGATGCTAAGCAACTATATGTCAGAAAGCATAGAGCTTTTGACCATGAAGATCTGAGTTCAAATCCTATTATTATTAACTATGTGACTCTGAGGAATCAATCTGCCTCAATTTCCTCATCTGTAAAATCTGAAAAGTACTCTGCAAACCTTTAAGGGCTATCTAAATGCTAGTTTCCATTGGTTTCATTAACCATACTTGGACATTACCTTTCACCTTTCTAAAGATCATTCTAATCTTCTCTTACCTTAAAAGCAGATCTCTGGGTTTTCTACTAGCTGACAGCCGTTTCAAATCATATTTAGTTCTAACTTCAATTGTATACTTGTCTATCTTAAATTGTTGCCAAGTGAAACTTTTTTGTTTCTTACATGATACATTCAAATGTACTTCATGTTCTGAGGAGTTTTTTTTTCTTTTTTTTTCTTCCTTCCTTCTTCCCTCCCCCCTTCTTCTTTCCCTCTTTTTTTCCCTCCTTTCCTTCCTTCCTTCCTTCCTTCCTTCCTTCTTCCTTCCTTCCTTCCTTCCTTCCTTCCTTCCTTGCTTCCTTCCTTCCTCCCTCCCTCCCTCCCTCTCTTCCTTCCTTCATTTCCAGAGGTGAAGGTCAAAAGAAAAAAAAAATGGATTAAGACTGTGAGTCGCTTTGTATCTGCCACCAAAAGCAGAATGGGAACAAATTCAGGAAAGTAATTTGTAACTCTGACCACCATGTCACTAAATTTTACTTAAGTACTGACACAGCCTTTTGGTCAAAGAAATCAAAGGAAAAAAAAAAAAAGAGGAAGAATTCATATGCATGAAAATATATAATCTGGGGTTTTTTGGTGGCAAAATTTGGAAAATAGAGTCTTTTTCTTTTTTTTTTCTTTCTTTTTTTTTTTTAATAACTTTTTATTGATAGAACTCATGCCAGGGTAATTTTTTACCACATTATCCCTTGCATTCACTTCTGTTCCGATTTTCCCCCTCCCTCCCTTCACCCCCTCCCCCAGATGGCAAGCAATCCTTTACATGTTGAATAGGTTACAGTATATCCTGGATACAATATATGTGTGCAGAACCGAACAGTTTTCTTGTTGCACAGGGAGAATTGAATTCAGAAGGTATAAATAATCCGGGAAGAAAAACAAAAATGCAAGCAGTTTATATTCATCTCTCAGTGTTCTTTCTTTGGGTGTAGCTGCTTCTGCCCATCTTTGATCAATTGAAACTGAATTAGCTCTCTTTCTCCAAGAGATCCACTTCCATCAGAATACATCCTCAAACAGTATTATTGTTGAGGTATATAATTATCTCTTGGTTCTGCTCATTTCACTTAGCATCAGTTCATGTAAGTCTCGCCAGTCCTCTCTGTATTCATCCTGCTGGTCATTCCTTACAGAACAATAATATTCCATAACATTCATATACCACAATTTACTCAACCATTCTCCAATTGATGGGCATCCATTCATTTTCCAGCTTCTAGCCACTACAAACAGGGCTGCCACAAACATTTTGGCACATACAGGTCCCTTTCCCTTCTTTAGTATCTCTTTGGGGTATAAGCCCAATAGAAACACTGCTGGATCAAAGGGTGTGCACAGTTTGATAACTTTTTGAGCATAGTTCCAAAATGCTCTCCAGAATGGCTGGATGTGTTCACAATTCCACCAACAATGTATCAGTGTCCCTGTTTTCCCACATCCTCTCCAACATTCCCCATTATCTTTCCCTGTCACTCTAGCCAATCTGACAGGTGTGTAGTGGTATCTCAGAGTTGTCTTAATTTGCATTTCTCTGATTAATAATGATTTGGAGCATATTTTCATATGTCTATAAATAGTTTCAATTTCTTCATCTGAGAATTGTCTGTTCATATCCTTTGACCATTTATCAATTGGAGAATGGTTTGATTTCTTATAAATTAGAGTCAATTCTCTATATATTTTGGAAATGAGGCCTTTATCAGAACCTTTGATTGTAAAAATGTTTTCCCAGTTTATTGTTTCCCTTCTAATCTTATCTGCATTTGTTTTGTTTGTACAAAAACTTTTCAATTTGATATAATCAAAATTTTCTATTTTGTGGTCAATAGCGATCTCTAGTTCTTCTTTGGTCATAAATTTCTCCCTCTTCCACAGGTCAGAGAGGTAAACTATCCTATGTTCTTCCAATTTATTTATAATCTCATTCTTTATGCCTAGGTCATGAACCCATTTTGACCTTACCTTGGTGTATGGTGTTAAGTGTGGGTCAATGCCTAGTTTCTGCCATACTAATTTCCAATTTTCCCAGCAATCTTTGTCAAATAGTGCATTCTTATCCCAGAACCTGGGATCTTTGGGTTTGTCAAACACTATATTATTAAAGTTATTGGCTGTTTTGTCCTTTGAACCTAACCTATTCCATTGATCAATTAGTCTATTCCTTAGCCAATACCAGATGGTTTTAGTAACTGCTGCTTTATAATATAATTTTAGATCTGGTACAGCTAGGCCACCTTCATTTGATTTTTTTTTTCATTAATTCCCTTGAAATTCTTGACCTTTTGTTTTTCTATATGAACTTTTTTGTTATTTTTTCTAGTTCATCAAAGTAGTTTTTTGGGAATCTGGTATAGTGCTAAATAAATAGATTAATTTAGGTAGTATTGTCATCTTTATTATATTTGCTCTCCCAATCCAAGAGCATTTAATATTTTTCCAGTTGGTTAGATCAGACTTAATTTGTGTGGAAAGTGTTTTGTAGTTTTGCTCATAAAGTTTCTGATTTTCCCTTGGCAGATAGATTCCTAAATATTTTATATAATCAGTAGTTACTTTAAATGGAATTTCTTTTTGTAACTCTGTTGGGTTTTGTTAGTGAATAGAGTATTTTTCAATCAGAGAATTGCTGAATACATTTTGGCATATGAAAATCTATGAATACTGTTGTGCCATAAGAAAGGAATAGTTTCAAGAAAACTGGGAAGACTTGAACTGACACAAAGTGAATTGAGTAGAACCAGAAGAATGATATAGACAATAAGACAAACATTATGATTATTTTTGAAAACTTACAAGCAATGCAATGACCAACCATGATTCCAAATGACCATTAGGGTACTCACTTCACCTTCTGAGAAAAAATGAGCTCAGGGTACAAGATACAAAAAGATTATTTTTTGATGTGCTCAGTGCCTGAATTTGGTTTTGCTATGTTTTTGCTTCCATAAAAGGGATATGAAGAGGAAAGCAGATAATTGTTCATTTAAAAAAGAAAAAAAAATCCCACAAAATTAAAAAAAAAAAAATAAAGACTTCAAGAATTAATGGACTTTCCATTAAAGTAAAGGGCTGGCAAAATGCAGCAAAAATTAGATGTTGATTAGTTGGTTTTAAAATTGCATTTTTTTCAAAATACTGTCTTCCTGTAATTAACTTTACTTTTCTCCATCTACAGTCATTTTTGGACAATTCAAGGTATAAGTCTGAGTCACAGTGAAGAGAGATTATCTACCTACTCCACTGTCTTTGATGATAAAATTGTCATTTTCACAAGAAACCAACTCTGAGTAGAAGAGGCTCAGCATGAGCCCAGGACTCCAGTAATTCAGTCAATTTGGGGAAATTCTGTAGGAGGATGAAGCCCTGCAGTCCTGTAGCATCTTGGAAATGGCTTTAAAGGGCTCCCATCACAATTCCTTGTCTCCATTTCCCCCAGTATACCATGGTTAGACTGTCATCCTCAGCAGAGAGTCTAGATTTAAAGTTGACAAGTAAGCAGGAAAAATGAAACAGAGATCACTTTAAGGATGCAATTTGACAAAAGACAGAAGGTGAGGAGAGAGTAGTGGCCAGATAGTGGAAACTATGGAGGGAAAGAGTAAGAACAAAAGATAGGCGACTGCTGCTGCTGACTCAGGTGATGACATTTGCTAGCGATAAAACTTGGAAGGAATTAGATTTTCTAATACAAGACAAGACCTCTCTGTTGTAAGAAAGAAAGGATGTATTCTGACTGGTGGATACTTCTTGCTCTCAGCAGCTCTCCAAAAAAAGAAAAAGCATCCTCTTGGGGCTCCATTTAGTTCTGGGTCTGTAGGGGGAAGTAGGGAAAGCTTCCCATATTTGATGGGGGCTTCACTGATAAACATTTGGCACAGAATAACCTGATGTTGGCCACAGTGCCTAAATGCTCAGATTGGTTTTATTCTCTTTTTACTCTTTGCCTTTTCTAGATTGATTTAGGAACATAAAATTTTTAAATATGAAAGGGATCTTAGAGGTCATTAGGTTCATCATGATAAAGTTTCATTTAGTGACCAAGCCTTGATTAGAATTTTAGTCTTTGAAGCTGAATAGTGTATTCTTTTCATCAAGCTGCTCTGCTTCTTGCTTCTTTTACGTCCATTTTTGTCTACAAACCTGGGAATCCCTGACTTGATGGAAACTGTCTCCACGGATGCAGATTGGCAGTTCTTTTATAATTGAGAATCTTAGAGTTCCAGTGAAATTAAGTGACTTGCTTGAGGTAGGCTTTGCCAGACTCAGAATTTGAAAGAAAAACCTTAATCCTTTGCCTACAAATGAAATAATACTTGTTTAATCTCACCATATTATACCTTTATTAGATACCACCTCTCCATTTTATGATGAAGAAACTGAGACTAAGAGAGGTTAAATGACTTGCTTAAGATCACACAGTAAATGTAAAAGTTTGGATTTGAATATAAGTTGCTGCTGATTCAATAACCTTTTCCATTACCAGAGGCTTATGGTGGACATCACCTTCTGCTCTACTACTCTAGGGTTATCTATACACTCATGTGTATAGGCTCATTAAAAAAATAATAATAATAATATATATTTTTTTAAGACCTCCAGTTGAGAAACCTATATGTATAGCCACATGAGAAACTCATGTGGCTAGATTATAAGCTTTAAGAAGGAAAGGATTTTGACATCTTGACAATTTTATTCTCCATATTACTGGTTAGTGCCATTGTAACTAAATTTAGCAGATGCTTAAAAAACTTTCATTGCACTCACTTGAATTTTATAACTCAGTTTTGAAAATAAAAAGAAAAGAAAGGAAAAAAGAAAGAAAAACAAAGAAAGACTGGGACATTAATGCATTATTGGTGGAGTGAAATGATCTAACCATTTTGGTGAATAATCTGGAACTATATCCAAAGGACTATCAAACTGTACATACCCTTTGACCTAGCAGTGTCTCCGTCGGATCTATATCCCAAGAAAATCATAAGGAAGGGGGAAAAGACCTACATGTGCAAAAATTTTTGTAGCTGTCTTTTTGTGGTAGCAAAGAATTGAAAAATGAGCAGATTTCCATCAATTGGGGAATGGTTGAACAAGTAGTGGTGAATGAAGGCAATGAAAATTTTTCTATTAAAAATGATGAACAAGGTGATTTTAGAAAGTCCTAGAAAGATTAACATGAACTGATGCTGAGCGAAACAAGCAGAACCAGGAATATATTATATACAATAACAGCAAGAATATGCAATGATCAACTATGAAAACCTTGGTTCTTCTGAGTGGTTCAGTGATCCAAAGCAATCCCAATAGACTTGGACAGAAAATGTGGTCTGCTTCCAAAAAAAAGAACTAAGGAGACTGAATATAAATCAACACTTGCTATGTTCACTTTGTTTTTCTGTGTTTTTTTTTTTAATCTCTTCCATGTTTTTTTTTCCATTTTGCTCTGATTTTTCTCTCCCAACATGATTCATAAAGTAATGTGTTTTAGAAATAAATATTTTTTTTAAAGACCTCCAGTTGAGAAACCTATATGTATAGCCACATGAGAAACTCATGTGGCTAGATTATAAGCTTCAAGAAGGAAAGGACTTTGACATCTTGACAATTTTATTCTCCATATTACTGGTTAGTGCCATTGTAACTAAATTTAGCAGATGCTTAAAAAACTTTCATTGCACTCACTTGAATTTTATAACTCAGTTTTGAAAATAAAAAGAAAAGAAAGGAAAAAAGAAAGAAAAACAAAGAAAGACTGGGACATTAATGCATTATTGGTGGAGTGAAATGATCTAACCATTTTGGTGAATAATCTGGAACTATATCCAAAGGACTATCAAACTGTACATACCCTTTGACCTAGCAGTGTCTCCGTCAGATCTATATCCCAAGAAAATCATAAGGAAGGGGGAAAAGACCTACATGTGCAAAAATTTTTGTAGCTATCTTTTTGTGGTAGCAAAGAATTGAAAAATGAGCAGATTTCCATCAATTGGGGAATGGTTGAACAAGTAGTGGTGAATGAAGGCACTGAAAATTTTTCTATTAAAAATGATGAACAAGGTGATTTTAGAAAGTCCTAGAAAGATTAACATGAACTGATGCTGAGCGAAACAAGCAGAACCAGGAATATATTATACAATAACAGCAAGAATATGCAATGATCAACTATGAAAACCTTGGTTCTTCTGAGTGGTTCAGTGATCCAAAGCAATCCCAATAGACTTGGACAGAAAATGTGGTCTGCTTCCAAAAAAAAGAACTAAGGAGACCGAATATAAATCAACACTTGCTATGTTCACTTCGTTTTTCTGTGTGTGTGTGTGTGTGTTTTTTTTTTAAATCTCTTCCATGTTTTTTTTTTCCATTTTGCTCTGATTTTTCTCTCCCAACATGATTCATAAAGTAATGTGTTTTGGAAATAAATATTTTTTTTAAAGACCTCCAGTTGAGAAACCTATTATCTCCAGAGACAGTGCTAGCTACTGTTGGATAACTGTATTAGAAAATTTTTCCTAATATTAAAGCTAATATTCTTTATTGAAATTTCAACCCATTATCTCTAATTCTGCCTCTGGAAGCCAAGCAAACAAGTTACATTTCTCCTTCATTTATATGCTTCAAGATATTCAATATATCACCCAAAGAGACACAGAAAAAACTTGTATGAATCCAGTGACATGAACAGAACCCAAAGAAGAATTTCTGTAGCATCAGTGTTTTTAAATGAATTACTTTTCAAAGATTTAAGGCCTTTGATCAAATAAATGATTAACTGTGATTCTTGAGGAATGACAAAGAAAAATACTGCCTCAACAGAGAGTTGATGGACTATTATGCAGAATAACAAAAGCACTTTTGGGCATGAGTAATATAGGAATGTTTTCTTTGGCAGTGCTTGAATGATACATGAATTTTTTTTTTCTTTTTCAGAAGGTGGGAGGAAGAAAAATGAACCTTGATCATTGAAAAAAAATACATTTTTAAAAAGAAAAATAAATAAATGTCAATTGGTTGGCCTGTTTCTTTTAGCTCTTTCTTCACATGGACATAGAAAGATAAGAAAGAAGATAAATCTAAAAGAACTTCCTAGAGTAATTTGCCAAATGGTAGAACTTATGTGTCTTAACAGACTATCATACAAACTACCCCTTTCTTCAAGACTGTGTTATGAACTGGTTATAAATTGGAAGTGAGGATTCATCAACTGCCAGATTCTCAATGTATGGCCCCTGAATAATAGGATCAAAAGTTTTTATTTCCTTTTTTAAAAATTATTATTTAGGAAATTTTTATTTCTCATTTATTTCTCATGCAATAAAATTTCCTTTTGGTCCTGTGGGGGTTTAATCATTTTGGGTGAACTCCCTCCCCAAATGCAAATAAGCAACTCCTCTGTAACTGCCTTAGAGTGACACATTAGGATGTTAAAATCCTTGCCCAAGATCATATAACTAGTATAAATAAGAAGCAAAACTGAAACTTGTAGAGGCTGAAACTATTGAGCCAATGCACTGAGGTAAGGACTGCCGAGCAATTGAGGCTAACTACCGATTGGACAATACTCTATGGGCATATGCTTGGAAAATGGTCCTTCCCACTATCCTGTGCTGGCTCGATGATTGGTGTATACAGAGGATTGTAGGAGGGACTAGGGGGTGGAGTAAGACTAGCCAGAGTCACTCTTGGGTGGTAGATGAGGGAGAAGGCAGTTTCAGAGATTCTGCTTCCATCCTGTTCAATCCTGCGTCTGAAGACCAAGAATAAAGACTAAGGACTTTTGCTTATCCTGACTCTGGCTGATTCTGGGGTGTCTGGGGTGCTAGTACAGTCATCACAGAAACTAGTCTTATTGATTCAAAATCTGGCCCTCTAGTCACCATATTAAGTTGCTTTTCTGTAAATTAGATATATAAACTTAATTGCTTTGGAGACTTCCCAGTCACAGCAGATACATAGGAAAAGGAGGGAAGGGGGTTTTGGAGACAAAGTAAGGCATTGAATAATAAACCAGCTTATTCTAATACAATTCCCACATTCTAAACTCCTAATACATAGGAAATACATTTTCCTTTCACATTCAAAATAGAGATTGAATTGTAATTTGAGTGATTTACTCTACTTTTTAATATTGTTATATAGTTGGGGAACATAACCATAAAAATCTCACATCATACTAAGTCAAAGTTTGATACATATGTTTTGATGTTATTTCAATTCACCCTAGCCAATGGAAGAAGTAATGGATGGATGAAAATATGTTTATTAAATGCTTACTATGTGCCATGCAACATTTAGCACTGATGATACAAATATAGGCAAGTCAGTCTTTTTCCCCAAGGAGCTTATGTTCTGATGGAGAAAGATAAGACATAAAGATATGCCCCATGAAGGTACGAAGATCAAGGTTGCACCCAGGGAGTGATATAGGAATACTATACTAGTTCTAGACAAAATAAGACAAAAGATTACATTTTAGTGTTCAGAATTTCAGGGGCAACATCTCAGTTCTGATGAAACAAAGATAGGAACATGGCAAATATATAGACACCATGGTTTGAAAATGGTTAGGAATGAGCAGGTAGGTGTTCCAATGAAAAGAGTTTTGGAGCCTGCTCTCAGGAAGACTAGAGTTCAAATCTAGCCTCAGACATTTGCCAGCTATGTGACTCTACGCAAATCACTTAACCTCTTCTTCCTGTTTTCTCTTTTGTAAACTGGGAGTAGGAATAGCACCTACCTCTCAGAATTATTATTGTAATCTAATGAGATAATACTTGTAATGTACAAGTATATATAGTAGCTCTAAATAAATCATTATTATAAATAATTATAAAATATTAAAGGAGAAAAATATGAAAAGGGATTCATTTTACATCAGACAGCACAAAATTAGAATCCAAAAATCACTTGGAATCATTCTTCTATTAGAATGTAAATTTGCTTCAAGTAAGAGTGGCTTCTTCTTTCTTTCTTTCTTTCTTTCTTTTTTTTTTTTTTGTATTTATATCCTCATTGCCTAGTATGGCAATTGGCAAGTAATAAGTGTTTAACAAATACTTGGTAATTAATTGATGCATAACATTTTTCTACTAATTTTTTTATGAGTTTCATTTAAAACATCATTTGTGTTTCAATAAACAATCGCCAGGGTCCATAGCAATGACAACCAAATTGAGCAGGAAGGCACCATGCCTTCTCTAAAAAAGAATACTACTTCTAATGGAGAATATCTAATTTGTTTCCTTCTTTCCCCTCATTTGTTGTTAAAACTGTTCTATGGTGAACTACTCCTATCTAACTATTGATATTTATGATACCAAACATTCTGGTTTAACCTTGCTCAGTGTATGTTGCTTTATACTTTTTTCTTATACTTTTATTCTACCATTTTCTCCAACTATTTTCTTTTCTTGGATCCCAATTATTTGTCCCTACTAGTCAGCACTAGTCATAGAATCAAGAGTCATGTACACAAAAAATGACCAACTCAAAACTTTTCCCTAAAAATTCTCAGGGAATAACACAAATTGGGCTCTGTATTCCCTTCTGTTGATTCTATGGGTTTAAAAAAATGATATGGCCATAGACTGAAAGGAATAATAGACAGCACCTGGCAATATATAGTGTTGCCTGGCAGAAATCAATTTCAGAAAGAGATCTATTCTATTTATGAACATAATTTCTAGATAAAATAAGAGAGTTAATAAATTATTTAATATGGATGCTATCTGTTCAGAGGTCAAGAGCATGTAATGGTACAATTTTAATATAAAATTAGTGGTGTTTTTTTTTAAATCTGTGATAGAAAATGAATTTCTAGAAATCATCAGACAATATAGCTGATATGTCCTTGATATAATTAGCTGTTTGTTTCAAAAACATAAACATTATTATTCTTGACTAAGGAGAAGAATTTATTCACATGTTTTTAGATTTTTAGAACTAGAAGAGATTTTAAAGATCATCTATCACAAATCAGCATGGTAAATTTGATTATGAGTTCCATTCATCAATGAAATAACAGGGATGAATTTTTTTAAAAAAGCAAATATATAAACAAATGAATAAATTAATGAAATAAGTCTGTATTAAATATTGACTTCCTTAAAGTCTCAGCTATAATTCTGCCTTGTCCAAGAAACTTTTGCCTTAACCCCTTTAACATTAGTGGCTTTCCTCTGAGATGATCTCTAATTCATCCATCTGTATTTATATAGAGAGAGATATAGATATCTCTATACTTTCATATACATATACATACATTTATATACAGAGACAGAGAGAAAGATAAAAATATATATAGAGAGAGAGAAAGAGAGAGATCTTATTTGTATATAAATTATTTACATGTTGTCTTCTCCCATTTAATTATAAACTCCTTAAGGAAAACAGCTGTTTTTCACTTTTCTTCTTATCTTAACTACTCAGAACAATGTCTAGCACCTATTTAATAAATATTTTTTTTGTTTCTATTGTCTAGTCAATGTCTCTTCATCTCTGCTATAATAATTATAGGATTTTTTCAAATGCTTTGATAATAACAAAGAAAAATACCAGAGCATTTATCTGAACTAACAGTCCTGTTAATTTTTCATCTAGTCTAGTAACTGTCCAAAAAATGAATATAATCTGGCATGAGTGATTATTAATGAAGCCAAGCTGGCTTTCTGTGATCACTACATTCTTCTCTAATATTAGGTGGGGGAAAAAAGAGCAAGCAAAGTTCCCTGAGGGGAGGGATAGCTAGAAAGTGTTTTTTGAATGCTTAGGATCTTCACAGAATACCTGGCATATAATAAATACTTACCTCCAAAAAAGTAATACGAAAATGCAGATTTTTCCCTTTTTTGCAGAGATGAAGAAGAAATTGGGTTCAAAAGTCCATATACACTCTCAAAGTTGCTTTGTGTCTTCATTAGGTTTGTTAAACTGAATGTTTCCTCTTTTGTTTACATATATACAGATATATGTATGCATATGTGCATGACTACATCTGTATTTATGTATGTATAGTCCTTCTACAATTTGAAGATAGTATACAACAATTGAACTGAGTCAAAAATAAACTTGGCAGTCCTTTAATAATGAAGTTTAGAATCTAATCAGAAATGAAATAAAAGATCATTAGTCTAGGTATATGAACCATATCTGCTCTGCCTTCTCTTCTTCATGATAACCAACATTTACTTTTCTCCTAGTGCTGTTCTTGTCATTGTTCAGTCATTTTTCAGTCATATTTGACTCTTTATGATCTCATTTGGAGTTTTCTTGTCAGAGATACTGCTATTTCTTTCTCCTGGTCATTTTACAGATGAGGAAACTGAGGCAAATAGAATTATGTGACTTGCCCAGAGCTACATAGCTAGTAAATATTTGAGGACACATTTGAACTCAGAAGATAAGTCTTCCTGATTCCAAGTCTAGCATATTATCCCCTGTGCCATCTAACTGCCTATAGTCCTATTCTATAGCCTTTTTAAAGACAATTGAGAATAACTCCATGATTGTATCCTCCTGTTTGGAGGAACGTGATTTGTCTTTGTTTGCCAACTAGTTCACATAAGGCATTCGTTTACACCTTCTCTCATATATATATATATATATTATATATATATATATATTATATATATATATATATATATATACATATATATATATAGCTAACACATTTTTTTTTCCTTTTCTTTCCAGTCCAAAAACCATTCATCCTGTCAGAGGAAATAGAAGCATAATTTGAGATGGACAGCTCTGTTCTTTTCATCATCTTTTTTTTTTTTTCCATCCTATTTACCCTAGACAATGACCCTATCACTTCTCAGATGTTTCTTTTGTCCCATTATATGGCAAAACACTTTATTAATTGTTCTTGGTTTTCCTTTCCAGACTTAGTTGATTTCAAATTTGATCACTTTTAGCAAGATTGTTACTGGACTATGCTTTATATTCACCTTTGATGAAGTCTTATGAATCTCTTTAGAGAAAAATGATCCTTACTAGATTTCTTTCTTTCTTTCTTTCTTTCTTTCTTTCTTTCTTTCTTTCTTTCTTTCTTTCTTTCTTTCTTTCTTCTTCTTTCTTTCTTTCTTCTTTCCTTCCTTTTCTTTCTTTCTTCCTCTCTCTCTCTCTCTCTCTCTCTCTCTCTCTCTCTCTCTCTCTCTCCCTTTCTTTCTTTCTTTCTTTCTTTCTTTCTTTCTTTCTTTCTTTCTTTCTTTCTTTCTTTCTTTCTTTCTTTTTTTCCTTTGGAATTTTATTCATGTAATCCTCTTATCCCTTTGGGATTTTTTTCCCTTTTACAAATTTACTTCATGGAATCCTATCTGGTTTTATACTTTGACATCTATTCTCCAATTATAGCACACAAAGCTCTTTTCCTCTTCATTTTTTCCAGAATTAAGAGGTCCATGGATAAACTGTGAATATTTTCCTGGTTTCTGACATACTGATTGACTAAACGATTTTTTTTTTCCTGTAATGATTTGTTCTCTAGGGAAGTAGAGAAAGGGAAAGGATACTTAGGAAAATTTGAGCCACACAAAGACAAAAGATATCAAGATTTAAAAAAAAATCTCTAAAAATACCAGTTACTTGTTGTATAGTTTCCTAAAATTTCTTCACTTTCTTTAGCTTAAATTCTTAATTGGAAAAGTCAATTCCTCAGTTCTTCTCAAATGATACCTATAACATTTTACAAGTTGTGAGCAAAAAGTCAGAATAGCCATTTTCTCTTATTCTTGTCTCTGTCTCTTGGGGAAAAAATGAAATTCGCATTAAGAAAAGTTAAGAAACTAACAGATTAGCTTTGAATCAAAGGAATAATTTTTCTTTTTATCATCCTTCTTAAGCATGACAGATTTGCAGGGTAAGTGCCCAGAAAACCTTATTATTTGTATATCATGCTCAGAGGTCAATTCTTGATCTCTTTCCTAAACTGCCCATGAACTTTCTCTTTTTGTCTTGATGCTGTACTTGTTACTGCTCAGTCATATTCAGTCATGTCAGACTCTGTGTGACGCTATTTGGAGGTTCCTTGGCAAAGATATTGAAATGGTTTGCTATTTCTTTCTGCAGTTTATTTTGCAGAAAAAGAAACTGAAGTGAACAAGGCTAATTGACTTTCCCAGAGTCACACAGCTCTTAATTGTCTGAGGCCAGATTTGAACTTAGGAAGACACCAGGCTGGGCACTCTCTCCACTGTTAAGCTGCCCTCTTACTTTAGTGACAACATCCTTTCTGTATTTTGGCTCTAGTAATTATCATTCTGATGTTCTCTACCTCACTTTCCTTATGGGAAATTTCCTAGATTTCATCATATGATCTTATCTTTGTAACATACAATAATAATTACTATCCCTACTATTTACCTTCTCTGTTTCTTGTGAATAAGGTAGACTTGAAGGTATAATTTTCAGGTGTACAGTTCAGTAACAATAATTTACAATTCTCAGTTAGATAAATAGAGACATAGAGAGAGACATAGAGACATAGATAGACACACAGACAGATAGATAGATGATAGATACAGATAGAGATATATAATGGATCTGCTCTCTTCGGTGAAACAAACTCCTAGTAAGCATATCCCTGCCACAGATGCCTATCACTAAGTATAATACAAATTTAAAATTTAGGCAGTTTCTGTTAAGTCCCTGACACCTAGCCATGGATGGAATAATGGTTAAAGACTAGATTTTAGAGTGAGCAAGGTCCAGGTTCAAGTCTGACATTTGGCACATACTTGATTTATGACTTTTTGTCAAGTTATTTAACCCCTCAGCAATATCTAGGAACTTGTATTTCCTCCATGTTAATACCACAAGCTTGCCTTTCTTATACCCCATATTTTGTATATTTAGCTATAGCTATCTGAAGTTTTTTTTTGTTTTTGTTTTTGTTTTATTGCTAACTCTTGTCTTGGAATATTATCTGCTATGAATTTCTGAGGATCAATACTCTTATTCTTTGTCATACTTTCTAATTATTCCCTAGCTAGGTAAATATGCAAATATATATTTTTCTGCTTCTCTCCCTACAAATTTTTTGTTTCCCATTCTTTGGCACATACATTTTTATCATCCTTCTTAAGTATATTCCATTCCTGGCCAAGAGCCAACCAATCCTATATATTAAGCTATTGTCTACAAATCCAAAATACATCCTCAAATACCTTTGTATGTTCTTAACCAGCTGTCCACTTCCTAACTCTGCCTTTCCATTCTTGACAATGACTGTCGGCAGTGCTGACAACACAGTGTCCCTAACAGCTTCGTTTTCCTAAGACATCACAATCATTTCCAGTATTTTCTTGTTTCATTCTGGTCCATATGTTTATGCTCTTAGGTATCATCAGAAGTTGGAAGTAGTCATCCACTTTGCACATTTCATGGGAGGATCTCTATTACATGTGGCATATAACTTCACATAATATAAGTTTCTTGAGAACAAGGCGTTTCAATTTCTTTGTCTTGAAATTCCAATGCCTGACACAACAGCTTGTAACACAGCATTTTAATAAGTAATAACATCTTATATTTAGAGATGGAAGGAAATTTCAAAGCCATGTAGACCAATGCCTCCCATTTTATAGTGCAAAAAACTGAGTTCCACAAAGCTTAATTGATTTGCTCAAGAACTTAGTAGCAAGTGTAGTCAGGATCTGAAGCTACATCCTCTGAATCCAAATGCAGATTTTTTTTTTCTATCATATCACTAATATCTAAAGCACATAATAGTTTACTCAGGAAGAGCTCAGACCTTGCTACTGTTTTAAGTCTCTTTATGTGAGAGTTGAGAAAACTAAGATCAAAAGCCACACAGTTATTTGGTGGCAAAGTCAACAGTAGAACACCATTCAATCAGCCAATGTCATTTCCATTTTACACATCACACATATACAATACACACACACATATACACGCACCTGGGCAATTCTGAACAATATTCATTTGTCTTTGTCTCATTTCCACTGAGACAGAATTGCTTCCATTTTATGAGCTCATTTTGTTTTCTCCTTTAAAGTACCAGCCAGTAGAAGCCAAGTTCCTATAACCCCTAGTGTTGAATAATTTGCTGCTTCTTGCAGCCCCATTTACTAGTAATAATAGAAAAACAAAGGTGCACTCTGCTCACTTCATTATAGTTCCCTACCCAGCAGACTAAATGCTTCTTTCTGCTAAGTGACCATTATTTGACAGGAGGTGAGAAGATCACCTGTCATTGGCAAATACTGGCAATCTCAAACTGCTTCCCTAAATATTAGAGTATTAATAATAAAAAAGCCTCAGGTCTCTTGAAAAATGACTTGCAAGAGGTGGGAAATACTCTGCAATGCTAGAGTCGGAGTTTGGTCTTTCATCCCAACAGGTACTTACAGTGAAAGTTTCTGTTTTTATTTTTTAAAACATTATGTCTATGGATTCTTAATATACTGGTGGGTCATACAATTAGAAAGCCCAGTCATTAGCAATTTCTGTTTTCACCCCATTGCTTCTATGCACAGTGAAGAAGTAATAGCTCACAAAGTTAACAGAGTAAAGCTACTGCTTCAGGGTATCTCAAGGAAGGTGAGTTGAATTCAGAAATTTAATTTTCTAAGCAGAAAGCAGCCACATTGGTATCCGTGTTTAGAAGAGGGCAAACTGAGTGGTGAATAAAGGGAAAATTACAACTTGGTATAGTAGGAGATTTAAATCCTAAAGTTAAAAGAAATCATGCTGTTTATCTGCTATTAACTGCACAGACACTTTGTGTGTGTATGTATGCACGTGTATGTATATATATAATGCCTATCTCTACTGAGTCAAGACATAATCATAATGCTGCAGAAAGGGCACAGGTCTCAGGTTCTGTTGCTGTTCTTCTTTCACACTCAAAGAGCACCAGGTATCAGGAGGGGGATGTCTTGATTTGCCCATGAATTGGATATGAGTCCAGCCTGTCTGACAAAGTCAGCAGTCTCACTCTCTCCTCCAGAGTCATCGAGGTCCAGTGGCAAGGCAAAGGTCAAGATAACTACCAATGTCCCTCCTCCTGGGGATTCTGGGTCCATTTCTGTCCACAGGTGAATAGCTGTTCATCTTATAGATAATTCACACTCTTTGTTCTAAGGCTCCCTCCTGCTCTTCCATTCAATACTCCACATGCACTTCCAGCTCCAATATGCTTTGTTCTAAGGCCCCTGACAGCTACAGTATTCTGGATTCCAAAATCCTATCTAGTTCATCTATTTTGTGAGTCTAAAGCATCTCTTCAGGACCCTGCAGTGTGTAAGGCCCTGAGTATGTTATTGGTAAAAGTGAAGCAGCTGAATGGCAAAATGGACAGAGTTCTGGGACCAGGATCACAGACGAGTTCAAATTCTGCCTCAGTCATTCACTAGTTGTATGGCTTTGGACAAGTCATTTAACCTCTGCCTACCTCAGTTTCCTCATTTGTAAAATGAGGATAATAATGACATTTGCCTCTGAAGGTTGCTGGGAGGCTAAATTGAGATATTTATCAAGAGGTTTACAAACCTTAAAGTACTAAATAAATGAAAGGTGATGATGATAATAATAGTTGTATTAAGCCAATAACAATCTAGAAATGATTAGAGAAAAACAGCCATATAAACAAGTTCTAGATTTTATGTAGGGAGAAATTCTCCCTCCAGCCAACAGCATGTATTTCAAAGCAATTAAGCAATTTGGGGACATTTAACATACTTCCTGTGGAACTGAGTTTCTCACCACTGCCACATTCACTATTTTATAAACAGCAGCATCAGATGGAGCCACTAGATTGTTAGGTTGGACTACTATCAACTTACTATATATAGGCCAGAATAATCATTGAACCTCTAGCCTCAGTTTCCCTATTTGTAGGCTGATGGAGCAGATTGGACCAGATGATCTCTAAGTTCTCTGCAATAATGACTGAATGCAATGTTTGAGCTCATTCCTGGCCTCAAAGATCTAGATCCCTAGATCTAGAGTGGCAAAAGACTTTAAAAGGCATTTAATCCAAATTTCCACATCCCAATTAAAATATTATGTTCTCTAAGAATTTTTTTCTAAAACTTGCTTTATTCTAGTTCTTCCTCTTTGTTTATTATTTCAAGTTTAGCTTGTCAGTAGATAATTTCTTTTCTATGATTTTTCTCCCAATAGACTTTGAGTTCCATGAGCATATGACTGTCTTTAACTTTGTGACAAACAGTGCCTAGGTACACAGTTAAGTGCTTAATAAATATTTACTCACTGAATTGACAAATCCCATTTTGCAGATAAGGAAATTGAGACCTAAAAAGGTTCAATGACTTAACCAATAAATTATAATCAGAAATTTACCCAAACTAGGATTTGAACTCAGGCACTCTGACTGAAGAGCCAGTGATCTTTTTACTTTATCAAGCTTCCTCTATTGTTATGGACATTTGAACAAAGCAGCCCTTAAATCCTGTATTCTCCTTAAATTCTCCTTAAAACCTGTATTTCCTGTTCCCAATGTTTAGATAAGACCTCAGTCTCCTACATTGCTTTACCAGGGAAAGGGAGTCATCTACTTTCTATATAGCATCTTTGGAAGACGAAATGCAAAATCCCTATGGACCGATAAGTTATAACCTGTCATTCTTTAGGGCACTTAATTAAAATACCTGTGGTGATCGGGCACATTTTAGATCATGCAGGGGAACGTAAATGATGCCCAGCAGCCACATTACAACCATGATTCCTCCAAGCATGAGTACTGTAAGTTATGAACCACCCGCACGCTTCTCTAGACACATTTGAAAAAGATGCTAATAAATCCATACAGAGAAGAGGAAAGATTTCTTTTCCCTTAATTTTTAAGCCAATGGATTCAGTCAGCCAGAAAAATCAGTCTTTAAAAGTACAGTCACAAATAGAAGGATAGATAAAAATCAATAATAAATCCTTCTTCCCTTTCCAAGCCACTAATAATAAACTCCTGTTGCTTACAGTATGTCTAGCCATGTTAGAATCCTAAATAAAAGAAATTATTAGCCAGCAACCCTTGGCCAGGTGTGTGTGGGTGTTTCTTTCTACACATGGGGATTTCTTATATATATATCAAATTACAAAAGAACAGGTTATATATCATATCATAGGTAAATGAAGGAATATTTTCAAGATGCAAAAGAGTTATCTGAGAAAATAAGTGATTGTATCCTTCCTCAGTGTTTCTAGATATAAAACAAACAACATTTTAAAAAAATACTTAAAATTTGAGATGATCATCTTTAGCCTCTGGCTGAATTCTTTAGATATTTCTTTCTCCTTCCAAACACCATTTCTATTCACAAGATCCTCAAGTTCAATCCCTTTATTTTACAGGATGAAATTGAACTCCAAAGACCCCAAACGACCTGCCCAGGATCATACTTATTCATGTAGCTTTTCCTAATCTATTCCATCTCTCTCTATCCTTCCCATGTTAAGAACTAAGCTGTCAGCCAAGTTCCCTCACGCTCCACATCGACACCTGCCGGTTACCCAAGGAAGCTATTTTGGTCCAGACTGTGATCCAATTCCGAATTTATATTGGATGGGAGTTCAAGTTGAACACTGTTTATTCTGGTATAAACTGCACCAGAAACAGCAGGGAACAATGGAAAGAGAAAGGAATTAAGAATTAGAAACATCTGAATTTAAGTTCCAGTTTTTTCACTGACTGGTTTGAAATCAATTCACCCAAGTCATCACCCTCATGATGTCATTTGTTCTCTTCAAAAACAAAGGATAAACAACACATGACTATAAGTAAATGAAAATATCCCCAAACATCAGTTTCCTCATCTGTAAAAGGAAAGTATTTATATAATATGCCATTCAGGGCTGTGAGTATAATTACTCAGGAAAAAAAAAAGCAAAGAGAGTCTGCTCATTATTTACAACCTTTGCCTTTAAAATGAGGCCCCTATTACTATTCCAGCTTAAGCAATCTTGATCCTCTTTCCATACCTGGATTATTCTCAGATTGTAAACTAGCTTGTCAAAGAAGCAAATGGCAATCTTTTAGCCCTTACCATATAGAAGGACAGAAGAGAATCAGATTGGTATTATTGTTTTGTCATTTCAGTCATGTCCAACTCTTTGAAACATCATTTTAAGGTCTTCTTGGCTAAGATAATAAAATGGTTTGTCATTTCCTTTTCCAACTCATTTTAAAGATGAGGAACTGAAGCAAACAGGGTTAAGTGATTTGCCCAGGATCACAGTTAGGCAGCATCTGAGGCCCGGCTTCAACTCACAAAAATGAGTCTTTCTGATTCTAAGCCATCCAGTGCTTTATCTGCTGTGCCACCTATCTATCCAGGGAATAACATGCTGGTTTCCAATTGTTTCAACAGATGTAGAAATTTCCATTCAGTTCTTCCTAAGAGAAAATGTTCTTCCTATTGCTTCACCAAAAATAAATAAAGAAATGAATGAATAAGTAAATAAATGACATAAAATGAAAATGAAATTATGCAAGGGCAGGCCTCCACTTTGGGTGTGATCTTCTAAACTCCAAAAGGACAAACCTTTCATTTGACGAACCCAGATACTCTTTCTCAATTCTAAAAATAGCAAACTCTGGTTCCTGGACATATGCAAAATATAGCATAAGCCTAAGAAGAAGACTTAGAGAAAATCTAGCCTATGTGTTCTTAACCTGGGATCAAAAAGGAGATTTCAGGAGGTCCAATAATTTTGATGGAAAAAAAATACATCTTTATTTTTATTAATGACTATCTGAAATTTAGAATTTCCTTTCATTTGGTTTCAGCATTTGCTATATTCTTCTGAGAAGGGATCCCTAGGCCTCACCAGGTTGCCCCAGTGTTTAATGACACAAAAATGATTAAATCCCCTTGGGCTCATTTTCCAGAACAGGAAACTGAGATTTGGGAGTATACCATATGGAACAGAACTAGGATTCAAATTCTGGCCCTCAAATTCCAAAATCAATTCTTATTCCACTGAATCATACTGCCCCATGGCTTTTGGTGTGTTTTTACATACAGCATTGCAGTCAGAATCAGTTGATTCAATCCATGTGACAACTTGCACACAGGTCACAATAACATACAAAGTTAACATATTAAACAAAATCATTCACATTTTTATCCAAAATCAGAGACTTTTGTTCTGGTTCAAAAAAGATATGAACTAATATTCCCTGGGCTAAATTATACACATTATTTTCACCTACCCATGATGTCTAGGGAAAGAGAGCCAAATACTAGGTTGAAACAAATGCACTCAATTCAATTCAACTCAGCATAGAACAGCAGATATTGCCCTTGCTTTTCAATAAGGGTAATAGGTTCAGATTCTGGGCCTGCCCCTTCCTTGTGAGCTTCAGCAAGGAATTTAGCCTCACTGGGCCTTTTTTCCAACTCTAACTCTCTAATCACATATGATTCTATGAACAAACATTTATTAAGTGCCTGGTGGTACATCTTAGTTTTCACATCTATAAAATGAGCTGGAGAAGAAAATGACAACCACTCTCTTCCAGGAAAACCCCATATCAGGTAATAAAGTGTCAGACATGACCGAAATGGCTGAATAAGAACAACTTCAACAAATAGGAGATGGAACAATCCAGGAAAAAAATAAAGAAGTTCAAAGTATTTTTTGTTTTAATTATATGGTTAGTATAGATACAAATATCTCTGTGTGTATGTTTTTAAAGTGGCTAGTCTATATTATTCTTCAAAGTGTCCCTTTTCCTCTTACCCTCTCTATTCTTTCACATGCCCACTAAAGTCAAGCCAAAAAAGAAACAAAAGAGAAGCACAGAAGATGTAATTCTTTAAGGTCTCCTTACCTGATTTTCTTTACTTGTATGGCAATATGAACTTGTCTTGATGTTTTTAATTGGTGGAAAATTTGTGTTCTTGGAAAGGAAAGTTTCATATGTCTGCCATCAACTCATGGAAATTCAGGAATTAAAATACTGGGTCAGAGTCATTATTGTTTCCATGTAGTATAGTAGTACAAACAAGAACTGGCGAAAACTGGACCATTCTAATGCTATGTTTCCTCTTAATATCACCAATCATCTAGGAAAATCTACTGCAAAATTAAGGTTTATCATATATAATGACTTTTGAAATAATCATTAAAATAAAAACAGGAAGAGACTACATGACTTTGTTGTTTCAAGAAATGTTCATGATATACTACAAATGAAAACCTTCCTTTCTCAAGTCAAAGTGAAATGGATTTCTGTTTACATAACCATCACTTTTCTTTAGCCATTATATGGAGAAAGAGTTGGGATACCATTCTTACACTCGGTATAATACACATGCACAGTACGGTGTAATATATGAAACAGTTTTAAATTGGTTACCCACAAAAATACCATAATGTTCCTATTGCTAAGTTTCCACCTTCATATTTTAAAATGATGCTAAAGGAAATTTGCCAATTGGAGTGAAATCTATTAGGAAAAAAAAAAACACACATAAGGGTGAAAGTGATGCCATTTTGATGTGTTATGTAGACCCAATTCAACAACCAAAAGTTAAGCATGTGCAGAAATATGCCCAGGAACACAAAAATAGACTTATACAAACACACACATACACACACACACACACACACACACACACACACACACATACATAAAGTCCAATAAAGAGAGGTTCCAGTCAACGGCAGCTGCAGCCAAATCTTTTCAAATGAAAGCAGGAAACCTCTAATTTAAATTTTTCATTTGTTTTTTTGGAACAATTATGCCACCCACAAAAGGGTAACTTTGTCAGTCGTTATTAGCTCATGGATTTGGGAACTCATCCCTTAAATAAACTCACTTCATTTCCATATAATTACAGCAACTAAAGAACTGGTGCTGTGTGTGTGTGTGTGTGTTGTGTGTGTGTGTGTGTGTGTATGTATGTGTGTGTGTGTTTAAATGAAAGTATTCTTTGGGAAGGTGTAAGATGTAATGAATTTCAAAGCTTAGAATTTTAGAATATACCAAGAATCTCAAAGTCCATGTCTATATCTATCTTTACAAGTAGACATATAGTGGATCATAAAACCACTTTAATAGCTTAATATAATTTTAGAGAATGAAACACTTAAATGAATATTTTATAGATCATGTGCCTTTGGATTTGGGCACCTGTTTTATGATGATTTTCAACAGAGTTGACCCTGCCATTTATACATCTCTTGACACACAGAGTTAGATAGATAGATCAAGTAATCTATTTCCATATTAGTAATATGGAGAATATTGTATTTTTGAGAGCATCCAATTTAGAATTGGTTATTAAACTGGTTATGTATACACGGATATACAAATAGGCATGTGAAGTTTATTCATATCTATAATCATATGTCTGCATGTGGATATAACAAACATGACTGTATTCATTCATCATACATGTTGATGTATATATACACACATAAAAGGCAATGGTATAGGGAACTGAGTCTGGGAATCAGGAGGACTCAATTTCTGACACATACTGGTTGACTATGTGACCCTGGACAAGCCACTTCATCTCCCCATGTCTCCATCTCTTCAATGACAGAGGAAATTTCCTCAGCTAGAGAAATAGGGATAGTTAGAAAAAGAAGAAAAGTCAGAGACAGACACAGATTGAGAATATAGAACAATGCACAGTAGCCTCTGGTTCAGAAAGAACTGGTTGCAATAATAATTCAGATAATTCTAGTCCATCCCTATGATCCTAGACAAGTCAAAGTAAAAAGCAATTGTTTCTACCTTGGCCAGAAACCCTAAGAGTCTTTCACTCTCAGACTGATTTTTTTTTTTTTTTGAGTAGGTAAAAGAATCCATTCTCTACTTCATTCCTTATCTAGCCTTAATCACTGAATGGATGTTGCCTCAGTCAAACTAAGACCTGTTATAGATCTTGACTTAAAAAGACCAAAGTCTCCCCCTGCATCCAGGGCTATCTACAGTCTTCCGGAGCTTTATCTGGTCACTGTACCCAGATGACTCTGGAGGGGAAGGTGAGGCAGGTGACCTTGAGCATTCCTGTCATTTAAATCCAATTAACTTGCGTGCCATAGCATCACATCCCTGATATCTTAGTCCTCTTGGGGAATGAAGGACAACAACAACAAAAAATTCAATAAACTTCTCAGTATCACTAGGAAACTCTCAATTTATAAGTTACCAAACAGTTTTTGGAGAAAATTATTAAGGGCATTTCTTTGTTCATAGTTCTCCATTTTATTTCAATGAAGTCACAGGTCAACTAGAGAGCAGCTCAGGGGTGTAGTGGATAGAGCACCAGGCCTTCAATCAGGAAGACTTAGGTTTAAAACTAGTCACAGACATTTAATAACTGTGAGCCCAAGCAAGTCACTGAATCCTATTTGCCTCAGTCTCCTCATCTGTAAAATAAGCTGTAAAAGGAGATGGCAAACCATTGCAGTGTCTTTTCAAAGAAAATGCCAAATGGGGTCACAAAGAGTTAGGATTGAAAATACTAAACAACAAAACAACTCAAATCCTTCTCAAAAACAAATACAAGAAGAATATATAGAAACAAGTTTCCTCTCTGTTTTTTACATAATCAAATAAAACCTGGTATATCTGCCTTCAACTTTGCTAAAGAATCTAAGCCTCCAACGTGGGGCTGAATCAGTCTACCTCTTGACAACCAATGGAGGAGATACTGAGTATCAGCATGAAAGATCACAAACTAAAAATTAGGATGTGCTAAACACTTCTCTCCAAACAACAGAAAGGGGGCAATTTTCTATCACCTGCATTATTTCTTTCCCCGTGATCTTTATGTTGCTAAAAATCTTTTCCCCACCCTTCACTTAAATTGCTTTCAGAAGTGAAACCTGGTGGTTCACATGACAATAAGGAGCAAATGCTGACTTGATAATGTTCAGGTCCTGAGATGAAACTGAAAATGTTGCTGGAAATAGATGATGCACAAGCAAGAAGATGATGTTCCTGTGGCCAGGGTTTCGAGCTTTAGTATACTCCAAGAATTTTCCTACAAGATTTTTTTTTTTTTTGGTTCTTTTATGTTACTTACTCTTTCCCTCAAGTCCTCCCTGTCAGCAAAGGTATGTTGTTCAATCCTTCACTTTTTTTTTGAAGCTACTTGGATATATATATATATATACACACATACAGACAGACAACTTTGGCTTGAGTAAGTCACTCATCTTTTTAAGTGAACCTGCCCCCCCTACCCCCAGCCCCATTAACTAATATTTCCATCATCCTTTATTTTTGCTGTTTTCTTAAATATATAATATATATATGTATATATATATATATATAATTTTTTTTTTTGAGTAGAGTTGAC
Source organism: Antechinus flavipes (assembly GCF_016432865.1). Lineage (NCBI taxonomy): Eukaryota > Metazoa > Chordata > Mammalia > Dasyuromorphia > Dasyuridae > Antechinus > Antechinus flavipes. The sequence goes on along the minus strand of NC_067402.1, from coordinate 30,321,217 downwards.
AGTCAACAAGTATTTCTTAAATGCTTTGTATGTGCCAGGGCAAAAGAATAGTAACTAGCCTCCAGATGCTCATGTTTTATATATAGGTAGACAATAAGTAAATATTATATAAATACCACATATATTCATGGTAAATGGGCAGGCATTATAGTAGGATTTTCAGAAAGCTTCCCACATCCTATCTGAACTGCAACCTCACTGCAGTGTTTTCTTGACTGTCTCCAACCATAAAACACATTATTGGTTTCCAACCAAGCAGAACCAACTTAAAGAGACCCATCATCTGTGCCCTGGTTTTCTCTCCCTTAGGCAAAGGATGAGTCCAGCACTACCTCTCTGGACAACAATGGGTCCCAGGTATCTTTTGACCTGACTGATTGCAACGACATTTTCCTTCGGCTTTGAAAGCATGAGCCCCAGTAGGATACGAAAGGTGGAGTCATTGAGCTAGGAGTAAGAGCTAGATCACAGCAACAACCCCAATGTCAAATGTTATAAAGCAGAGTTGATGTGCCCAAGCAAATAATCTGTAGAGTCTAACACATGCACCTTGCTTAGCACTGGCTGCAGAATCCGATTAGCACTTTATTCCATCAGCTTTGTGTAGCTAGTGCCGACAACCACCCCCAGCTTCTCTCCTCTAATCAAGGGAGAAGTTTCCCAACAGCCTTTCTTTTATCTCTGGATAAATTATTAAAGGTCACTCATCCTTGGCACATGTCATTTTTTTTAATGTAAAATATTTATAGGGAGGGAAAAGCAACAAAAGTATTTACTATTTTCACTTGTTTTACAGTAAACCCTGGGAAGATGCTCTGCCAGACAGATTTTCCCCCCTTAATTTTCTCCCCACACTTTGTATTTAATTCAGAATAATGAAAGAACAATCGATAGAATAAGTAAGAAAAGTCTCCACAGTGACTGAACAATAAACTCTTAAATCACTGCAAATGAACAATTATTGAAAAATAGGAGTACTGAAATTTCAATAGAAAATGAGAGTCAGATTTAAGTCATTAAAAAGGTCCATTAGACAGAATTCTGAAGCAGCCACTTTCTCCAAATAGGAGTTATTCTTGGGAACTAGAAATGTAACTTCTCCCTTCACCAAGTGTGTTTGACTTTGAATAATGCAAAATAAGGTCCAGAGCCAATGAGGCAGAGAGCTGTAAAGGGTCCCACAGAGGACCGTGAAGCTTCCTGGGAGGATGGAAAACAGCACATCTATTTCTAAAGGCTCAAATATTATGCAGCTTAGTGAGTTAAAGGACAGCCTGCTCCAGTCTGATTGGCTTACTAGTTCACCCTATCCCTTATCCCAATCCTGCCTTTCACCCAAAAGTAGCTGTATGAGGAACCCTACTGGTACAAAAGGAAGACTACGGCACCCCTTTCTTCCAGTCCCCAAGACCTTTCCCCAAATCCCAAGTGTACACTCTATTTTCCCCTAAGCCCCCTCCTACACACACCCAGACCAACACTGCCCTCTAACACATACAAACCCTTCCCTCACACGCGTCTAGTGATATAAGTAGACATGCAACAGGATGAATTTCCATAAAGCAGAAGCATGATGGGGAGTTGGGGCCAAAGAAAAACCATTTAGGATTAAGTAGTCCTAAAGCAAAGTGAGAACTGCCCTCCAAATTGCTGAAAGCCTCTAGATATTCATTAATATTAGATACTCTGATCATCACATGATCATCAGCTCTTGCCATGAGTTGTAGGGTCTGCTCTCTTCGCGACCAGGTGAGAACGGAGGCTCTACGGTGGGGAATCCCAGAAAGTAAACGAGAGGATCCCTGTAATGTCCTGCAATGAGAGGCATGTTGGAAGGCAAGCCTTCCCTTCGGCCTCCAGACTGCTGCCCCCTGACGCCCGAGGAAAACTTCAGCTGTGCTTTCTTCCGAAGAGCACGGCTCCCTCTCAAGTAGGACACCACATTTCAATTTGTACTATTAAAAACCTACATTACACAATGAAACAAATTAGCCGGTGAATCAGCCTGCCCCGCCAGCAGCCCGGATTGGCAAAACGGTAATAACAGGATCTGGCCCCAAGAACATTCCCATAATAGCCACATTTTAATCCAATTGCATATGGCTGACCTCTAGCTAGCACTCCTAAGCCCTGGAAGTTCGCTGGTTAACCAGACTTGTCTGCCACAATCCCATAGGAAACCCGAGCCAGGGACCGACAACCTAAGTTCGGTTCCAACCGTAACCCGGTCTCACCACAGACTACACGACACCACCCCAGCCACGGAGAGCCTTTTGGGCTAGGAGGAATATCCCTTCCTTTATTCCCTCCCCCTAAAAACAATATCATAACCGTAATAGTAATGAAGAATCTCGTGATCAACACGGCTAATGACAATTTTGCGAGTGAACCATCTCGTGCTCTCCGTCTGGCAAAGGAGGCAGAGCCCGGAGCTGGATTCCAGTGCCCATCAGCTTACAAAAAAAAAGGGGGGGGGGGCTGTTTCTCCTGAATTACGTTCCAGCATTTTTCAAACTTCTAGAACCCAAATTACAGGGGGATCGAGACTGCTGTCAAGCGAAGGCTTTTTAGCTTTCCCAACTCTGGCTATTCCACAGGCTCTTCCTCAGACGCAGGGGGAGTAAGTACATAGGCAACAGATGCAAATGCAAATTCCCCCCATCCCCCCCCCCCCAGGAAAATTCTATGTAAAACTGCTGCCAGGCAAATCCACCCCAAGAGCGAGGAAGCACTTTTCAAAAGAGAACTCAGTTCCAAGTGAACTCTGGATTTCTTATTTGCTGGAAACCCAGAAATCCACTGGAGTATCTCCCTTGGCATCCGTCCCCATCCTCCCTCCGGTTGGACATGCGAACGTCTCAGCATTAAGTACATAACAGCTCTAGCCCCCTCTGGGTTGGGGGGGGAGGATCAGACTTACAGTAGGAAAGCATAACTTCCAGGCGCAGCCAAATGTCTCTATGCCAGTGCTCCGCTTCTGGGCTAACACCCCCAACCTGCTTCCTTCCCCAGAAGTCAGTTTACAGTCAATCGCGGCATTCCTTTACATTTCCTCGCAAGACCCCGGCTAGCCAGCCCCGAGCTGCGCCCCCGCCGAGCCTTCCGCGGGCTCCTCCGAGGCGGCTCCGCCGTAAATCCCCGAGGGGTTTCCGCCGAGGCGCCCAACTCCACTGCCTAGAAATCCACTAGCTCAGGAACCCCTCTGTGGCAGGCTTAAGACTCCTCAGTCTTGCCGTGTGCTGCCTCCAAGCAGACTCAGAAGCCGGGGATCTCTCTGAACAGGGGAGCGTTCTCAGCTGCTCAAGCCCTGGAAATGAGAGGCTGCTTGTTGGGTCCCCACCCACCCACCTTCTCTCCCTCCCCCTTCCAGCCTCGGGATCCACCAAAGCAAATGTTTAATGAAACGTTACTATTGACCAGACCTCCTGGATCTTAAATAAGACGGGAACTTTTTTCCCTCCCCTCTATATCCCATTAAGTTTGCCGGCAACTTTCCATGATTCAAGGCCATTTCAATTTCTGCCAAAGACTACAGCGCAACTTGATGGAGGGAGATCGGGGGGCTTCAGTATAGCCCACCACTCAGTTCTCGATTTTTTTTTTTAAGCATTCAAGCTCAGCGCCGGCTCATTCACTGCCCAGCAAAAGGCGAGCGCTGCTTCAGCGCGCTCGCCCCCCACCCATTTAACCCTTGCCAATTGGAAGTGCTTGCTATAGAAATAATAATACTAAAAATAGACTGACAGGTAGACACAGATAGATACTAGATAGATAGATAGATAGATAGATAGATAGATAGATAGATAGATAGATGATGGATGGAAGGATGGAAGGATGGATGGCTGGATAGATGGCTGGCCGGCTGCCTTCTCCCTGGCCGCTAAAGCCTTCCGAAGACTTGCCTCCGCCGATCAGAGGTGAGCCCCAGCCGGTATGACATCATCGGGGGTTCACACTTACCAAAATACATTATGTTTCTCATTAATCATACAGCTGGGATCCCACCGCTGCGTCCTCGGCATCAGCTCCCCCTGCGCCGGGCTGCCTGGCACCGAGAGCGGGGCTGCTTCATGCTACGGGAGCTGGCAGTCCCCCCGGCATGGCATAGGGACGGCGGGAGCGAGCGGGCGAGCTGGCGGCTCCGCGGGCGTGCGGGAGCAGTCGGGGTGCCGGGCTTTGCAGACCGCCTCCTTCTCCCGGCCACGAGCCCCGTCTGATTTCGCATTTACTCGGAGCTTTCTGCTGCACTGCCCATTCTTACTGTAATCTGACTCCTCCTTGTTATGTCCTTGCTCAGCCTGTGACATCAGGACTCGGAGTACTACAAACAGATCTCCCCCCCTCTTCCTCCCATCGCCCAGAACAGCCTCTCCTCCAGGGGTTCCGACACCCCGCCTGGACTAAACGGCGCGTTCGCACTCTTTTTAGCTTGTTAGGATTAGGATTTTTCAACGGGGATTTTAGCGCACGGAGAGTGGAGGACAAGGGTCTGCTGAACTGGGTGGAGTAGCTGAGAGCGAGAGTGGGGAGTTGAGAAGAGAGGAAGGGAGAAGAGGGGATGGGGAGAGTAGGGGGGGGAAGAGAAAGGGAAGAGCAGGGGAATTCGGGGAGGGAAGGAATCTGGATATTCTTGAGGGGAGGTGGGGAGGCGTGTGTGTGTGTGTGTGTGTGTGTGTGTAGGTGTGTAGGTGTGAGTGCGTGTGTGTGTGTGTGTGTGTTGCGGAGGGGAGGGAACAAAGCTGGGAATTAACACTTTTTCTACAATCAGCAGCCTTATTAGACATGCTGATTTATTAAGTGTACCACTTAGCGAATATGCATTTAAAGTGCTTCTCTACACACACGCACACCACACACACACACACACACACACACACACACACACACACACACACACATCCTCCCTGGTGTGGAAGCAGATTAGTAAAAAACTACTGACAGGGTAATTGAGGTTTTCGCCTCTAAATTACCTGGCAAATCTAAGGGGGGATAGGGGGGGGGGGCCGAGGTGCGTTAGACAGCTAACAAACATCCTCGTGGGTGGCTATTTTTTTGTGCTTTAAACTCACAGAGGAAAAAACACAATTAAGTGTGTGTGTGTGTGTGTGTGTGTTAAAATAAAACCATCCATCAATAAAAACTTCCCCAATTTCTGATTGGCAATAATGATTATTCCCAATCGGTGCTCCTCTTCCAGGCAGTCGGGGTGAAGGAGGAGGGGCACGGAGACTGAAGCGCCTTCTCACCCTTAAAGGGGAACTGCCTGCAAGCTTTTGGCTGGGTATGGGATACTCTCTCCAGAGGAAAAAAGTTTGCCCTCTCTACCCCACAGATGACAGCCCATTCCGTTAAATTGGAAGAATACAAAAGAGAAAGAGAAGATCCTAAAGCGTCCCCTAATCCAGGAATCCGGATCTGTAATTTGGACCATCCAAAGCAAGAGAGAGAGCCTGGAATCTCAGCTAAAGATTCAGCCTTGCAGAAAGGAAGACCCAGATTCAGCACCTGCTTCGGACTCTCAAAAAACAGGGTGACCCGGGCACTTGATCTGTAGGAGCCCATATGCAATACCCTGATCCTCTTATATTGCAGATCTGAACTTTCTTAGAGGGAATCACTGCTCTCCTTACTCCAGCAGCAACAACAAATCCATCAGAGGAAAGGATAGTAGGATTTCCTGAACACAGCATTGATAGATTATTATTTACATTAGGAAATCTTAATATGGGTTAAGTCACAGTCGCCTCTGGAAGTCTAATAAAGTCTATGAACACCTTCCCAGTACAATGATTTTAAATGTATAAAATAAAATAAATAGAATTACATAGGAAATCAATGTGTAGAAAGGCAAATTATCTAAGCATTCCAAATGTAAGGCTATCTGGGAAATAAATATTTCCATAACTCTCAGGTGAAAACTTAGATGTTTAGTATTTCAAATAAATCAATACTATTAGGTCAGGTCAGTCCATAGGTCAGGAAGGGATCTTCAAGAACTGCCTTATTTTACTAATAGGGAAACTGAAACCTAGAGTGGTAAAGTAAGTAGGCATTTGGGATCCAAACCTAGGCCCTTTGAGATGAGGAAAATAGCACAACATAGTGGATGGTATGGTGATATAGCCCTGACTGGGAATCAGAAAGACCTGAGTTCAAATGTGGTCTCTGACATTTACTAGTTGTGAGATCCTGGGCAAGTCATTTAATCCATTTGCCTCAGTTTTCTCATCTGTAAAATGAGCTTGAGAAGGAAATGGCAAACCAATATTTTTGCCAGGGAAATTCTAAAAGGAATGGCAAAGAGTCATTTTGGACTGAACAATAATGAGGACTGAAAGAAAATTGGATTTGAGTTCCGATTCTGCTTCTGTAATTTCAAACAGGTTTAGCTTTGCCCATATAACTTATACTGGATCTTAGATGCTTGTTTTATTTTGCTTTTTAATCTGTAAAATAAATGAAGCTCTATGATTTGGCCTCTCAGGAATCTTCTACTAGCTTCCAAATGACAATATAATAGTTACAATTCTAGGGTGTTTACTGTTTGTATTATGTCGTCTCCCACGGTTCTGTTTCCTAAAAACCTGAACAACAGCCTTCTCTTTATCTATCATAACCATCAAATTTCTGTCTCTATTGTAATGAACAAGGTATTCTATTGATACTTTAATTTTAAAAGCATATTAATATCCAGTTCCTATATAGAGATGATTCAGCAACTGATTTGAAGTTGGAGAACTGAAAGTCAAGATTTATTTCTCTTTGGACCTCAAGAAATTAACTTGAATTTCCTGAATTTCACTTTTTTTTTTTTTACATTTGTTAGTCATATTTTTAGAAACATGGTGATTTAAGAATAAAATGAAATAAAAGAATATATATATGCATGTCTATATCCATATTTCCCTTTGAAAATGGGAATGTTAAACATCATAGTATTATTTAGGGAAATATTTTGGTGTTCATTGATTCCCTTTCACTTTAGAGCAAGTCCATGATGTATGTATAATAAAGACTATTTTTGATAGATATCAATTATGCAAACAATATGAACTTGTTATGTGCCTACTCTGAACCATATAGCATCAGAAATGTAAGTTGCTTAAAAAGTGAACTTGGAAGTGAAATAAGAAATCAATCCAATGATTCTTTCACAAGTTAATTGGTTATTGTTATTCATTCTCAATGAAGGACTAAATGATATCACTATGTTGACCACAGTCAAGGTATAGTGTGTGTGATTGTGGGCCAATCAGACAATAGGAGTTTAGAAGATTCTATCACAGATTGGGTACAAATAGTCCATATGAACATTTGGAGTGAGATGTCTCTAAATTTGGGCATCTCCTCTTCCTTTTGAGTTATAACAATTCTGCTTCACTCATTGAGTATGACATCTTCTTTGATATGGGCACTCTGATCCAGTGCCAGTCTCACAATCAATTCCAAAGTTCCTCAGAGAGACTTTGACAGTTTCCCTATATCTTTCATAAGTATGATAACATCAGAGCTGTAACTGGGGCAAAACATGAAGGATTTATTTCCCTGGGCTATTGGTCTCGGGTAAGATTTTTCTAAGAACAGAGAGTAAGTGCTTGGATAGAGCCTATTATGTGCCAGCACTGTGCTAATAAGTGCTTAGCAAATATTACTTTATTTGTCCTCACAAGAACACTGAGTTATAGGTGTCATTGTTACTTCCATTTTATATCTGAGGAAAATGAGGTAACAGAGACTAAGGGACTGGCCAAAGTTGTATTTCAGTGTTTGAACATAGTTATTTCTAACTCCAGGTCCTGGATTCTTTATATTGCATGACAGCTACCTTCAGTGATACTTACTGGACCGCCTACTCTATATTAAATGACTATCCCCCCTCCTTCATTTAGGTCCATACCATTATCCCTAGGATCCCCTCTCCAAGGTGCCCCTCTCCTACCGCCACTTTTCCCAGAGTTGTGTCCTCCTGATTAATCCTAAGGGTTAGAATATCAGGGATAATTTTCCATGTAATGGGGTTAGAAGCTATACTGACTATCCCTTCTTCTAGTAGGATATCTTGATCCTTCTCAATCCTCTGCCACTGAATTTGTCCTAGACATAAGAAATCCAAGATATATCCCATCCCAAATTTTACATTTGATTTTTTTGGGGACCATAATGTTTAGATGTTTTGGTAATGTAGATGTAATCACAAGATAAATGTTTTTTTTTTGTCCCTATTCCAGAGAGACTTAACACCTGAGACCTCTATGACCATATTTCAAGAAATTAATTGTCTACAAGAAAATTACTAATGGTGACATTCCTGAAAGCTCTCCTATGAGATTTCCCTGCCTCCAAGGGCATTCAATAATACAATATGACCTTATTTGCTAGGTCTCTATCTCTAGATCTTTGATTTTTTTCTAATACTGTTTTGTTCTGTAAATCGATTTGCACAATTGGACCCATTCATCCACTTCATTGGGACATTGAACCTTCTGACCCTGGAAATATTGACAACTGGGGAGGCCAGGTCATAGTTCAAGATGTCTGACCCTTTCTTTTCTGAATCATCTCTCTAGAATGGTATTATTTTCATCTATCTCAATGGTAACTGGTGTTGGTGACAGCAAACAGATGAGGTTATCATAAGTTGAACATTCTTGCTGGTGTTTCTTATTTCTCTTTAAGTGGAGAAAATGAACATTAATTTCCTTTTTGAAGTGTTTCCTGAAACTGCACATTGTTTTTGGAGGATCTGGGTTCAGATTTCTCCTATGGTATTATCTACTTGTGTGACCTTCAAAAAATTCCTTAATCTTTCTCTCCTTCAGTTTGTTTCTCTGCAAAATAAGGGGTTTTGAACTAGATGAGTTCGGAGATTGCTTAGCTTTAAGTCTGTGATCCCCAACCAGAGTATGCTGGAAAATGTTTGACAACTGAGAGGGAAATGGGTATAGACCACAGTTAAAAGTTCTACATACATTCTGAAGATTTCCTTAATCATTTTCTTAAGTCTTAAACAACAACAACACAGCAATCATTCGACCCTAATTTACTGTGTTTGCCAGTTTATAAATTCAAAATGCTACACAATGAAAATTTCACAATTAATTCTCAAATCCCAAGAGTAGATTCTACTACCCTCTTGTCCCAAACCAATGCTACTCCTCAGTAATTTTGGTACTCTCAGCACTCTGTATATAATTTGGACTATGATGTTTGATATTTCTAGCTATTTAGTTTTTTCATTATATTTTCTTTTCAAAGGAACAGCCTCTTCAATGGCTGGGCCAATATGCTGCTCTATTTTTTAATATGATTGCATACTGTGCAGGACTATTAATCATCATTTCAATCAATATCACCTTCTTCAGTAAACATTCACTGAGTATCTATTAGAAGTAAGAAACTATGGCATCCAAGGATCCAGCAAACTATGAGAAAACTTCTTTGACTCAAGGAGCTGCCAATGAAGTTGAAGAGACAAGCTATAAGCACTAAAATGCAAACAAAACATTTAAGAGTGGGTGATCATGTTATTCCCCTAGTCCAATAAGACCAGTGGCTCTTTGTTGCTTCAATAACCCAGAGGTTAAGCAACAGTATTCTGACCCTTGCCTCTGGGCTCCACCACTGCACTGGATCCAAGTATAAGACAGAGCCTTGTTGAAGCCAAGATACAAGAGATGGAATGTAATTATATTAATTCTCTGGGCCCTAGTTTCCTGATCATTAAAATAAGGGGAGCTGGAGAGGCTGACTGTAGTAGTCCTTTTCAGCTAGATGACACAATGGAAAGAGCACGAGGCTTGAAGTGACTCTTCTATTGCTGGGGCTAATAGAAAAGGACAATATTGAGCTCTACCTTGAAGGAAGAGTAGAAGTTAATAAACAGAGATAAAGGCATTCCTCACAGGATGAAACGGGAAAGACAGTGTTTGACCAATAAGATGTGCTTAATAAATGTTTATTGACTGTCAGTATTTAGGAAATTATAAGAAGACCAGTTTGGCTTAAATGAAATGATAACATAGAGGAAAACATGAGGATAAATTTGAATGCAGTGGGTAAGTTCTGGAAACTGGAAATTGCCACATAGGCAATTCCAATCATAGTAGTGGCGGTAGTAATAATAATTATTAGACATTATATATTAAATTTTATGTTTGCAAAGCACTTTTCAAAGATTATCTCACTGTAGTCTTACAATAACCCTCTTACAATAACTGTAACAGTAATGGCATAAAATGCTATTATTATCCTTATTTTACAGATAGAGAAACTGAGCCTGAGTCAGGTTTATTGAATGGCCCCAAGTCAAAGAACTTGCAAGTTTACAAGACAGGATTCAAACTCAGGTCTTCCTGACTCTAAGTTCAGTGTTCTATCCACTCTGACTGCCTAGTTGTCTAAACCCTTAAATGCCAGACTAATGAACTGCGCTTTTATTTTGTAGGTGACAAAAGAAATATTTGCTGAATGAATGGATGAGCTAACAAATGAACTTCAAAGCCTATCCGGGGGCTGAAATGTAATAATATGCCACCAAAGACACTTGGAAATGCAATAACATAGGTTAATAGATCTTGTGTAGCTGGTTGAAAGATCTCATACACTTCAGAGGTTTCCAATTTTTCTTAAGATAAATTTCATTTATGGTTCTTGGGCAGCTATTTCAGAATTCAAAAAGGGAAAAAATGTACTTGAAAACAAAATGGAAGAAAAGAACATTACATTGGATTTCTTCTTTTGCCTTGAAGAATAGTAACTCCTCAAGATAAATGGAGTAAAGGTCTAGTAAATTTTGAATGTTTGAGGTCACAGACATTTCATTTTTAAATATGCTGTGGCCATAGCAGTGCTCGCCACATAGAGGAAGGATTTAAAAAAGTAATTGGCTGTTTTTGAATGTATATGATTATATGTCTTGGATCAAGTCCAGCACATGGAAATATATATGTATACATGTATACACATACCAACATATATATGTATAGTACTGTGGATACATGTATGTATAAACGCACACATACATATAGACATATATTCAAAAATTCCCAATGAACTTAAAACAAATGCATATAGGTTTACCAGGAAATCCTCTCATTTTGCATATTTTTTTTATTTTATCTCAATTTCATTCTGATCATAAAAAATTATCCTAAGGGACATGATCCCTGATTCTTTTCTACTGGATAAAAACCACCAAATGTGTTTTTTACCCTTGACTCAAAAGTGTCAGTTCTGGAAATCTACAGTATTTGTCACCATGAATACCATTTAACTGCAGTGGTACCCAAAGGAACTCTGCACAGCCACACGTGAATACAGCCAGAGGAACTTAATTAATCTTGCTGTCACTTCCATGAGGCTTTTCATTAGTTTTGCTGCTATCTGATCAACTGGCCCTTTCCATATTGGAAATGGCTACCACAGCCTCCTATAAAAGAATTTTCAAGAGATAAACAAAGACTCACCTTTAACATTGAAAGAGCCTTTAGGCAGGCAAACTTTATCAGTTTGATAGCTGTACCTCTGGGATGCTAATTGGGAGGTAACCCCAGAATTTCATAATTGAGATTACAAATAGGTAAAAAGCCTAAGTCTATTTATTGTAGAGGGAGAAGTCACATGATTGGTTTCTAACCGAAGGTACTACTTTAAAATCTAAACACAGATTATGTATTTCAGATGAAAGGTCATATTTTCCTCTGTTTCCTCTTCATGAATACTGATGCTGTGTACACCGTGAAAGGAACTACCAGTTATGTTTAGTGTATGGATTTTCAATTCAAGAGAAAGTCAGCATTTCCCATTGCCTAACTCACACTAGTTTCAGTAGAACTGAATTGAAATGAATTGAATTGAGCAAAGGTTTCTAGGATTTTAGGAGGTCAAAGTGATTTAATATGGTTTTAGAGAACAAAAGGAAGATAAATCAACAATCAATTAAAATAATTGTCCAGTCTGTGAGTACTTTTCAATGAACCTTTAGGCAAATATAAACTGCATTAAGTTAAAAAGGCAACTAGGTGGAAGGAAAAAAAAAAAAGAACCGGAATTCATACTCATCTAATTTGTATTTTGTTGATGGGAATGACTCTAGAAACAATTAACAGAATTTTTCCTATAGTGTACATTTATATTATGCCCAAAGATTTTAATTTCAGTCCAATTGAGCTACTTACTTGGGACAGTGTCTAAATTGTCAAACTTATGATTGATGAGATCAGACAAAATTCTCCTAATGACATCACAATTTTTCTACTCACCCTGGCTCAAAACCTGTTATTTTTGACTCTATTCCTCCTCACTTCCCAAATTCAATTCACCACCAATGAAGAGAAAATTAAGACAATTATTAAGAGCTATTTTGCCCAAATATATGACACAAAATTTGACAATATAAAAGTGATGGATGAATATATACAAAAATAAAAACGTAAACAAGATATTTAAATAATACAATCTTAGAAAAAAAAGAAATTGAACATGCTATGAACTTCTAAGAAAAAGTCCCCAAGACCAGATGGACTCAACAGTGAATTCTACCAAACATTTAAAAAATAGTTAATCCCAATACTATATGATCCCAAATCAATATACTATATATATTTGGGAAAATAAGAGAAGAACAACCTTTTACAACACAAGTATGGTGCTGATGCCCAAACCAGAAAAAGCCTAAACAGAGAAAGAAAATTGTGGACCAGTTTAATTATAGCAATATATCACAAGGATCATATATTATGACCAAGCAGGATTTATATCAGGAATTCAGGATTGGTTCAATATTAGAAAAGCTATTAGAAAAATATAGTCCCCATTCCTATTAAAACAGTAGAGAGCATAAGAACAATGGAACTTATCATAAAATAATAAGCAATATTTATCTAAAACCATTTTTGAGCATGATTTTTAAGAGGGATAAGCTATAAGCCTGGTGCTACAAATGTTGAGAAAGCAATAATAAATTGAAATAATTAAAATAGTCAAATGAGGAAACAAAAGTATTACCTTTTCTTTTTTTGCAGATGATATCATATTATGTTTAGAAAATCCTAGAGAAGCAACTAAAAAACTACTTGAAATTATTAACAACTCTAGAAAGGTTGTTGGATACAAAATAAACTCACAAAACATGTGTAGAGTAATTGCACATTTCATACACATTGGATCCACTTGCCACCTGGGAGAGTAGGAGGGAGGGAAAAAATTAGAACACAGGATTTTGTAGCGGTGAATGCCAAAAATTATCCACATACATATTTTGAAAAGAAAAGGCTATAATTAAAAAAATAAAATAAATAAATAAAACCCAACTCAAACACTAAAAAAAAAAAAAAAAAGTAATAGTTAAGGAAAAGAAATTCACACATTGGTTTTATCTGAACACGCATGCTTCATTCTAGCCTCCAAGAAATGGGAAATTTGACTCATCATCAATCTTCTAGAGAAATATTTAGGTTTTCATTGATGCAAGTTTTTAAATGTTCCAAAGTTATTTTTTCACATTTTGGAAATAATTGCATAAATTATTGTACTCAAAAAAAAAATCAGTAGCATTTCTATATATTACCAAAAAAGACCAGCAGCAAAAGATTGAAAGAGAAATTTCATTTAAAGTAATTGTAGACAATATAAAATACTTGGAAGTCTATCTGGAAAGACCAACCCAGGAACACAAATAAAGTCAGATCTAAAGAACTGGGGAAAAAAATAATTCCTCATGGGTAAGCCAAGCCAATATAATAAAAATGATGGTTCTACCTAAATTAAGCTATTCAGTGCCATATCAATTAAGCTATCAAAAATAATTTTATAGAATTGTAAAAAATTAAAACCAAAATTCACCTTGAAGAACAACAGCTCAAGGATATCAAGGGAATCAATGGAAAAAATGTGAAAGAAGGTGATCTAGCCATACCAGATCTCAAACTGTATTATGAAAAAGTAATTATCAAAGAAACCGAGGCTAAGAAATAATTAATGGCAGATCATTAGAATAGATTAGGTACAAATTACATTATATGAGATAATTTGATTAATTTAGCATATAGAAAGCCCAAAGAATCCAATCTTTTTTAACAAAATCTTACAGGATTTGACTGCCAGGAAAACTGGAAAACGGTATGGCATAAATTAGATATACATCAACATCTACACTGCATACCTAGATGAATTCAAAACAGGTACAATAATAATTTAAAAGTTTTGCACAAACAAAACTAATGCAATCAAAGTTAGAAGGAAACAGAAGAGGCATGGGATAGGAGGGGGATTTTGTAATAAGTATCTTTGATAAAGGCCTTATTTCTAAAATATATAAAGAATGGAGTCAAATTAAAAAGTACAAGTCATTCATCAATTGATAGTCAAAGGATATGAAAAAGCAGCTTTCAGACAAAGAAATCAGAGCTATCTACAGTCATATTAAAAAAAAAACTTCTAAATCTATTGATTAGAGAAATGAAATTAAAACTACTCTGAGGTACCATGCCATATCTATCAGAGAGGCTAATCTGACCAAAAGAGAGAGAGAGAGAGAGAGAGAGAGAGAGAGAGAGAGAGAGAGAGAAAAGAAAAGAAAAGAAAAGAAAAGAAAAGAAAAGAAAAGAAAAGAAAAGAAAAGAAAAGAAAAGAAAAGAAAAGAAAAGAAAAGAAAAGAAAAGAAAAGAAAAAAAAAATATTTGAGGGTATGTAGGAAAACCGTGACAATAATATTCTGTTGGTGGACTTGTGAACTGATCGAATCATTCTGAAGACCACTTTGGAACTATGTTCAACAGGCTGTAAATATTTGATCCAGCAATACCACTGATGCCATTCAAAAAAGGGAAAATAGCCTATTTGTACAAAAATATTTTTAGAAGCTCTTTTTTGTAGTGGTTAAGAAATAGAAATCAAAGGGATACCCATTAATTGGGGAATGATTAAACAAGCTATGGTATATGATTGTAACAGAATATATTGAACTATGAAAAATGACAAGCAGGATGATATCAGAAAACTTGGAAATTAGGGCCAAATTAGGAAACTTACATGAACTGATACATAGTGAAATGAATAGAACCAGGATAATATTATGAATTCTATAACAACAATGTTATTCAATGAAGAACTCTGAATGACAGCAAGTTTCAGCTATATCATGATCTAAAACAATCCCAAAGGACTAATGACGAAGTATACTATCTGCTTCCAGAAAAAGAACTGACATTGATTGAATACAGACTAAAGATTGATTGCTATTTTTCATTTTCTTTTATTTGAGTCTTCTTGTACAAAATGAGAAATATGAAAATGTTTTACATAATTGCACATGTATAACTTATAATTGATTACTTACCATATCAGGGAAAGGGGAGATAGAATTTGAAACTCAAAACTTTAAAAGTGGTTTTTAAAAAAGAAGCTACCTTTTACAGTATTTGCTCACTTCCCCAATTTCTTCTCCATTCTTGATTGAATAACTTTAAGTTCTACAAACAAGTCAACTCACCTACAATTTCTAATTCTTCTTTTAATCTATCCTGCCATCAATAAGCTTTTGAGTGTCTGATCAAGTCACTGTCCTGTTCACCAAATTTTCATAACTCTGCAGAGAAACAATGAATAAATTCTATACCTCTAATCTCAGTACAATTTCACAATATGGCTCCTACTTATTTATTCATGTATCTATCCATTTATTTATTAATTTATTCACTTATTCATTTGTTCATTTGTTTACCCACCTAATTTTTGTATATTCATCCATCCTTTCTTTTATCTATCTGTGTATTTAATTATTGATACTAGACTTGTGATTTTAGCAGTGTAGAGAATTTTCCTTATCAATCAATGATACAATTTTAGATAATCAAAGGAGATAATATCTGTAAATCACTTAGTATGGTTCCTGGCATATAGTAGTCATTTAATAAATTACTGTCTCCTCCCCCCACCAAAGCAAATTAGCACTTCCTTGAAATTTATAGCAAACTTTATTAAGCAATTGCTTTAGGTAATATTTGATTTCCTGAAATACTAGGAGGTCAAATGGATGCACCAAGAATCACAAAACCAATAGATGCCAGAGGAAGTTGAATTCAAGTTTTCCTAATTATGATGCTTCCTTTCTATCAATCTAAAATACTGCTTTTCTTCAAGTTTCTTTTTCTAACTTATCTCTTACTTTTCTTCTTATATTTTTGGTCCCAACCAAATTGGTTTAGCTACTCAAGTATTCCCTTTGATTTCTAACATTTTTCTTTGTCCTATCAAAAATCCCCTTCCCCAAATGTGACAAAGATGAAATTCTACTCAAAGCTAATGTTTACATTAGATTCCCTGGGAGGCTTCCCTAATCCCCATCTACCTATAACTCTCATTTTGAATCCCTCTAACCTCTTGCCTTTTTATTTCTTATAAAATGGTAAATTCCCTAAATAAATGATTGCTTACATTTTTTCTTGATGTTGAATCATGTCCAATTTTTTGTGACCAAATTGGGAATTTTATTGGCCAAGACAAATTTTATTTTATTTTATTGGCAAAGTGGTTTGCCATTTCCTTCTACAGCTCATTTTAAAGATGAGGTCACCAAGGCATACAAGGTTAACTGACTTGCTCAGTGTCACCCAGATAGTAAAGGTCTAAGACTATCTTTGAACTCAGGAAGTATTACTTGATTTCAGGCCTAGAACTCTTCTCACTGTGCCAGCTAGCTACTCCTAGGTTAACATGTGCCTGCAATAAAGAAAAGGCATCTAACTTATACAAAGACCAACATCTTGCACTATCACTAAAATAACGTACCTAATTTAGACACAAAGGGTGATGCCATGAGTAAATTGGAAGAGCAAACACTATTTTGTGTGTCAGATCTTTCGAGAAGGGAAGAATTTATAACCAAACAAGAGTTAGAGAAGATTATGAAATATAAATGGATAATTTTAATTATATTAAATTGAAAAAGGTTTTTAACAAACAAAGCCAATGCAATTAAGATTAGGGCAATAGATGGAAAGCATGTTTTTACTTCCGGTGTTTTAATAAAGGCCTGGTTTCTAAATCAAAATTATTTCTGAGTCAATTAGAATATATTAGAATTAAGTCATTTCCCAATTGATAAATGATCAAAGGATATGAACAATTTTCCAATGAAGAAATTATCTATAATCATATGAAATCCAATACAGTCATATGAAAAATCTAAATCAGTAATTAGAGAAATGCAAATTAAAATTATTATAAAGTATCACCTCATATCTATCAGATTTGCTAATATGAGACATAAGGAAAATGATAAATATTTTTAAAATGTGGCAAAAATTGGAACACTAATGCATTGTTGGTAGAGTTGTAAACTGATCCACTATTCTGGAGAGTAATTTGAAACTATGAACAAAGGGCTATATAACTATACATATCCTTTGATCGAACAATACCACTACTACATCTATATCCCAAAGAGATCATAAAAATGGAAAAGGACCCACATGTGCAAAAATATTTATAGTAACCCTTTTTGTAGTGACACAATTGGAAATTGTGTTACACTATCAGTTACAGAATCAGATGAACAAATTGTGGTATATGAATGTAATGGAATACTATTGTGCTATAAGAAATGATGAGCAGGCAGATTTAAGGGAAAAAAACAACTGGAAAGACTTATATGAAATGATGCTGAACAAAGTGAGCAGAAACAGGAGTACCTTTTACACACTAATAGCAGCAGTGTGTGGTGATCAACTTTGATAGCCTTAGCTCCCCTCAGCAATATGGTGATCTCATGTAATTCCAAAGGACTCATGATGAATAATGTTTTCAAATCCCGAGAAAGAACTATGCAGTCTGTATACAGATAAAAGCGTTCCATTTTCACTTTTTTTTATTCTCATGGTTTTTCCCTTTTGTTCTAATTCTTTCACAACATGACTAATGTGGAGATATGTTCAATATGATTGTACATGGATAACCTATAACAGATTTCTTGCCATCTGGAAAGAAGGGAGGACAGGGAGGAATTTTAAAAATGGAACTCACAGTCTTATAAAAGTGTATGTTGAAAACTTTACATGTAATTGGGAAAAAAATAAATATCATTAAATGGGGGAGAAGAAGAAAAGGCATGCTAGCTGAAATGAAAGGTAGCTAGGAAAAATCAAAAGCAATTGAAAAAACTGAACAACAAAAGCTGAAATGAAAATTGCCTGATTACCATCTAGTTGTACATGAAGAATAAATAAACAAGAGAAACAGGGAATCATGTTCAACCTATGTAAAATATATATGGGAACTCCAATGAATAGTTCTTTGACCCTTCTACGCCATAAGAATTTGATGATTCAGCCAATCAACTTGTTGAAATGAAGGGCAAAAAAAAAAAAAAAAAAAAGTAGAAGCTAAATGATAGAACATAGAACAGAAATAGTATCATAAAATAGCCCAATATTTTCTAGGGTATAAAAGCAAAAATGTTGAATATTTTTAAATATATACTACTTTTCTTGAATTTAATGTTTTTATTTTAATGTAGGCTTTTTTCTCTTAATAGTAATATTTTAATTTTTAAAGCTAAAAATAAAAACTTATCTGGCAAACTCAGAAAATGATGGATTCTTCTATGCAAAAGATGTTTAAGCTCCAAATAAATGTAGTGTATAATTCAAATATTCCTACCTAACTTTTCCACACACAAGATATATATTTTTTGAAAATTCTTCAAATGGAAATATTGGGTTTTTACTTTGTATAAAATACCTCTAAAAGAAATTGTCAAGTCACATCAATGTGTTCTCCAGTCCAACAAAATATTTGAAGTCTCTTGATAGATGATGTTTCCAAAGGCTGCCTGCTCAATTCATTTAGGGCTAGAGGTGCCATAGGTACATTTTAAGACTAGGCAAGTCAACATGTATTTTTAAATGCTTACAATGTGACAGACATTCTGTTGAACACCTGTCATTGGACTAAGTATATATGGGAATAAAGGTCAAATGTCTAGTTATCAGATCATAAATTTATCATTGTTTAATGACTCAGTAGTTGTCTTGCCCAATACTGTCTTCGATGATCCCAGATGCATTTTTATAACTCAATTTGCCTCCCCAAAATACATTGTCCTCTATTTAAGATTCTGTCAGCTCACTTCTAGCCTTAATTCCAGATCCTATTTCATCCCCAAATTACTAACCATTTGGAAAATTGGAGGTAACTATTTGAGTCAGTGGGGACCAGATAAGTGAGTTTGTACTGATTTTGCAAGGAATGAGACTCTACCTTGACTAAGAAATAGATTCCTAGGCACTAGTCTAAAATCAGCTGCTATAGATTTAACTACCATCTCCATGCTGATGTACCTATTCTACTATAACCTCTCTGTTGATCTCAATTCTTACATTTCCAATGGCCTTTTAGACATCTTAAATTGGATGCCCAGTAGATATTTTAAACTTAACATATCCCAAACTCATATCATCTTTTACCCTAAATCACTTAAGGAACCATCACCTTCTTAATTTCCCAGGTTTATAATCTAAGTACAATCCTTAATTTCTCATTATGTTTTATCCTTCATATCCAATCTGTTGAAATGATTTGTTAATTTTAACTTTTCAAGTTCTCTCCAATTTGCCACCCAGTCTTCTCTGGAACTCCCAGAGGTATAATTCTGGTACGGCGTCTTATGCCTGTACTACTGCAATAATGGGCTGGTTGGTTTACATACCTCTAGTCTCTCCCCACTGTAATATATTTTTTCAGCTACCAAAATGATTTCCCTAAAGTGAAGGTCTGACTAAGGTCACCTTTATAATCAGAGAACTCCGGTGGCTCTCCATCATCCCCAGAATCAAAAATAAAAATTTCTGATTGGCATTCAAATTGCTTTGTAACTGACCCCACTATTGATTTTCTAGTTTTTGTACTCCTCACCAAATCAGGAATACTGACTTTTTTTTATCGCTGGAACAAAACACTCCATCTCTCAGATCTAAGTATTTTCTCTGGTTTTCCTCAATGCATTGAATTCTCTCTCCTTATCCCTGTGCCCTGAGTTCTCTAGCTTCCTTTAAACTCCAAATAAATCTTTCCTTTTACAGAAAGTCTTTCCAAGTCACTCTTCATTCTAGTTCTTCCTCTCTCTTAATTATTTTCTATTTGTCCCATATATAACTTTCTGGTATACATTTAATAGCTTGTTGTCCCTCTTATTAGATTGTGAACATTTCAAGGGTTGGAATTGTCTTTTGACTTTTTAAAAATATACTCAGTGCTTAGTACAATTCCTACCACATATTAGATACTTAATAAACATTGACTGAACAATAAACAAACGGATTTGATAGCTTTAATCATCACTGGACAACTATGTAAGAAGCAGAAGAAGGATAACAGCAGTTATCCTAACCACAATACTCATTCACTAATTATTCTGATTTGACTACTTATGATACACATACACACATATGTAGATGTATATGGACATGTCTATATGTATATTGTACACATATGTTTGTTTACAGAAATGCATACATGTTTATATGTATATACACATATTTGAAGATACTTATGTATCTGTTTCATATTCTTATGTATGCTCTATACATGCATACATGTCTACATTTATATATATATGTATATATATACTTTCATAGAGGAAATATATATAAAATTAAATAGTCAGATTTCTGTAATAGAAAGAATTCTAATTTAAAATAAGAGATTGGGGTTTAAATCTTGTTATTCTTCTTATATCACAAGGAAGTTTTAGAGAAAGTGCTTTCCCAGTTGTAAAGAGCTATATAAATGAATTGTTATTATTTTAATAATTATTCTTTAAAGCAGTTTAAAAATCTTGAAATGATAAGCTAAGTTGGAATGATTATTAAGACAACATTAATAAAGTGATATGTGTTCTTCCTCCCTCAGTTCGGAAAATTTCTTGTACATCAATTCATTTATAATTATTCTTCACATTGTTGTTATTTTGTCTTCAATCAAGGAATCTCTTGTTTTTGCCTTTCTTTCTATTCCCAGCAGATAGTATAGTGTTTGAAACATCACAAGTGCTTAATAAATACTTGTTGAAGGACTAAATAACATTTTTTTTAAAGAGCAGATTCTGGGTAAATGTGATAACTAATCTTGATCATGAAGAAAAAATGAGAAATATTTCCTGCCTTTAACTAGAAAAGTGTGGAACTACTGGAGCCAAAATTTGAATTGCTGGCAAACATGATCATTGTATTGTGGTAGATGTTGTTTTTCTTGAAATGTTTCCCTTCATTGAAAAGAACAATTCACTTGTAGGGAAGCTTACAGATAGAGAAAACATATGACATAAAAATTAAAGGTATCAGTACAATTTATTATTAGAAATATATAAAAAGTCATTAAAAAAGAAGGCACCTAGCTGCCACGAAGATATATTTACTTTGTAATGATCGAAGAATATGAATGTGTAGAATATTTAACATTTGCCATTTCCTGCAGAGTCTGACTGAGTAACACAGTAATGAGACAGAATGATCCGATCCCTTAGCCTCATATTTAATCAATCACCAGTGCATTTCTCGTTCTCTCCTCTAAAAGATAATCATTCAGCATTTCATCTATTCAGGAAAATGTCATTACTTTGAAAAGACAATAAAAGTACTAAAAATCACCCAAGTGTTCTTTTATATGCTTCAAACTGAAGTGGAGTGGAAAGTTTTCTTCACCTTCAAGGAAAAAAAAAAAAACAGTGGAAGAAAGAGTGTAGAGAAAAAAGGCTATAGCTAATACAAGCATAAAGATATGTTTTTGCTTTGGGAAACTTCCATAGTTTCAAAGTATAAAGTTCCTTAAAATAGACTTAAAATCAAATAATTTATAATGTTCTTTAATGACCTTATTGGATAATATGGACTCAAAACATGGCATCTTTTCAGTTATATAACTGGGGCCCTCCTTTTTTTCTGACAAAAAGGAGGTTCTTCCCTTGAGGTGTGTGTGTGTGTGTGTGTGTGTGTGTGTGTGTGTGTTTGAGATCAGTATGGGTGGTCACCTTCAGGAAAAGCTTTATCTAAGGCAAGTCAATCAATATCTCAGGAGCCACTCCTGACCAAATAGATTAATTTATCAATGAGTTATGGACCCCACATTGAATGTTTCCAGGACATTTCGATCTCTAACATAGATTAAAAATTGAATGGAGAAGATAATAGAGTATAGGCAGCAACCCAGCTCAATTCTCTCAACATTTCCCTCCAAATCACTCTAAAATAACTTCTAAAATGAAATTTTAGAGCAGCAGAGCCAACTAGAGATCAGAGACAGGGAGATTTTTCTCAGCCTAAGACATCTTAGAGAGTTGGTAAGAAAGGTCTGTGATACTGGGGTGGAAAGCAGTCCACAGCACTATTAGTGGTGAGCCTTGGGGGGTGGCTGCAAAAGCAGGATCAGCTTCAGGAGCTCTCAGCCCAAAGAAGGTTGGGAAAGGAATCACACAACCAGTCAAAAAAAGATTACGGTATTAGAAGAGACCCTTTGCTGGCAACCAATGAGCAATTCTACTATTCATAGTCCTGGGCCACAGATCCAGGATGGAAAATAGTGCTTTTATTTGGTCACAAGAGAGCAGGATTCCTGGTCACAGTTCCAAGATCAAGAAAACTACTAGAACTTGTGGTTGCAGGGAAATAGGGATCTTTGCTAGGTAAAGACTAGCACAGACCAGAAGAGCAATCACCTAACCTCTCTCCAGATCATACTATATTGGAAGCATAAAAAAACTTGGAGATTCCTAGAACCTACTCTGAAAACAAGAGCACAAAAAAGCCCGAAGCTTGAGATAGTGATATCCCACCCAAGGTAAAAAGAGCCAAATAAAATAAATTTCAAAGTCAAGAAGTAGGCTTAAAAAATGAGCAAGCAACAACAAAAATGGCACTAGTGCATTAAAAAATTACTGTAAGTAAAGCTTTACAGAACAATGTGACTTAGATGCAAGCCTAACAAGAATTCTTGTAAGCTTTAAAGAAAAAGCTAAGGGTGGTAGAGGAAAGTTTTTGAAAAGAATTGAGATTCAGGGAAGAAAATTATGGAAAGAGAATTAATAACTTGTTAAAAGAGAAAACCAAAAAAAAATACTGAAGAATATAACATTTAAAATAGAATGGATCTAATGATAAAAAGGAAAGAAAAAATTACTGATGAAAACAATTCCTTAAAAAAAATCCTGAAAAATAAAGAATAGGTGAATGTGAAAAGAGTTATAAAATCCTATTGAAAGAAATCCATCAAAATGAGAATTGGGTAAATGGAAGCCAATGATCATGAAAAAGCAAGAAATAGTCAAATAAAGTCAAAAGAATAAAAAAATGTAAAATATTTAATAAAAAACAGCTGACAGGAAAATAGATCAAGAAGAGATAATTTAAGAATTATTGTTTTATATGAAAGTTATGATTTTCAGAACCTAAATTTCATAATTTAAAAAACTTGTGTGGGATAATTATTCTGACATTTTAGATCCTGAGGGTAAAACAGAAATTCACTTGTCATCTCCTAAAAGACATTCTCAAATGAAAGTTCCCAAGAATATTAGACACAAATTCCAGAACTTTTGGTTAATGAGAAAATATTTCAATTATCCAGAAAGAAACAATTTAAATATGGAGCTCAGTCAGGATTACATAAGATTTAACAGCTTCTATGTTGATGGAGTGGAGGATTTAAAATATGTCATCCCAGAAAGCTAAGAAGCTTGGATTACAACCAAAAGTAATTTACCCAACAAAATTGAGTAAAATCCTTCAGGAGGAAAAAAAATGGCTCTTTAATGAAATAAAGCATTTTCAAGCATACTTAATGAAAATACCAAAGCTGAATAGAAAATTTGCATTCAAATACAAGCTTCAAAAGAAGCATAAAAAAAAGATAAATATGAAAGAGTAACCATAAAGGACTCACTGAAGTTAAACTATTTGTTATTTCTATATGGCAAGATGATGCATGTAATTTTATCATTATTATGACAGAAAGACTCTACCCTGGTTAGAAGGTAGTGGTGTGAATTGATTATGTTGTAATGATCTTCCTCCCTCCCGCAAAAAAGAAGAGTTGAGAAAAAGGGATCAACTAGGAAAGGGAAAAATCAGAATGGAAATTTTTTTTCTCATAAAAAGAAAGAGTTATTAGTCAAGGGGAAAATAAGGGTGGATAGGCAGTGCTTGACTCTTTTGTAAGAATTGGTTCAAATTAAGAAGTACATACACATATATGTGTAAGCATATGTATATATACACATACTCAGTTGGGCACAGAAATCTATCTTATCCAACAGAAAAAATAAAAAGGGTAAGAACTGAGATATAGAGAGAGGGAAGGATGATTTTAAAAAGGTCAGATTAAGGGTGACAGTGGTCAGAGCAAAATAGAATTTTGGTCAGAGACAGGATAGAGTGAGAGAAAGATATAAAGGAAAACAGAATGAAGGATAATATACATATAGTAATCATAATAATGAATGTAAATGGGATGAGCTCGCTCATAAAATGGAAGCAGATTGCAGAATGGATTAAAAAGCAGAATTCCAAAATATGTTGTTTACAAGAGACATACTTGAAACAGAAAGATGCATACAAAGTTGAAATACTAAAGGCTGGAGTAGAATCTAATATGCTTTAGTTTTAGTTTAAAGAAAAAGGGAATGGCAGGAATATCAATCACAATCTTGTACAAAGATCTGAAGTCTCAAAGAGTCCTAGTTAAAAGAGCTAATTAAAAAAACTGATTTTCCTTTTTTTTTTTAAAAAAGTATCCTAGACAATGAATGAGGCAATTGTAAAAATTATTTGTAGTAAGTTCTTCTGACAAGGATCTCATTTTTCTTTTTTCTTTTTTTTTAGGATGTGAAAACTATTTTATTGATGAAAACTGGTTTACCAAGTTCATAAAAACCCCACTGTCGAATGGAGAAATGCACCATTGGAGTAAATGAGTCAGAGAAATGGATACACTCATAGTCATATACATAATATACATATACTCAGAGTCATAATCACACAGGTCATCATGTAGAATCATACACACATGCTTGCCAAACCCCAACTCTATATTATATCACAAGTCACATTTTCTACTTCTAGTCTCTTGCTGCTAAAACCTATTCTCAGGGTCTTTGCTACATGATCCACCATCTCCTGCCCATGAAATGTGATGTTCCCCAGGGCCCTATCCTGAACCTTTTTCTCTTCTCTGTTTATAGCATCTCTCTTATTGATCTCAAGGGATCTCATTTTTCAAATAGAAATCTGAATCAGATTTATAAAAATAAAAGGTATTTTGCAATTGATAAATGGTCAAAGGATATGAAAAGGTAGTTTTCAGAAGAACTCAAAACTATTCAAAGTCGTATGAAGGAATGCTCTAAATCATTATAGATTAGAGAAATGCACATTAAAACAAGTCTGACACTTCACACCTGACAGATATGAAAAATTCTGGAGAAAATGAGGGAAAATGGGTAGATTACCAAACTGTTAGTCAAGTGAAATATTCTAATCATCCTGGAAATCAATTTTGAACTATGTTCAAAGGGTTACAAAATTGTGCATACCCTTTGACTCAGCAAATCTTCTTCTAGATCTGAACTCCAAAGAGATCAATGAAAAGGGAAAAGGATCTACATGTACAAAAGTCTTTATACCAGTTCTTTTTGGGGTGTCAAGGAACTGAAACCTGAGGAGATGCCTGTCAATCAAGGAATGGATGAATGAGTTGTGGCATATGATTGTGATAAAGTACTATTGTGTTATAAGCACTGATGGGGAGGAGGGAATTTCAGAAAGAAAAAAAAAAAACATGACAATAACTACACAAACTGATGTAAAGTGAAGTCAGAGGAACCAAGAGATTATTGTGCACCATAACAGCAATATGTAATAATTTGAAGATCAATTATTTGTAGCCAAGATTTGGCTACTCTGCTCAATATAATAAGCTAAGACATACAAGTTCGAAAAATGCTATCCACCTCCGGAGGGAGAAGATGAACCCTTATGAAAAGTAAAGTGTATGTTTTCTCTCTCTCCCTTCCTTCTCTCCTTACCTTCTTTTTCTCCTTTCCTCCCTTTCTCTCTTTGCTTTTCTTTCCTCCTTTCTTTTTTTCCTCTTTTTCTTTCTTTCTTCCTCCTTTCCTCTTTTTTCTTTCTTTCTTTCCTCCTTTCCTCTTTTTCTTTCTTTCTTTCTTTCTTTCTTTCTTTCTTTCTTCTTCTTTCTTTCTTTCTTTCTTCCTTCCTTCCTTCCTTCTTTCTTTCTTCCTTCCTTCCTTCCTTCTTTCTTCCTTCCTTCCTTCCTTCCTTCCTTCCTTCTTTCTTTCATGTCATATGGCTAATATTGAAATGTTTTACATGATTTCACTGGTATAAATGCCATCATTTTCTTGCTTTTTTCAGTGAAGGTATGAGAGATGAGAGGGAAGGAAAAATGTGTAACAAAATTTTAAGAAGATGTTAAAATAAATTATAAATGTATTAAAAACAATATATGGCCAAAAATACGTTTAATGGATTCAGTAACATGAAGGAGTACCACAGAGCTGATTATTCCCTAGCAGGAAAGCCCCTTACAAAATGAATTCAAATATAAGGAATGCTTATGCTTATGGGATCAAAGAACGAAGGAATACTTAGGCCTGAAGGTACCTTAGAGATTATGTAGTATAAATCCAAACCCTTCCTTCACTTAATAACAGTAGAAACAAGCCTTGAGAAATTAGCTGAAATGATATCCTAAAAGTACCATACAGACCTTATAAGAGATTAAATCCAAGGAAAAGGTTCCATATTTCCTGGGTCTACCTCTTTCTCATTATTCCTCTGTCAAGACACATTTGCTATTATTGAATGCCAGGCATTGTATCTTGAGCTCCTCTCCATCTCCCCCAATTCTGTTTTGATTTTCTACATGCCATGTATTGGAACACAGAGAAACAAAAATGACGCTTTGAGTGAATGGGCTTATCTGAGAAGAGTTATGATTTCAACCATATTAGTCAATGAAAGGTGGTGAATTTATGACCATAAACTATATAGAATCACAGAATTTGAGAGTTTTGAGGGCTCTCAACTGAAAGCATCTTCATTCTAACAATTCAAAATATTGTTGTTCAGTATCTAACTGAAATGACCCTTCAGTCAATGTAGGTGAATATTTGGTCATCTCATTGTCTAGTGCATGGTCAAGAAATATGAGGAGAGAGGAAAAAAAGTGTTATTGTTTATGCTGTGGGCAACTACAAATCTCTTTATGATTATGCCATTTTTCTAGGTAGATCCCATCCTCTAAAATTTAAAGAAAAGGCAAGCTAGGGAGTTTGGGAGTGTTTCCTTTTAAAAGGGGATCAGAGTGGGGATATCATTCTAGAGTACCTAGAAGTGCTGTAGGGAAGGTCAAGAGGACTTGCAATAGATAGACTGTTTCTGTTTCATAGTTATTGCCTGAGTGTATCAGAGCCAATATTAAACATCTGGAACTATTTCTTTCTCAGTGCTTAAAGAATTCCAGAATTCCCCCATTTACTCAGAGCCTGGCATATAATAAGCACTTAATAAATCCTCGTTGATTGATTGATGGATTCGATAATAATCTGACTCTGGAGAAACATTTCTAAAAATCTTATTTATCAATCAGTCAATCAACAAACATTGGTTATATACCTATTATGTGTCAGGGACTGGATTAGACACTGAAAACTCCAACGAAATAAAAAGAGAAAATGTCTTCTGACCTAAAGGACTTTGAATGTGCTTATTGTTATTAGTCATACTGAAGTACTTGGGCAGTGCTAAAGTGGAATGGGCTGGTTGGTTTCTCTCCCTTGCAGGTCTTGGAATAAAGGTTGCAATTGGTATGAAGGCATAGTTTGAGAACCCATCTTTGATGTTTCTTGCCTATGTGAGTTTAGGCAAGGTTAGTTTATTCCCTGAGAGTTAGTTTCTTCATATGTTAAAATAATTAGGCTGAATGAGATATTCTTTAAGATACCTTCCATCTCTAGATTTATAATCCTATGTAATAATCATATTTATAACCCTAAACTTTTAGGGTATGTGATAATGGGGAGTTCTTTCTACTATATTGTTCAGTCATTTTTAAATTGTGTTTAACTCTTTGTGGCCCCATTTGAATTTTTCTTGGCAAAGATAATAGAGTGGTTTCCTTCTCCATTTCATTTTATAAACAAGAATCTGAGGTGAACAGCATTAAGTTACTTGTCCAGGGTTACATACCTAGTGAGTGACTGAGGCCAGATTTCAATTCGTGAAGATGAGTCTTCCTTAATAAAAGTCCAATGTTCTATTCACTTTTGTCACCTGTTCTTTTTCTACTACCAATGGTCTAGATCAAAGGCCTCAAAACACTATATGTGTCCCACCACATTTCTGACTGAACCTGATTAGAATATAAATGGGAAATATTTAATAAATTAAAATATAATAAAGCATAATTGCTAATATGTGGCTTTCTAAGTCAACATGTGTTAATTGCCACTGTATGTGTGTATGTACATATATACATACATACATATGTACATACATATACAAAAAATGAGAGAGACAGAGAGAGAAAGAGAAAGAGTGGGGGAGGTCATTGTGCTAAATTACTTGTTCAGGCTCACACAGCTACTAAATATCTGGGGCTGGATTTGATTTTATTTCATTCTGACTCTAGAGCCAGTGCTCTATCCACTGTGTCACCCTTGTTATCACTGACAAGTTCAGATGTTCCCTGAAATCTTTTCTGACTTCAACCTTCTGAATGGAGGCTTGAGGAGAAAAATGAGAGTGGCAACTGTGAATAGAATAATTTGATTAAAGTATGAATAACTAAAAACAATAACACAGAGCTCATGAAGCAAAGTAGTGGGAGGTTAAAAAGTAGGTAAGACTCAGCCCCTTTTGGTTGCCATTTCAGTAAGAAGAAACATGAAGGGTTTTTGAGAGAAGACAAGATTTTTTTTTAAATTTTATTTTACTAATTTTTATTATGGGGTGGAGTGATTTCTTCTAGTTAGAGGTTATTGAACTGGCTAAAAATTATTCCATGGGATGCAAAAATTTACTCAAGTCTTCAAATATTCCTCAGATAAGAAGCCCAAAAGAAAGTTAAGGTTTCCCAAGGAATTTAATTTAAGGAATGAATTTCCCTGACACTGACTCTGGAGACATGCAAATCTCCTCTCTCAATTGTCCTATAGTGAAAATTCTAAATTTAGTTTAATGCATAATTTGACTTAGTTTACAATATGTTCAATCAGATTAGTCATCCTAGGGTATGAGATTACGTAATTTAGTTTGTTCAATTTTTATGACATTGAAAGAAGGTTGGGATTAAAAAATATGTCTTTAAAAACAAATTCTTATAACCTAAAATAATGTGTGAGATAACAATATGTGAAATAATTATTTATTTGTCACTCTGATGTAATTTTTTTTGTTGTTGTTATAAGAAGGTTTTTATATTTCTCCTTTTTATTCAGGGGTTATTTTTCTACTCTTTGAACCTGTGCTTAAGCATAATAAAACCTAAGTTTTTGCCTCAATAATTTCTATGTTGTGGTAGTTCTATGTTGGTGGTGGTTATACCCAATATGAACTCTAAAAAGGAAATATCATAACAGTGGGATAGGATGGATTTCACATTAGGACCATTTCTTTGATAGGGCTAAGAAGAATAGATTGAAGAAAATAAAGCCTAGATTCAAGGATTGCAGCTGTGACACTTGTTATGATTGTCTCCCTCATTAGATTCTTAGATCCTATTTCTTCCTTTCCCTCTCCCCCAGCCTCTGTCTCTCTCTTTGTGTATGTGCCTCTCTCTGTCTTCTGTCTATCTATCTGTCTCTCTGTCTAGTTTTCTGTTTCTGTTTTTGCCTCTGTGTGTGTCTCTCTCTCTATCTATCTGTCTCTCTCTTTCTGTTTCTCTCTGAATCTCTGTCTCTTTTTTCCTTTTCCTTGCATCTCAATACTTACTTTTGTATCCAGTTTACTGATTGATTGTTACAATAGTTGAGATAACAGATGAGAAGAGCCAAAAAAAAAAAAAATAAAAAGACAGATCAGTAGAATGAAACACTATGAAGAAAACAGTTTATATTTAAGGTTGGATTATTTCTTATTCTGTATAAAATAATAGGAAAGGTTAAAAAAAAACTGCCAAGTGTTAAACACCAAGGAGAATGTGAAGACACTTTGAATATGATTTCTCCCAATTGAGTCCAATAGTCCTTCTTACCTTAAGAAACATCAGTGAGATTTGGAATATGGGAACTGGGATAGAAGCACAGATGTAGAAGCATTCATCCATATGATTCCCAATTTTATATTCCCTAAATGCAGATCTGACCATATGATTTCCCCCCATTTGCCAAAATTTCCTATATATCTTACCCGTGAGATTTCATTTAGTTTGATATGTGTGATTTCATAGGAACTCCCAGTGAGAAAACTCCCATCTACCAATAAAAATTAATACCTAATCTATAACTTAAAGGACTTTTGGGAGATAACTAAGAGATTATGTGACTTGTCCAACGTCACAGAGCCAGTAGAATTGGAACAGCTCTTTCCAATCCTAAAGCAAGATACAAGACCATGTAATGTCTCACCACTTCCAGAATAAAATATGGCATTCTCAGATTGGAATTTAAAGGCTATCAAAGTCTAATGCTCACATATATTTCTAGTATTGTTTCAGAATATTCTCTTTCCCATACTCTTGATTCCAGATAGAAAGTTCTTTTAGCCCTCTGTTATAAAAGCATCCCATCTTCTGCCTCTAACCTAAGTGCAAGGGATCCTTCCCTCACACAAAGTGCATGTGTTCCCTCCACCCCAGCCTCAAGGATTACTTAGCACTAGTATTACCAATTTCCTTAGGGATTACTAGGTTCCCTGTCAAAAAATGCCTTTGGGGTATTTTACATAGTCTTTGAATTTACTTATTTGTGGATTGTATCCCTAAATTGTAAACAACCAAAGGGTAAGGACAGGTTATTTTTATTCATTGTGTGTGTGTGTGTGTGTGTGTGTGTGTGTGTGTGTGTGTTGAATTGAATTGAATGGAATTAAAAAGATAGTAAAAAAAAAAGAAAATAGTAAGAGTGCTCAGATTCATTTTAATAGAGATGAAATATACAGTGTAAAAAAAGATATCCAGAAAGAATGGCAAATAGGTCAAGAGAGATCAAAAGGGTTAAAAAAAAGTAAAGGGTTTTGGAAATCTTAAAAGACAAAAAAAAAAAAAAAAAAAAAAAAAAACTGATAAATGATCAAGATCATGGTGAAAAAGTCATTGAAGTTGCAGAGAGACACAATTCAACTTCTTAAGGAACAACTTTCTAACAATGGGAATCATTTAAATATGAAGTGATCAGCATGGGATAAGTAGTAAATTGCCCCTCGCCATGAAAGTAGTTTTCAACTAGTTAATGAATCAATTAGCAAACATCCAGGTACTTTCATGGAAAGTTGAGAACCTTGCTTCATATTTCACTGAAAAAAAAAAAAAAAGACACCATTTGAGAAGAGCTGATTCTACCCTTCTTTTGATTTCACATTCCCCAGAAGCATTCTGCCCTCATCTTCCTCACCTCAGTTTCACTCGAACAACCAGCCCTTCTCCTTAAGGCAAACTGCCTTTATCATCCCTACTTTCACTCTAATATCTTCTTGAATACTAGCTTCTTCCCTATTTAGCCTTCAAATGTGTTCACGTGTCTCTTGTCCTCAAAAACCCTCATTTAATCTTTCTATCCCCACTAACTACTGTCTAATATATTTCCTTCCTTTCTTTGATGAAATCTTTGAGAAGGCTGTTTATATTAGATGCTCCCACTCGTTTTGTTTTGTTTTTCTCTCTTTCAATCTCTTTTAAATTCCCAGCAGTAGAACTTTTGATCTCATCATTCAACTGAAATTGTTCTCTCCAAAGTTTGGTATCTTAATCACCAAATCTTACAGCCTTTCAGAATACTCCTTGACTTTTTTGTAGCCATATGTCTTGTCAATTAGATTTTTATTGGTAATTTATTTTCTCTAGGGTGTGTGTGTGTGTGTGTGTGTGTGTGTGTGTGTGTGTGTGATCTCTCAAATTTCCTTTCTATCTGTCTGGGTCTTCATCTAGGACAAGTAGGATTCTCTTTTCTTTTCCCTACACAATTCCACTTGGTGATCTCTTAAGCTCCAATGGATACAATTATCATTTCTATGCTAATGATTCTCGAATCTACTTATCCAACCTTAACCTCTCTAATAACCTCCTGTCTCAGATCTCTAACTGCCTATTAGATATTTTGAACTAGTTGTCCCATAGACATCTTAAACTCAATCCATCCAGAACCGAATCACTTATCTTTCTCTCCAACCCTTTTCTCTTCCTGACTTCCTTATTACTGTGGGGTGCACTAATATTTATCCAGTTGCTCAGCCTCTTAACATAGATGGAATCATTGAATTCTCATTCTGTCTCATCTCTCATAATCAGTCAATGTTCAAGTCCTGTCCTCCCTTTCTTTAAGACAAGTGTCACATAGTCAGCCTTCTTATTTTGAAACTGATCCTTGGTCGAGGCCCCATCACCTTCTGGTTGGTTTCCCTGCCCTAATTCTCTCCCCATTCCAATCCATCTTCCAGTTTTCAAATCAATTTTCCTAAAACCTAAGTCTGACCATATAACTTCCTTTCAATAAAATCCAGTGGCTCCCTATTACATCCAGGATTGAATGGAAAAGCCCCTGAATCTTGAAGCCTTTATAACTTGGCCCTTCTTACCTTCCCAATCATTTTACTTTATCCATTCCCTTTATGTATCCCCTGTATGTATTCCCTATATGTGTGTATTCTGTGATCCAGTGACAATAGCTTCCTTACTACTTCTTGAGTGAGGCACTTCATCTCCTCAATCTTGGTATTTTCCCTATTCACCATTCCTTTAAAGCTTCCCTTCCTTATCTCTGCAATCCCCAGTTTCCTTTAATCCTCAAACAACCATCTGCAAAAAGTCCTTCTCAATCTTCCTTAGTGCTGCTCCTTTCAGAAGCTCTCCAATGTAACTTAGATATATCTTGTTTTTACATAATTGTTTTTATTTGCCTACACCCCTATGCCCCCACCTTTTTATTTGAGGGAAGGGGTTCTCCTCAGCATTTGGTGCCATGCTTGGTACATAGTAGTTAACAAAGGCTAATTAACTGGTCATTATCCTAATATCCCATTTCAGGAAGAAAAACAAAAACATTGTCAAATTTATTTTACAGAAACTTAAAGTAGAACCTTGAATAGGGAAGGTTGCTACTGAGATTTTTCCATATAGGTGCTAGATCTAGAGGATTCTGGTAACATTTTAAAACATTCACTGGTAAAGAACCTAATATTTAGGAAATCATTACAAAGAATGAGAAGTTAAAATAGAAAACTGTTACACAGGTGAGGATTGACTTATACCTCTTACTCCCATCCTTCTTCCTACCTGTACAAACAGCTTCCCAGGAAGTAGTTGAGTAGCTTCTCATTTGGCATATAGGATCTCCTTAATATGAGGCAGTATTGATTTTCCTACCTTCATGTCTACTCCTCTTGAGGTTGGGTTTTGAGCTCATCAATGCAGGGCCAAAATTCCTAGTTATGGTTTTGAATTTCTGACATAAGGAGGCACATTGAGGAGGGAAGCTAGAAATTTATACCCAATAGTTTGTGAAAAAAAGATTTAAAAAAATTCTGACAATTGGGGAAGACTATTCTCAGCACATAAATAGCAGAATAAATTGCAGAGGTAGAAAAAGTAAAAGATTCTCCCCCCTCAAAAAATTACCCTAAGACAAAGTGTCTTAAGGATAAGGAGAAACGAACACAAACACCCACACCCACACCCACATACAGAGAGGCAGAGAGACAGAGACAGAGAGAGAGAGAGAGAGAGAGAGAGAGAGAGAGAGAGAGAGAGAGAGAGAGAGAGAGAGATGTTTCTCATAGAGACAGACACAAATACAGACACATAAACAGAGAAGGAAAAGATCATAGAGATGGGTTAAACTGCTAGCAATCCTTGAAGTCGAGGAGTGAGAGTTAAAATTGTATTTAGTTGAACAGTATTTAAGAGGACTTGAAGGTATGGATAAGAGACCAACCAAGCTCAGTTCAATTAATATATATCTTAGCTAGCCCAATACTTGATACAAACTGTGGATTTAATCTTCATTTTTAATGAGCCAAAGATAGATGTGTTATCTGGACTTCTGTTCCACTTTTACTCTAGCAAGTGTCTAGTTATATCTATTGCTAAACTGAAAGGTCTAGTGAAAAGTGTAATCAGTTAAGTACCATAGGCCTTAGGGAAATTGCCCTTTCTCAAGAGCTGTTGAGGCCAAGTGTTACCATCTTTAGGAAGAGATGAAAGACTTACTTCTTTATTGGATTTTTACTATTATTGGACAAAATGCCTTTTCAGCTTCAACCCTTGATCCCCGGCCTCTGGGAGTGAAAGCAAAGTTAATTCCCCAAACCACTTTCACATTATACTAAATTACAACTCCAGAAGTGTCTTAGTTTCAGACAACCCAATGCCACCAGAACCAATTGTTCCTCTTTATCTCTCTCCCTCTCTGTCTCTGTGTATCTGTCTCTTTCTCTCTCCATGTCTCTGATTATGTATATTTCTGCCTCTGTCTTATCCCTGTCTCTGTGTATAGATATAAAAAAAGACAAACAGACATAGACAGATAGAGATAGATTGATAGATGGATGGATGGATAGACAGATAGATGTGTAAATGGGGTAAACACTCTCAAATGTGTGAATATCATGTATATTTGTCTATGTATGCACCCAATCAATTGTACAGATATGTATATTCACATACACACATTTGTGTGTGTGTGTGTTCCCCCTCAATTTTATAGATATGTGTGTGCTCATATAAATGCATGCATATATGTATATGTGTAAAAGGTATACCTCCATCCAATCTACCTGGGAAACTCAGTCTTTCAGTGACCCAGATAAGTATCAAAAATGATTCATATTTTGATATATTTACATGTATCTATACATCTATACACATATATACATATGTAATCTGCATATACATACATATATATGTAAATGTATTGCATATACCATATAGGCAAATTTTTATATTTTTACCAGTGTTATATTGTGCAATAGGGATAGAGCATTGAATTTGGAATCATGAAGAGTTGGGCTGAAACTCTCCCTTTGCTAACTTCCAGGTTGCATCACTGTGAGCAAGTGATTTCAATTCCTTTTTGGTAGAATGAGAAGGTTGGAGCAGGGGGCTTCTAAAGTCTCTCCCAAATCTAAATATATGACTTCTGTTACAAAGGTTTATGTTGTATGCAGAGAGGAGCATTATATACCATTTTGTAACTCAACCAACACCAATTTTATTGGATTTTGAAAATGTAATAATAATAATTTATGCCCTTGTGACAAACTATCAACTCAAAAAATGTAATTTAAAAAGATGAAAGGAATTTGCCATATTAGTTACCTGCATGAGTAATTGCTGATATCAAGGCAGTTATATGATATTGGTAAATTAAGAAGTTATTCATGTATTCCATTTAGAGAAATGAAACAAGACAATAGGTGAGTCTTGAAGCTGATTGTCTTTAAAAGTAGAGGAAATAGGTGGAGGATATTGATGGGAAAAGCCACAGATTGAGTCATCCTGGGATGGGGATTCTCTTCTTGGATACAAGTCACATTAAAATGTTTTCTTCCAGAAGGGATTCACAAGGCACTTTCAAACACAGTCAAAAAAATAGGGCATTTTAAATGGAATCGCACACAACAAAAAGTTGACTTTTAAAATTGTCTTGTTGATCAACTAGAATGGCATGTTATAGTGGTGGTGGAGGTGGTGGATTTTGTTCATTTTCTCTCATTTTTCCTCTTCTTTTTTTTAAAATTATGACACTATGAAGAAGTCAAAATGAAAAATTATGAGGGTCCATTCTGGAAATTGTCTTGAAATAATTGACTAGTCCATGAAAATATAATAATTATTATTCATCCCATGGCAAGTTTGAGTCTACGTGATATGGAAAGCTTTCTTCCCTCTTTTCTCCCTCTTGGAATCCATGGTTTGCTTTAAGATTCCTCCCAAGTATCACCTTTTGCAGCAACATTCCCCTTCTCCAGGCCCAGAACCTCAGCTCTAGCTTCTTGTATATTTGTCTGCAGGGATCATTAAATTATCCATAAGGATCGTTATCTTAGAAAAGCATAAATTAACATTATCTCTGTCATATTACATTTTATTTTGTTAATAATTTCCCAAATACACTTTAAGCTGGTCCTATAGCACCCTAAGGTTTTGATGATCATTTATTATAATGGTATGTGAGTTAAATAACTGCAGCAGATGCATGAAATAAAACAAATTGTTGCAGGATAGTCAATGATGAAGACTTTTCTCTATTAATAATTTTAAAAATTAGCTTCAGACTTTTCTAGTAGTGTCTTAGTGCATTCAAATGTTGGATCTAGTATTAATATCTATATTGAGATCACTTCTAAAGTGATAATGACACAAATCCTGTCCAGGAAAGTAGAAATCTGAGAATACCTTCTACCATGGACAACTCCCCCTCATTCACTTCTCAGTCAAACCAAACTGTTCTACCTTCTTCATGCTTACTTGACATTCTATTGCTTGCATTTTTGCCTTGATATAAGCTATCATTCATCCCCAGAATATCCCAGCAGATCCCTGTTCCCTTTCCTCTTGGAAGATAATACTTCCCTAAAAACTCAGCTCAGAGACATCTGGGAAAACCATCCTTATCATTCTGGTTGGAATAGTACTTTTCTCAAATTATCAAGCATTTACTTATGTGTTTACATATTGCCCCTACTCCCTCTAGCAGAATATAAATATCCTGAAGGCAGAGGCAGGTTTATGTTTATATTATGTGTCTAGTCTACAGCATTAACTTTCATACACTCAGATATTTAAATGGACCTGTGATCTTAGGGAATTCAAATGTTCTTTCCAAAGATAAGGATCACAGACATCTTTGCCCATCCATCTTGAACAACTCTTGAGTATGTCCTTTCATAAGTTCACTTCAGGGGATATACCAAATGTGCTAGGGGCTGCCCTATCTTTCTCCTGACTTCACAAGAATACCTTATGCAGAGCAGGTGCTTAACATATGTCTGCTGATTCAAACTCTGGTGACTGAGGCTAAATTCTTTAATCCTCTCCCAGGTTGAACTTACACAAATATTTTGGGAAGAAATATTGGATCTGAGCATAATGGGGACCACATTTACTCCAAGGGCAATGTGTTCAAACACATTGTCTTGGGATCTTCGATTCAGAATTAGAAAGAAACTTAGAGATCAGTAAGTCCAAATCCCCCATTTTATAGGGTAGGTTAATGAAGATCTTGGGAGGGATAATGACACAGCAAATTAAGTAGCTAAACTCAGGCTTGAATTCAAGTTTTTCTGACTTCAAATCTAATGTTCATCACCACACTATTTCAAATAAATGGTTGGAGAATTCTTAGGGCACTGTAGTTTTTAATCCAAAGCCTGGGATCAACTATTTAACTGGTCAGGCTGGAATTAAGATATGATATGGTTGTAGGTTGTTCTTAGGAGGTATGGTCTGACAAATAGAAATCATGAAAGTTTATTTAGACAAGGGTGACTTCCAACAGTCTTGGGAGTGCCTTAGAAGGCTTCTATCAACCTGATAATGATGATAACCCAATCAGTCAATGAACATTTATTAAATTATTACTTCATGTCAGGTACCATGATAAATGCAGGGGATACAAAGAAAGATAAACAATTATTCCTGTACTCAGGGAGCTCGCAATCTGATGAAGGAAACAACATTTAAACAACGAATACCTATGTACAAATAAGATAAATATGAAATAAACAACAAAGGGAAGGCATTAAAATTAAAGGGTTTCAAGAAAGACTTTTGGTAGAAGATAAAGTTTTAAGTGAGACTTGAAAGAAGCCAAGAGGCAGGGAAGGAGAGGGAAAATAATCTAAGTAGAGGGAATATCCAGAGAAAATACCTATATTAAGACACCTACTGTCTTGTTCTAACCACAGTGAAAGCTTACAACAATCCAACAAGATAAACACACATTTTATATCCATTTTACAGATTAGGAAACTGGATTTTTGAAAAGTTAAATAACTTGCCCAGTCTGAGGAAGGGTTTGAACCCAGGTTTCTTTGACTTAAGGTCTCATCAATCTTTCTTTCATAATCAGATAAAAACATGCAGAATGATAATTTAACTTGAGTCCTTAGATCAGAAGGTAAAAGGATTCCAGAATTAGAAGTGGGGAAAAGCAACATCTATTAAACACCCACCATATGCTAGACATTGTGCTTCACACTTTACAAATTTTGTATCATTTGATCCTCACAACCCTGAAAGGTAGGTGCTATTTTTAGGTTCATTTTAGAGTTGAGGAAACTGAGACCAATAGAGTTAAAGGGGCATGTCATGTCAGGTTCACAAATCTGTTAAGTATCTGAGACTGGTTTTGTATTCAGATCTTTCCAACATTCTATTCACTGTACCACCTAAATGCTAGATAGGACCTCAAAAATCATGATGACCAACTCTAATTCTTAAAGATCAAGAATCTAAGTCCTCAGAAAAAAGGAAATTGACTGAATTGTCAAAGCAATTAAGCAGCAACATCAGGGTCCTCTTGGAAGGACCATCTGCTAAGGCATATATTGGGTGTCTTTTTTTCATCAGTTAAATGAGCAAGCACACCTAAGAAAACATGATTCCTTGAAACTTATCCAATGAGGGGGAAATCAAAAATTGTAGTTTACCTTTCTGGATGCATTTGTCTAGAGTAAAGTCATGGAGAGCAAATAGTCAAAATTCCATTCCCTAGCTATTTATATTTCAGAGTTATAATTTAGAATTCTTAAAAATGAAAATTTGCCACTGAAACT
This sequence comes from Antechinus flavipes, assembly GCF_016432865.1. NCBI lineage: Eukaryota > Metazoa > Chordata > Mammalia > Dasyuromorphia > Dasyuridae > Antechinus > Antechinus flavipes. The sequence continues at coordinate 30,282,224 of NC_067402.1, read as the reverse complement.
GTTATCATTTTGTGAAAGCAAAGATAGGAAAACTACAAAGAAATAGTAGATTTGAAATTTACAAATCCCAGTTGCAGAAATATAAGCAGAAATATATAAATATAAATATAATGGCCTCCCTGATCTTCATGCCTATAAGAACACTAGGCATAAAATGCTTTCAATTTTTTTAAGCAGAAACTGATTTTCTTCCTCTATCTATTGTGTTTGCTACTTTGGAACATTTTGCAGAAAAAAATGATTGCTTTTGAAGGCTATGGCGAGTTCGGGGATTGGCATTCTTTTTGTAACAGCACTCCTGAAGAGCTTGGCCCAGGGATTCTTGCAAACAATTGGTACATGCTTCAGAGAGGATTTTCTGATACTCTCCCGGCCTACAAACCTGCCACATCTTCAGTTTTATCACTACATGAGATCATGTTTCCAATAATGTCTTGGGATGAATTTGAATTCATCAGCCTTGAATTTAATTACATTATGTAAACTAGAAAATGTCTCTGGTAGGCTTGGAGGGAATTCGGGCATTCACAGGGCAATTGTTAACCTCTGTTTTGGTTAAAACATTTGCATTTTGATAAATCCATTCAACTGCATCCAGCATTTATTGATCTTTGTCAGGAACTCATTTTCATCATGCTGTGCTGAGTTTATTTTTTTCATAAACATTTATAAAATTTTACAAAAGGCATCTCTGCTTTCAGTTCACATCTTTCCCACACACATTTCCAAATACCTTGGGTGGAGAGAAGAAGGGAAGGAGGTAAGGGGTTATTCCCTCCATCAATGAATTCACTGAAACTGAAGTTAAAACAATGATGATAATCATACTTAGGATAAAAGAATATTCTTGAAGACATATAGCAAATTTTTTTTTCAGAACAATGAGACCCAGAAAGAAAAAAAAAATGGGTCAGATTGTAAATTCTCCATTTCATTTCCATTACAAGTGCCCCCCCCATATCTGGAATACAAGTTTGAAAGCACAACTTAGGTGCCATTTCCTACATACCGATTATCCCAGATTTTATATTCCTTCTGATAGTATGCTATCATATATGTTAATTAATCCCCTTTCACAGCTAAGTGGTGCAGTGAGAGAGTGCTGGGCCTGGAATCATCTTCCTGTATTCAAATCTGGCCTCAAACACTCATTAGCTGTGTGATTCTGGGTAAATCACTTAAGTCTATTTGCCTCAGTTTCTTTACCTGTACAATGAGCTGAAGAAGAAAATGACAAATTACTCCAGTATCTTCCAAGAAAATCCCAAATGGGTCATGAAGTATAGGACATGACTAAAACTATTGAACAATAGTAGCCCACATAAAAAAAGGACACAGGACATATTTTAGGTTTTGTAATCCAAGCACTCAGCAGAGAACCGTATATACAGTAGGCACTAATGCACGTGTAATAAATGAATGAATGAATGAATAATGTATCTACAAGACTTTGTCTTCAAGACTCTTTTAAGTACATAGAATGTGCTCACCAGGGCACACATCCAAAGTCATTTGTAAAGAAAGAAAACCTGAGTTATTCAGATCCAGAAGGTATTGTTTGTTGAAAGGACTATTTTTGCTTTTGTTTATAAGGTAGATTTGAGAAGAAGCCCCCATCTGGACTTTTGCTTTTGCACTGGCTAAAAAGACTCTCACCAGCTTTTGACTCACTCCTCTGAAAACCCCTTTTCTCACCAACAAGCATACATCAGGGATGCTACAAGAGCCTGAAATTGCTAGTAGATGAATACAGGAACAACAAAGGGATTTTCATTCTCATAGGTATCTCACAGGGGTAATATAATCACTGTACTACTGTACAGTCAATCAGTTAAGGCTTGTCTACACCTGTACTCAGTGGTAACTCACCGAGAAATAATTTTGATTAGGAGCATGACTGATTCAAAAACACTCATTTTCTTCCTTCCTTTCTTCTTCCTTCATCCTTCCTCTTTCTTCCTTCCTTTCTCTCTCCCTCCTATACTCTCTCCGTCCCTCTTTTCCTTTCTTCCTCCTCCCCTCTCTTACTTCTTTCTTTTGCATAGAGAATTTTGAGTGAGAAAACTCCCTCTCCTAAAATTATCTCTGATCTGCACTGTATATATACTATGAGAAATTTCCCTAGGGCACTAAGAGTTTGACTGGCTTTCTCAGGGTAACACAGTCTGTAGTTTTCATTCTGAGGCCAGCTCTTTAGCCACTGTGCTCCTTTCTCCGACAGTTAAATAAATATATCGGAGTACACCTCCCTCAAACCTGTAAACTTATCAAGGTGTAACTCATTTCGGGCAAAGTTAATAAATGAGTTGGTGAGCAAATGATCTTGGCAGCCCAATATTTTATAAACAGTCAGCTAACTTCAGAAAACATATTGTTATGAAAAGACTAGTTTTACTAAAACAAAGTCCCTGTCTGGTGTACAGTCTGGTATGTTAGTATATGCAGCTCAAGATTCTATTAATATCTCTCCTTTTTCTAAAGACAACAAACCTGGCTGGTTTCAGTTTGCTGAGCTAAATCTCTCCTACAGAAAACTATGTTGGTCAAAGAAGTGGGATTTCAACACTACTCTGCTGGTAGATATACATGTCATTTGGAAACAGGACTACACAATTTTGAGCGTGCAGCAAAATGAATCAATGAAAGTGATCGCTTATGGGAAAAATATTAAAAATGGTCTATTTGCAGGATTCTACTACTGCCTCCCTAAACCATATACAAGTTACTTTCATTGTTCCCTACTTGAAGATTTAAGATAGAAATGAACACAAATATACTTTTTGTCCATAAAATACCTCTCCATGTTCATTGTTGTATTTAGATAATGAGTGATAGAATGCCCTCTTTAACAGCTCTCATTGTGCCTTTTACCTCCATCAGGGGTCTATATATAATAATATACTTTAAATTTTATATCAACTTCATTAATCTGGAGAATTCATTTCATTAATGTAAGAACTTCCTTCAATAAAGTAATTCACAAATTCCTTTTATGATTTCCTCTGGTGTGATTCTTGCCTGCATCTACCCAAATATCTTCTTTCTTCCCTCCTTCCCTCCCTTTATCCCTTCTTCCCTTCTTCCCTTCCTCCTTCTCTCTCTCCCTCCCTCCTTCCCTCCCCTTTCTTTCTTCCCCTTTTCCTTCTCTCCTCTTTCCTTCTCCCCTTCCCTTCCTTTCCCTTCCCTACTTTTCCCTTCCCTACCCTTTCCTTCCTTCTTCCTTCCTTCCTTCTTTCCTTCCTTCCTTCCTTGCTTGCTTCCTTCCTTCCTTTCCTCCCTCTTTCCTTCCCTCCCTCCCTTCAACATCTCAGGATGCCAAGTATGCTGGGGACCTATCATTTCTCATTCTCAGTTCATGATAGACATACATAACTCTCTCTCTGCTCATACAATATTAATAATATTCTACATCTCTTTAGGCATCACCCTATTTAAAAATGTTACAGATGAAACATGCCTATCCACCTTGCATCTTTGGGCAATTTATAATTCTGAGATCATATTTAATAATCCTAAACTACTCATTCACTTGCTCTTTCAAAATATTTAAAACTATTGTTCCCAACACAAATTTATTTTAAGCCAAAAATATCAATATAATGATTTTTATAGTTGCGCTCTATTTCATGTCTGTTTGTTCTGCCATTTTCATTTGCAAATACTCAAGATTATGTGGTTTAGTTGGATCTCATATAAGAATCAATGTAGACCTCTCTCTTCAGTCGCTTTTACTTTCTTTGTGAAACTATATTGCTCATGGGCTTCCATAATCCTCTTCCATATTTTTCATAAATGGATTGATACTCTAAATGTTTATTTTCTTTCAAAGCTAGACCCTTCTCTTTGGTGAGAAAATAAAGTATTTACTCATTGAGGCCATTTGGGAATTCAATCAACCTGCTCATTGTGACAGCTGTTTTGCATAAATTATACTTTCCAAAGGAATGGTAATAGAGTTAATATCTTTATACTGAGCCATATGCCATTTTGAGTCTTCTTTAAAAAGCTAGAAGGTAATAAGAAAATAATAACTAGAAAGTAAGATGATAGCTATCTTTAGTTATCTGAAGTTCTGTCACATGGATTAAAGATTAGGCTTTTTTTCTGTTTGGTGCCAGATAGCAAACTGGGAGTGATTGGTCAAAGGTTCAGAGAGAAATATAGGAAGAACATTAAAAAAAAAAAAAAAAAAGATCTCTAACAATTAGAGCTATCCCAAAGTGGAATATACTGTGGCCTCTATTTGGGTGATAATCAATCATTACTTTTGGATAGAATTACAGATTAATGTAATTGCATACACTGTCTTTTCAAATTTATTTATTCTGATCAAGGTGTTTGTTTTGTTTGTTTGTTTTTTAGGTTGGCTTTTGTTCAAGCCAAGTAATAATCTGATTGCACACAGATAACTGATTCTGAAATTATTACAGTATATAATAGTTCATTCTCTATTCTATTAACATAGTTGCATTTCCCCCTTCCTATTCTAATTTATTTTATTTTTAATTTATGAAATAAAACCAGAATTTCCATGAGATAGTATAATAAAAATGTTGATTGCACATGAAACTGCAAATCTGCTATGTTCATCTTGTTGTTTTTCAAATAAACAACAAAATTAACATGCAAATTTCTTTTTTTTTCTTTTTTTTTCCTTTCCTCCCCTCTGTTCCAACCCTAAACATGGCTCTCATGTGTGTATGTATATGTGTGTATAAAATTGGACTATATATCTATTTATCAGTTCTTTCTCTGGATATAGATAGTTGCATTTTTATAATTTTTGAGCCTCTATATCCCTATCCTGCACGTATTATAAGTATAGTAACTACTACTGATGGACCTGTTCCCACTACTGATCAGCATGAGATATTTAGCCTACTCTATTTTTGATCTGGGCTTATTCACTCCTACATGGGAAGTCTAGTGGCTCCCTCCTTTTGATGGCTTATCTTCATGCTGGACATAACAAAGACACATAATTACCTTGAGACCTATTGTAGCTCAGAGATTTAAAACCCAAACAATCTACCAACTTCAGTCTTCCCAGCAGTAAGTATTAGAAACTTGTTTGCCAATGCCCAGCTTTCCTAATATTGTACAATGCTCGTCATGATCAGTACTTTTGAATTCTCTTATTAAAGAATATATTCATGCTATGTAGGCATGAGTATTAAGTGAAGAACACAAGGCTTTGTGCTAAGTCATATATTCCAATATCATTCTCAGCATTTTACCCTGAGTCTACTTTTTCCTTGGAACCACTTTGTATAAAAGTGAATATTGATTTAGCTTGGAATCCTATATTTCCTTATAAATCCCTACCATTCTTCACTACCAAAATCCATTACAACAAAAACTCTTTAAAGAGAGGAATAAAAGAAAAATCAGAAATACCAATGAACTCATTAAAAAAAATTCTGAGGGGATTGCTACGTGGTACAGTGGATAGATCATTAATCCTGTAGTAAGAAGCCTCAGACATTTGCCATTTACTAGCTGTGTGATCCTGGGCAAGTCACTTAATCCTGATTGCCTCCAAAAATATTCTGAAATTATTTATTACATTCCATACCTGTGAAGTCCCACACCTATAATGAAGTCATTGAAAAAAATATTTTTTAAATATTTCATACCTGTGAAACCTAATATCTACAAAGTTGCTTTCTTATCTCTTGTTTGGGGCCAACATGGATTTTTATAATTTCTTATCTTGCTACATTCTTCAGAGAGTCTTTCTACTTTTCTAAATCTTTCACACACATTGGCTCATGAACTGTCATTTTTTTCATAGTGGTCACTTTACATATATTTTGTGCTTTAAGTGCTTTAAGAAGTGCTTTTAGGCAAGGTAATCAAACAGGAAACAGAACAGAATGAGTTCTTCCCATTCTTTTGGTCATTTCTCCAAGGAAAACGTGTCATTCCTCCATGTTGTTGCAACTTTTTTGTCTGTTGGTTTTATTTGCCAAATTTGAGATTACCCATATAATATGATCTGATCCCTCCACTAGTGTGTGTAAACTTGGACAAAGATAATGTAGCATATAACTAAATTAGGATAGGTAGGTGATGCAGTGAATACAGTATTGAACTAGAAGTCAGGAAGACTCATTCTCCTGAGTTCTAGTCTGTTCTCAGAAACTAGTTAAGTGATTCTGGGCAAGCTACTCTACCTGTTTGCTTCATTTTTTCATCACTCCATTATCTTTGCCAAGAAAATTGCAAATGAGATCACGAAGAGTTGGACATGATTGAAATGGCTCAACAAATAAACTAATTAATCTTTGTAAAGGGTCTAACCGCTATACAGTTTACTTCCCCCCATCCAACCTCAATTTATTCCATTCTATCACCCATTCAATGTTGTTGTTTTAAATCTATTCCATGGTTTATTATACCTCAAAATACTCATTACCTTGTAGTCAGCTTTCTGATCATGAGATTCTATATTTAGCTAAGTTGGCCCCAGGGGATTTGATGTGGAATGCAAGATGAAGGTATACTTTAATGAAGGTGAATGGGAAGTGAGAAAAAAAAGAATTGTCATTGTCACATACAAAGCTTTTTTATTTTTTTTATTTTTTATGATGTATTCTTGGAAATAAACCAAGCCCAGAGATAAATGTTGAATGCATGGGATTCTGGATGGGAAGTGGAAGATACACTCAAAGATAAACAATAGCAGGAAGCTTTAGCAATTTTCCAGAGTTGGGGTGGAGCAGAGGTAAATAAGGATGGCCAAATTTGGTCAGTTTCTACTTCAATGTAGGGCCCAATTAATAATCTTCACTTCCCTGTTCAGTAGGACAGGGACCTGAGCTTTTGAATTTTGGCTTGCTTGCAGATAAATAAAGTGTCTGTCTATATGCTGAATGAAGACTATCTTCCCCTATTTGGAGAGTGAAGAAAAGAAAAGCAGAAACCTTTCAACAGAACACAGTATATCCAAACAGTCCTAGTGACTGGATAAGTCAAGTCAAAAAAATGGAGCTAGGAAGAAGTACCAGAGGTGAAAGGAAGAGTAAAGCACAAAATTCACAACATCCATGAGGGGAGGCCAGTGGAACACAAAAGTTGGGCTTCAAGATATAAGGGGATTAAAATTAGAAGAGAGACAACAATAGAAACTTGTATTTGTTGAAAGCAAGGGCACTACATTGATGTTTTATTCACTCATTAACTTAAAGGCAATGTGACATGCTGGATAGAATGATGGGTTTGGAGTCACATTGGATTGGCTTAAATTCCTACTTTTGACAACTAAATAGATGTATGACTACAGGGAGATAACTATCTGAGAACTCAGTTTCCTTAACTGTGAGATTCTCTGACATTCAACAGCTATTCTAAGCTGATTCTTTCCTACATTTCTCATCATCTGACTACTCAATTCCATATACTCTATGATTCAGTGACAATAGTCTCCTACCTTTTCTTCACACAAAATAATATATCTCTAGGTTCTTTTAACTGGTTGTACCCCATATCTGGAGTTCTCTTCCTCCATCTTTCCCTCTGTGGATCCCTTCAAGTCCCAACTAAAATTATTTCTTCTAAAGGAAGCTTTTGGCTATTAGCATAGTGCGTGGTGCAGAGTTAAAATAAATGCTTATTTCCTTCCTTACTCCCTACCCAATTTTTCTTAACATTTATTTCATTGCTTAATTCCAATTTTCCAATGTAAGTCTTATTTATAAATGATTGTTTGCACATTGTCTCTTCCACTAGACTGTGAATGCCTACAGAGCAGGGAGTTTTTGTTCATATAATTCTGCATCTCTAGTGCTTAGGACGTTGACTAGCATATAGTAGGCACTTTATGAATGCTTGTGGACTGACTGAAATTGGAATGCTAATATCTGTATTCTTTATGTCTAAAGATGTCTATTAGATGCAAATGTATGAAACATACATAGAACAATTTGAAATATTAGATAAACGTTAGTTATTATTATTTTAAAATAAAACAAACAACTCACAATTTATCAAATTCCTGCCCTGGACAATTCCTGTGCTTTGGAAGAATCATATATTCTTCTTTATACTCTGCTGTATTTACATGTATAGCTATCAAAAAAAAACATTTATTAGATACCTAATAATATTGACTTACATTTATATGACATTTATTATATGACAAGCACTATGCTAAGTGCTTTAAGTTATCACATTTAATCTTCACAAAAACTCTGAGAGGTAGATACTATTATTATCCCCATTTTCAAAGGAAGAAACTGAGGAAGACAAGTTTAGTGATTTCCTTAAGGTCACACAGTTACTAAATGTTTGAAGCCAGATTTGAATTCAAACTTCTTTAATCCAGATCCTGGTGCTCTACTGACTGTGCCATCATGGTACTCAATTATCCAGTCTCAGATATTCACTAGCTGAGTGATGCTGTGCAAACCTTTTCATCTCTGCCTTGGTTTCCTCATGTGTAAAATAGGAATAATAATAACATCTATTTCCAGAGTTGTGAAGAACAAATGAAATAATAATTACAAAGTACTTAGTAGAGTGTCTGTCACATAGTAGGATCTATACAAATGTTAGCTAGTTTGATTCTCTCTCTCTGTTTCTCTCTCTTTCTCTCTCTCTCTCTCTCTCTCTCTCTTTCTCTCTCTCTCTCTCTCTCTTTCTCTCTCTTTCTCCCTTCCCCCATAATATGAATGTTTCTGTATGAAAAAGTTTCCAGGACACTTTCCTGCCAGTGTAATAAGATCAAGGATTCACTGATGGTGACCACACATAAGATATCTTTACATATGCATTACTATGATTAGGATCCTAGATGATGAGTGATGGGATGCACTCTTTAATAGCTCCCACTGTGTCTATTGCCTTAAAGGTTTGCATCCTTCAGGATAGTCATGTTATTGCACTCACTACTTCCTAAATATGCCTTCCCTTCTCTTCCCTTTCATCCTTCATCATTCTACTTCCCCTACATAGAATATTTTCCCCTTCTCTCCATCTGTGCGTATTTTAACCTAATCTTCATGATCCTTTTCATTATCTCCATGAGATTTTGCACTCATCATATTCCCTCCTTCCAAATTTCTAGATAATTCAATGTGCCTGTTAGTCATTTGACACATCATGTATAACATTGACTTCATATTTAGCTGAAAAGGTATGAATCTTAGCTTTATGCAATCAAAGTGTAGGCTCCATAGTAGATAATGCACTAACCTGGGAACCTGGTCTAATCACTGCCACTAATTAGCTGTGAGACATCAAAAAAAAAAAGTCCTTTAATTTCTCTGAACTTCAACTCTTCAAATATAAAATTAGAGCTTCCATATTTTTACCTTTCATATAACTCTAAATTTTGTTCATTTTGATACTTTCAGAGCTGGGTAGCAAATTCATATCTGAGTTGAACTATTCTATCCAGAAATATAAATCATAATCCATCCATCCTTATTCAGACTATATTATTCTTATCCATGTGCCCACATACATTTACTATAGGGTGTTCATTCAAAGTGTTTGGAACCTTCCTTGATTTCTTTGGATTCTGTGAAGATATTGGTTCTTACCAAATATTATATTGATTGATTGTTTGAAACAATAGTCCTAGGAAGAGTTTATTATGATCCAACTATAAAAGTATATTAATATAATATAGTAATAAATGTAATATAAAATAACACAGAATAGTATATTCAAATACATTTCAAAACCATATTTTGTCTGATGTCATGCATCTTTGTATCTAGTTTATACAGGCAATTTCCCAATATTTGACTAATGTTTTAGAATTTGCTAAATATTTCCAAATGATAATTGTTGAATTGAGTCTATATTTCCTTGAATGAGTCAAAACAAGAAATAGATCAAAGGCAAAAAAAAAATAATAATCTTGTGAGATTCCATTTGTTTAAAATTGTATTTGTAGAAACATGTACAGACAAAATATCATGGAATTTAAGAGTTTAGAAGAGACTAAGGAGGCATCCAGTTTGATCTGTTCATAAAAGGTATCTCCTACGCAACAAGTTGACATTTGATGTTGAAGACTTCCACAAAATGGGATATTAAATACCTCTTCATGCTGTCCATTCTACTTGGGAATACATACAATTCTTAGGAAGAGTTTCTGACAAATAGCATGTCTTCACAATGACTAGCTATTGTTCTATCTGTGGAGACCAAATAAATCAAGACTAATTTTTCTTTCATATATTGTTGTTCCATCATTTTTAACTTGTGAAGGTCCTTTGTGATTCCTGTTTGGGTTTTCATGACAAAGATAACTAGAATGGCTTGCCATTTCCTTCTCCATTTCATTTTACAGATAAGAAAACTGAGGCAAAGAGACTTAAGTGAATTGTCCATCATCACACAGTTATTGAGACTAGATTTGAACTCAGGAAGATGTCTTCTTAACTCTAGGTTGACACTCTATCCACTCTACCACCTAGCTGCCGCATGACAATTTTTCAAATGCTGGCACACAGCTAACCTACTGCCTCTCCTTGTCCTCTTCAATATCATCCATTAATTCTATCAAATTATCTGTATATAATATGAATTTAAAGCCTTCACCATCACATTTGACTTCTTTGGGATGTTCTCCAGCTAGATCTCCAAATTGTGGGGTTCAGAAGTATACACAGCACATCCAATGAAATATCTTGATGGGAGAGTATACATGGACTACTGTCTCTTTATTCCTGGAAGGTATATTTATTTTAATGCAGTCCAAATTCATTCTATTTTCTTTGCCTGTCACACTATTGACTCAAATTAATTTTGCAGTCTACTCCTAGATTTTGCAATCTACTCCTAGATACACTGCTATCTGCCCATGCTTCTCATACTTTGTTTGTGAAATTGATTATTTTTAGTCAAATGTAAGACTTTAACTTTATCCCTATTGATTTTTTATAGTTAACCAATTACTAAAAGCATTGGATTTTAACTCTCAGGGTTATCTATAAATTTGATGAATTTTCCATCTATTCCTGTATGTGTCATTGCAAAAAGAAAAATTGTTAAAGAGCTCAGGGGTACTTTACTTGAGACATCTTGCCATAATGGCATTGAACATCGATCCAAATCAGAATCCATCTAATTGGATTATTGTCTCATTTGTTTCTGAGTCTCCATTATGGAAATGGAGGGAACAAGCTGGCCTGCCTTCATTCCCCTCCCAGTCTCATTCCTGACTTTCTGGTTTTCAAAAATTATAACTCTAGTGCTATTTTATCCTAAAACTTTCTTCCTTGTCCATGATCTCCTAGTTTTTGAACATCTTACCATTTCTATGGCCTGTTGCCTTGGAATACCAACTTTTTGCATTCACCTTTCTCCTTATCCCCCTCCTGGTGGAGAGTTCTACCTACATCCTATCTGAAGATTTTTTTTTTCATCTATTCACTTTGTAATCTTGTTAAAAATTGAAACAAGATTAATCAGGCACAAACTGTTCTTGATAAAGCCATTCTGCCTCTTTGTAATCACCATTTCCTTTTTAAAATGTTACCAACCATCTCTTTAATGATCTATTTTAGAATTTCCCCAGGAATTGAAGTCAAACTTTTAGTTTGCATATTCTATTTTCTTCTTTAAAAAATTCAAGACAACTTTTGTCTATTTTTAAGTTTGTGCTAATTCACATTTCCCACAGTATTATAGTTGTTACTAACTGACCCCACAATCACATCTGTTAGCTTCTTGGGTGATTCTGGATCAGAAGAATTTTATACATCAAACACATTCAGGTACTCTTATCTTCTTTAATTATCTTGAGTATCAACTTCTGTTAACCTACTTTTGGGGTGGGGGTCATTTCTAATGCAAAGATCAGGCTTCTTGGCAGTGAAAAAGAAGTAAAATTAAATGAGCTCTTCTTTCTTTCTACTGTTAGCTAGCTTTGTCCTATTCACCCCAAATAAAGTTATCATCTTCTTGATTTTTTGAAACCTGATTTCTCAAAATGGAAAGCCTGATGACTGGATTTAACTTAAGGACACCTAATACAACCTGGTGATCTTGAACTCACAGCTAGAAAGTTTTTGTTTTTCCTTGGATTAGAAGGATATCCATCTTATAAAAGGTGACTAGAACAACCAAAAAATGATCAAAGAATGGGTCAGTTTGGGTGATCTTGGAGCTGGATAGGGAAAAAGAAATAAAGAAGGATCAGTTGTGAAATTCCACTGAATGAGCTAGCTAGAGAGTCAAAAGTTTTTAATTTACCTTTCAGAAACAACTTTTTTTAAAAAAGAGAAAATGAAGGAGGGAAAGAAAACACAAGAAAACAGGTCCCAGAGAAGGAATAATATGTAAAAGTAAGATGTTTTGTAGTATACTGTGTTAGGAGGGACAGACAACTCAAATCCTCATATATGTATGATGTCTGATCTTTCAACATGTTAAGATAGGTCAAGAAGAGACAAAAGACTTCTTTTAAGTCCCATGATCTTTTATGGGAACTAAAAGAAGATAACCCTGTTTGTTGGTATATGGAATCAAGCTCAGGAACAGGAGGATCTGTGACTTTGGTGTGATCTGAGGTATTCTGAGAAATAAAATAACTTATTATAGAAACACCTTTTAAATAATGTTTTCTGGGCAAGTCATTGGGTACAAAGGCCTCATGAGTCCCAGTTCTAATAATATCTCGTGTAAATTCAGGATGGAGAATGACTAAGGAGTCTTTTCTGTTCTTGGCAGCAGATGCCAGACACCTCAAACCAAGGCTTAAGTCTAGTTTTTATTATTAGCTGCACATAGGTCATGTACATCCGGGCAGACTGGATTTGGGAGGCTTATCCTCTTTACCAGATTGACAGAGTTAGGTCCTTGCAACTGGACCTTTGGCCCACAGACCAAGACAGACTAAGAATTTGATCTCCCAGCAATGAGACTCAGTTTAGAAAAGTGCCATAGAAATATAACCAAAATGGACATTGTTTAGTGGTGGAAAATAAACAGCTTGTTACCTACAAATATTGGAACTCCAATCCAATCAGATCCAACAAGTGAAAAATATATCCATTTTCTTCTCTTTTTTTTTCTTTTTTTCTGATCTAAAAAGACCAGGTTTGTAATTTTATCTTGTAGGGAAATCTTCGTGAGGAAAATTTTTTAGCAAGGCAGATCAGCTGTTATTCTTTAATTTATATTCTTACAGCAATGACTGTTAACTGTTTATGTATCACGGACTCCTTTGGCAATCTGGAAAAAAATGTAAAGATCTTTTCTCTGAATAATATTTCTAAATGAATGAAATAAAATATAAAATTTTGTAAAGGAAACAAATTATACTACAAAGCATTATGAGAAATATGAAAGCCAACAACCAAAAACAATAACAACAAAACTAAGTTAAAATATGCTAGATAAAACCCTGAGTTAATTATATGAGGCAATGAAAAGTTAAGAGACAAACCCAAGATCACACAACTTATATATATCAGATACAGGATTTGAATTGAAGTCATCTGGCTCTGTCTCTGGATCTCTGTTCACTATATTTATAATTTATAATAGTAAAAGCGCTGCCAATCATATTGGCAAGATTTTCCTTATAGGAGAACAAATGAAAGCAAAGACATTAAAATCATATCCTTATTAGGGGGTTTTAGATGGTGAATTGTTAGACAAGTCATGAAAACCTAAATTCAAGTTCTAACATAGACACTTATTAGCTGTGTGATTCTAGGCATGTCACTCAAACCTCTCTCAGAATCAATTTTCTATTTGTCAGATACTGATAATAACCATACCTACCTTCCTTAGTACTACCACCATGACCACCATGACCACCATGATATAACTATTACTAGTAGTGCTGCTGCTGCTGCTACTACTACCACTATCTACAGCAGCTACAACTTTACTTTTATTGATTTATATATTAGGAGAGACTCATCCAAAATAATTATGATCATGTCACAATAAAGGTAGTCAGGGGTAAAGCAGCTGAATGCTGAATGTGGAGTCAAGAAAGCCTTAGATCAAATCCATCTCCAGACTTTAAATAATTAATCTTTTGTCAGTCTCAGTTTCCTCAATTCCTGCATTTAAAATTCAAATAATAACTATCTAATTCCCAGGATTGTTGTAGGAATCAAATAATATAATACTTGTAAACTGCTTAGCACAATTGCTGTCACAAATTAGATGCTTAATGAAGACTCATTTGTATCCTTCCTTCCTTTCTTCCTTCCTTCCTTCCTTCCTTCCTTCCTTCCTTCCTTCCTTCCTTCCTTCCTTCCTTCCTTCCTTCCTTCCTTCCTTCCTTCTTTCCTTATCTTGTTATGACTTTTCATGATCACAGAAATGTTTCATGCACCTTATCTCATTGATTCCTTCCAAAAACTCTGAGTTAGGAGGCAGAACATTATTCCATTTTACAAATAAGGGAGTTCTGATCCCATATTCTCAATGTCTGTTTATCTCTCAACATCAATATCCTGCTGATACTCTTTCCTGAGGAATATCATTATTAGGATCTTTTTTTTTTAAACTATAGTGATGATCTTTGAAATATGACATTACAATTTTGCTATTTTGCTTAATTCTTCCCTCAAGGCCAAAGAGAATAAATCAAATCTCTGTCTTATATCAAAAGTTTCAAATACTTAAGAGTTTTCCCCTGAGCCTTCTTTCTTTTCCAAGCTAACTATTCCTTGTTTCTTTAATAAATTCTCATGTGAAATGGTTTTGAGTACTTTCACCCTTCTGACTTCCCTCCACTGGATGGTTTCCAGTTTGTCAATTTTAATAAATTGTTGCTGAATGTTCTTTTAAAATTTGGCACCCAGAACTGAACACCACACTCCAAATATGATCTGACCTGGGCAAAGGACATTGGAACTTCCATTCTCCTTGTTCCCAATACTGTATGTCACTTAATGCAGTCTAAATTTATTTTAGCTTTTCTAGTTGTCATTTCACACCAAAGACATATTGAATTCACAGCTCATACACACACACACACACACACACACACACACACACACACACACACAGACACTTCCTAATTTCTCCCACAGATGTTTGTAACCAGTGACGCAGAATCCCAAGCTTTGAATTTACTCAAAATAGATTCAAAATGAGAAGATACTATAGAAAATGCAAAATAGCAGAAAGTATTTACAGTAGACCACCAACCATTGCTATAAGTTTTTTTTCTTGTTCCTTAATGGTGTTTCCTGTGTGAAATTTATCTTAGAACTTTCTTATCTGCATATAATTGTTTACTTTTTTTCTCCTCCATTAGACCATGAACTTCTTGAGAACAGAGATTGTTCCTGCCACCCCTTCCACTCCTCTTTGTATTCCTTGTACTACACAGTGTCTGATACAAAAGTTTTCCATCAGCTTCCCAGAATCTATACAATCCCACAGCACCCTTCATTGTTTTGAACTCTCATCCAGAAGAAAAACAAACTTGGGATTACTAGTTTTAACCCTTCACTTTGCTATAAGTGATGCCTTCTAACTGGTAAATGGGGCAATCACATGCTTAATTTGGAAAAAGAGTCTAATGTTAAAGATTCATCATTCAGTTCCAATTTGATGTTGTCTTATTATTGTATATTTTAAACCTCATTTATTGATCCAATAATCATTTATTAAGGACTTACTATGTGTACAGGACAATGTTTGGTACTAGTGATTTAAAAAAGCAATATAGGCCCAGTGAATTTTACATTCAACTTGAGGATATAATTCTTCTAAAGAAAAGCAAATATTCCTCACATATTACAAATAAAGAAAGTAATTGCAAAGGAGAGATGGTAATAGCAAAAAATAACCAGGGCTCTAATTTAATTTGACTAAAATGTTTTTAGGGGAATATGAATTTTGAGTGACTTTGAAGGCAGAGAGAAGATACCATTGTGGGATTTTGACTTCTTTATTACAAAGCGCCAGTGATGTTCTCTCCACCTATAGTTTGATGAATAGCATGAGACTCTTTGAGATGCCAGGGAAAATCTCATGTTGAGAATACCATTACTTTTCTTTTTCATCAGAGCCCATCCCCAGAACTAAAGGAAAGGGATATGTATATCTACCAGCACATGAAGTAAATCATAATTCTGGAGATACAGTGAGAAAGGCTCATGGGTACCTAACGTTGTAAATAATTAACGAAAGGCAGAAACTCAAATAATCTTCCACACAGTTCAGCAATTTAAAACAACAACAACAATGACAACAAACACTTAGATACAAGAAATAATTGATCTGTGCAAACTTGGATTGAATGAGAATGGAATTATGATGTGTCTAGAAGATATGCTATTCCTGTTAGAATTCTTAGGAAAGTGATTAGATGATAGGAGATAATGTCACAATCATGGTGTTATCCATTAATTGTCTGATAGAATATTTGACTGGTTCAAGACCTTCATAACTCTTGAGGAAGATTTGAGGGGGAAATGGAAATGCCAAAGAATCCTTTCTATCATAAGTTTGCTTTTGTGAAGTTTTAATATTAAAATACAGATGATTCACCAAACCCAGTATTTTTGTCTCTAGGGTGGGAACTACTTGAAATATTTTAATCTGAAGATTTTACCCTCAAATTTTATAACTCTTTCTAGCTTGTGCTTATCTGGGAAGCAATCTGTACTAGGGCATCGGTAAGGAAACAAACCATATCAAAACTTCAGAATATTTTGTATTGTACAGAAACTCTGTTCTGGAACAGAACAGCATTAGACTTGACAGAATAAACCTATTTATATCTCTACTTGCTTGTAATTCATAAAATCCAGTTACATCTATGTAATTTTGTGAACATTAAGCTTTTCCATGCTGGTAGAATAGAATTATGTTAATGACCCCTCTTTTTGGCTTTTTTTTTTTTTTTTTTTTTGTATAAATGAACCTTATCTTCCAAACCAGAACAAAATTTCCAAAGTCAATCCCCACATATAATTTCTGGTGACTCTGAGAAATAGTCTTTTGTACATGCCTATTATTTTAGCTGTTCTGTTAAAAAAAATAAATCTTTCACATTTATTAAAACCAAATAGGTTTCTTTTTAAGTACATTATTACAAATAAACTTATCTCTATCACAAGGAATCAGGCCGTGCATTGTCGTTTTTCCCTTTATTAGGAAATAGTCTCATTTGTCTGTCTTCAGTAAATAAATTTGTTTACATGATTATATTTTTTAAATGAGACCTGAGACTCCAAGAAAAATGTAAATCAAATGCAATGTACCATTGAACTTCCATCATAAAACTATCGGCCTCTAGCAGAGCTCTGAATGGTATTTGTAATTCACAAACTTTGCACATCTAGCTGATGATTTGACATAATTAATAATTATAGTCAGGTCTCAAAGCAGATACAAGGTTAGAATGGGTTTTTCTTAAACCTTCTGTTCACTTGTTTTGGTTCTCTGTCCTTCCCAGACATCTCTCTCCTTATCCTCCCTCCCTTCCTTTCAGTCTCTATCTCTTTAAGGTGTCTCTGTCTCTAAGTATCTTGCAAAAACATAGAAGGAAGTTGTACATGTGGATTAAAGGGAAGCTCTCATGCAAAAAGAGTAAGCATCTGGGTATCACATTTGCAGATGGACTTCATTCTTGACATATGGCAGGCTTTCTCCTCGGAAAACAGTCACTGCAAATGCACAAGTTGCAATTCAAACCTCAGCAGTTCAATCATTTTATGCTTGAGATCCCCTCTCCCAAGTTTGCATAACCCAATTCAGACAGAAATTCTCTTTAGGCATATGTTTGGCTTTCCTTAAGGAGTTTGCTAATTATAGCAGATTGAAAAAATAATTTTAAAAATTACTGAAAAGTATCCAACATGTGCTTTTCTATTTCATTACTTTGAGGCTTGATTTTTTTTACTTTTTCCTCTCTAGCACTATGTATAATCCATTGCACTACTGGACACCAGTCAATGCTTCTGTTTCAACTTGAAATGCTCTTTTTTTTTAAAAAAAAATCATACTCTATTTTTAAAAATTAAAGTATATTTGTTGGTAGCAAGGCAGCATAATGCCATAATAGCTGGAGAGCTGGTCTGAGAGTCAGAAAGACCCTGATTCAAATCCTGCCTTCTATACGTACAGAATGTTTGGCACCTTGACCTTTGTCTCAGAGACAAATCACAGCACCATGACTTAATATGTGTTTACATGTATACATATATAAGATATTCATTTGTTTCTTGCATACATATATACATGTACATAATATATCCACATGTGAGTATAGTTTATATACATATGTGTGTGTGTGTGTGTATATATATATATATATATATATATATATATATATATATATATATATATAATATGTGATTTTAGTAGTTCAATACTATAATTCAGAGAAAGGAACTATCCACTTAAAGAGATTGGGCTAATGGTACATAAAAGGTGCAAACAGATTAAGAACCATTGCTCTAAGATTATACATTTCAAGGCTGGCATTGATTTGCATTGTTAAGGCTATTTCTTCAATAGAAGTGCCCTATTACAATGAAAGTTAGATCCAGTTATTTTCTAATTGTATTCTCTCTCTCTCTCTCTCTCTCTCTACACACACACACACACACACACGCAAATATATATATATATATATATATATTTCACACACAGACACATATATATATATATGTATGTGTATGTGTGTGTGTTTGTGTGTGCATGTATGTACATAACTGCAAATTTCCAAAAATTGTCATCTCCTCCAAAACAATTCTGGCCCTTGCCTTCTAACAAATAAGTAACTTTCCTGAACAAATCATCAAACTAACCATATTTTAAAATTTACGTTCTGTTGTACACTTACAGTCCTTTGCTTCTCAGCTAATTATATAGGAGTTTTGCTTTACATTCAGTTCATTTATGTGATTATTGGCTTTTGTGACTATTGTTTAAACTGTTTAATTTATTCTTCCTGGATTCATACAAATCATCTAAAACTTTTCTCAATTTTTCATCTTTGTTGTTTCTTTTTTAATTTATTTTAATTTATTTATATAGCTTTTTATTTACAAGATCTATGCATGAGTAATTTTTTCAGCATTGACAATTGCCAAATCTTTTGTTCCAATTTTTCCCCTCCTTCCCCCAACCCTCTCCCCCATCTGGCAGGTAGACCAATCATCTTTGTTGTTCCTTACAGCCAAATGATATTTCATTAGATTTATGTATTACAATTTATTTGGCTACCACTCTTCTGATAGTTATTCACTTTGCTGCTTACCCCTTACTGATTTTCACACTCACAGGACCTTTTTCTTTTCCTTTGACTTCCTTGGGGGTATGTCGTTAGTAGTGTGATATGAATGAATCAGAAAGTATACAAAAACAATTATTTTTCTAGTATAATTTCAAATTGCTCTAAATATACCTATTGAATTTAGCCATACCCCAACTATCTTTGAGAAAGAAATCCAGAAATTCTGTCTTATTGGCACAATAGACATCCTGCTTCATAGTTTCCAATGGCACCCCACAAGGAAAAATGCTATTGAATAGTTCAGTCCCATTGGAGAATATTTCCTCTGTTATTTATCACAGATATTTTTTAAAGGAAACAAATCTATGAATTAAACAAAGTAAACAAATCAAAGTAACATAATTAAAAGAGGAAATCCTATAAGTGTCTTCTCTCTGTAATGTATATCTTTCACACCAGCTGTTGCTTCCTATGGAGGAAATATTTTTATCCAAGTTTTGAATATATATTTAATGATTGCACTATGGAATGGTTAATTTGTTTGAGCCTAAATATTAAACATTAATCTCTGGGTAGACAAGACTATTATTTAAAAAAGCCCACTGAGATTTTTGTAGAGTATCTGCCTGCTTCAAATTCTATAGGAATCTTTAGCTATCCCATGTATTGCTAGTGTTTTCCTTTTGAGATTAGTTTCAGCCTACCTCAAGTATATCTGTTGTGTCCATAGTTTGTTTGTATGTGAGCTCCTTTAAGGCAGTGGTTATCTTTTAAAAAAAATCCCTAGTTCTTAGTACAGTGCCCAATGCACAGTAGGTGCTTAATAAATGTTTGTTGACTGAATGGTGTGATGTTATTGGCATGGGGAAATGTGTGTACGAAAACTACTAATATATGTTGGAGTGTTTTCTGCAAATTATTAAGAAAAACAAAATAATAACCTCTGGGGAAGAGTTAGCCCCCAAATAAACAAATGAATGAATACATGAATATTTGAAGTTGAAAAGTGATGTCAGAAGAGAAAATTCTTTTTTTTTTTTAGAATATTTGCCCCAAAGCAGATCATGATGTCCCTTAAAAAAAATTGTGGGTTTTGCAGCCAGAGAAATATTTTTCCTCTTTGCTGACTATTTTTCTTTTTAAGTTTTATTCTCAGCAGAAATTTCTCCCAGTAACTCTCTCTTAATACCAACGCTGCACTAAACGATAAAGTTCTTATAGGAGACTGATAAGCACCTGTATGAAAGAAACTGATTGCCCGCTGAATTAATCTGGCAGTACTGATAACTCCATACAGAGGACTATAAGGTCTAATAAGAAAAAAAAATTAAAATTCCATAAGAGTTGTCTGGAATCCTTATTTTTAGTCTTGTCATAAGAAAGCATATGTCAATCAAGATATTTTAAGAAAGGTTTAACTTCCCACAGCTATATTATGTGTCTTTGAACATTTCTGTCTTCACATAAATGAACCTATAGTTATATGAGGGGGGGGGGGGAATAGATCATTCAGTTTGGCCCAGAGCTGCTCTTTTAATTTTTTTCTTCTTGTGGAGTACATTTTGAACTAATACTTTTGTATTTATATGGTCACACTACAGATGCATCAAAGAGTTTAGGGCAGGGATCAAAATCCTTCAAAAAATGCAGGAGGTAAAAGGGTTAGCTTTGAATTAGATGGCCAAAAGGGGCTTCTCAATTAAACTGGGCTTTTATAATCTTGATGGATGAGTTTGTGAATCTGAAGCCAGGTTGTATATTCCATTTCAAGATTAAGTAGCTGAAAATGCATTTAGGTCCCTTCCAGCACACAGGTAAAATATAAGTGTGTGCAGAACAGGAGGGAGGAAAATAAAATTTCTTTTCTAATCAATCAAGAAGTCATTTAGTAAGTGTCTCACGTGCCAGGCGCTAGTCTAGGTGCTGAACTAATGGCTATCATGGATATTGATGGTATTGATATATATATGTATATATATATATATATATATAGAAAGTGGATTGTAGAGAAGAATGCTTAAGAGTGTTAGACCTGGAATCCAAAAGACATGGGTTCAAGGTCAATCTTTGAAACTAATTAGCTGGATGACCAGGAGCAAATCACATTTTTTTCTTAGTCTTAAATTACTCTCTAAGATTTATGCTATATTACAGATGGGCTGTGCTCTGGTGAATACAAAAGGGAACTCCCATTTCAACAAACTCACAGTTCCCCAATGTAACGTTTATGGAGGAGAGTTCCATTGAATATAAGGTCTGAATATATTTTGGAGACTTCTTTTGGCAATAGTAACAGCAGCATCAGCAGCAACAATTACAATATCATATAATATTCGGCATGTTCCAGGCATGATATTATTTTATAATTGTTATCTTACTTGTTCCTCACAACTATCCTGTAAAGTAGGTGCTCTTATTATCCCCATTTAAAAGATGAGAAAACTGAGGCAAACAGAGATTAATTGGCTCACACATGGTTACACATCTAGTAAATGTCTGAAACTGAGTTTGAACTCAGGCCTTCTAACTCCAGGCTGGCTGTTCTATACAATGTACCATCTTCTCTTTAGCAAGAAGAAACATGTATATTGAACCAATTGTTTATTGACAAGCACATAGTTTACATTTTTAAAAGATTCTTACAGGAAATGAAGAGTGAAAATATTGAAAAATAAGTCATTAGTCCCAAAGTTCCCCAATATAAATGTTTAAAGTCATTTTGAATCAGAAATACAGAGGTTCCTGTGGAAGAGAGTCTCTTTAATGTAAAGAAATATGAGAAGCTTAAAAGTATGAAAAAGGTAAAGGCATATTTGGTCCTTAATTATTCCATTGAAATATTCTCAAAGTATTACTGTTATGATAAAAAGTTATCTCCAAAATGTTTTCTTTATGCAAAATTTATTAACTTTTTGTACTGATGCAAAGTGAAGTTAGCAGAACCAGGGAAATATTGCATATGGTAATAGCAATATTGTATAATTAAATGCAAATGACTTCACTGTTCTCAGCAATGGAATATGCAAGTAGACTCTGAAATATTTTTGATGAGTAATGCTTAGTTACTTTTGCTTCTGCTTTCTGGGATCACATGAACAACTGACAATTCTTTCATATGACCACCTTCAAAATAGTGAATCATATGATCTTGATAGTATTGGAGGGATCTTGAAGATCAAATTGATAATAATTAGCATGCCCTTCCTAATAGCTCTCTTCCCTAAGCTAACTATTTCCAATTCCTTCAACTCACTCTTAAATGATATATGGCTCAAGACCCCTCTTCTCCTTTCTCCGTGACTTCATATAAGAGCTCTCCAGCTTGTCAAGGTTCTCTCTAAAATGGAGCACCAAAAAGTGGAATCTGATATTACAAAAATGATCTTGATACAGTAAAATACAGTGGGCTCTCAAAATCTTTTTTTCAAGTCAGCTTTAGGTGAGAGAGAAGAAAAAAGAAAATCCTAGTGCTAGCTACTTTTCAACTGTAAAAAGAAGCATAGGGCAGCAAAGGTACTGATGAGGTAATAACATATCTTTGATGCAAAATTTCTTTGAGATGAATACTGTTTATTATTTGCTAGTTCAGAATGAGTATTCATGCAGCTATACCCAAAGAAAGAACACTGGGAAATGAATGTAAACTATTTGCATTTTTGTTTTTCTTCCCGGGTTATTTCTACCTTCTGAATCCAATTCTCCCTGAGCAACAAGAGAACTGTTCAGTTATGCAAACATATATTGTATCTAGGTTATACTGCAACATATTTAACATATATAGGACTGCTTGCCATCTAGGGGAGGGGGTGGAGGGAGGGAGGGGAAAAATCGGAACAGAAGCGAGTGCAAGGGATAATGTTTTAAAAAAATTACCCTGGCATGAGTTCTTTCAATAAAAAGTTATATATATATATATATATATATATATATATATATATATATATATATATATATATACATATATATATATATAGAATGAGTATTCATGTTGTCATATAGCCACTTTACCCAACCACATTTCCGTATTTTGAAAATGTTTTAAAATGTACATAATAATGTTAGATTTCTGGTATGTATACAGGATTTCTCTTTGTTGAAAACCATGTAGAGTTCAACACTGAAGCAATCAACTAATGATCAATATAGAACAATCAACTTTAGGGAAGAATCTGAAGAGACAATTAATCATCATCCTTTGATCCAGGTTATTCTACTGAACATCTGTATTGTCAAGGATCACCCCCATGTGAATGATTCAGAAATATCTATCTCTAACCCTAATCTTATCTCAAATTATAATTCTACCTTTGTAGTCTCAAACTGCATATCTTCCCTTAGAAGTCCTGGAAATAACTGAGGTTTATTTTTTAAATTGAACCCATCCTACTTTTCCTACTCCCTCAATTTTCTCCCCAAAACTTGCTTCTTGATTTTTTTTAACCAGAACAACTATTCTCTAAGTCCCCCATATCTAATACCTTGACATTATCTTAGACATCTTTGTTCATCACCATGATCCTTTCCAAATAGTCACTAAGTATTATTGCTTTTTGAATACCACACCACATCCTATTGAACATTTTTTAAAGCCGCTAACCATCTTCAGGACCTCATGTAGCCAGTCTAACAGTTTAGGCTCCAAGTTCTCAAAATTTATGGAATTTTTATTTTTATTTTTATTTACTGGGTATTTATCACATTCTTTTTTTCCATTAAAAAATTCTGAACTTAAGAAATAAAACAAGGACAGGGAAAAACAGATGACTGGACATGAAACTGCAAATCAATTATGTACAACATGTCATTCCTTTTAATTATATGTTATTATGTAACTTTCTTTTTCTCCTCCCTAACCTGAGATGATACACACAATACATACACATATATATATGTATACATGTAAAATATGCTTCTATTTATAAGGTTTTTTCCCCCTCTGGATGCAGATAGAATGAATTGGACAAGGGGAAGTAAATGGCATTATCATACCCCAAGAAATAAAACAAAATCAAAATAACCTTTACCACATTCTAGTTTGTATTATACTTGTGTTTGTGAGAGCAGGGACTGGGTCCCTGAGTTGTCTTTGAATTTCTGGAAACTAGAACAAACTAGAACACACTCCTTTGCATGAAGTAGGTGCTTAGTAATTTTTGAAGAAATGGGTGATTCGAGAATTCCTTCCAGGGGTCCTCAAACTATGGCCCGTGGGCCAGATGAGGCAGCTGAGTAAGATTATCCCCCTCACCCAGGGCTATGAAGCTTCTTTATTTAAAGGCCCACAAAACAAAGGTTTTGTTTTTACTATAGTCCAGCCCTCCAACAGTCCTAGGAACAGTAAACTGGCCCCCTATTTAAAAAGGTTGAGGACCCCTGTGACATTTGAAAGTCTAATGAATTTCAAGGATCTAATTATTTTAATTAACTGCTAGTGCTTAGAGTGTTTGGACTGGAGTTGAAGAAGACCCATCCTCCTTAGTTCAAATCAGGGGTCAGACATTTACTAGCTGTTTGATGTGAGATAAATCACTGAACCCTGTTTGTCTCAGTTTCCTCATCTGTAAAATGAGCTGGAAAAGGAAATGTCAAACTATTCCAATGTCTTTTCCAAGAAAACTCCAAATGAGGTCATGAAGTGGCAGATATGACTGAAAAATGACTAAGTGATTGCCCTTTTAACTTAAAAATGTCTCTTGGTGACTTTGCCTATGTTTTCAACAAGTTTTTCTGCTTTTTTAAAATTTCTTTTTAAAGAAGCACAAAGAAAGAATGAAAAATATTTTTTTTCTTCTTCTGATTCAGAAATTAGTCAAACTGAAATAGTGTACAGAGAACCAAATGAAACTCTGCCCTCCTAT
This sequence comes from Antechinus flavipes, assembly GCF_016432865.1. Lineage (NCBI taxonomy): Eukaryota > Metazoa > Chordata > Mammalia > Dasyuromorphia > Dasyuridae > Antechinus > Antechinus flavipes. Next base: position 30,257,189 of record NC_067402.1, on the reverse strand, counting down.
ATTTCAACATTTGGTGACAAGTACTTTTATTGTAGTTCAATTGTCTGGATTTTCAATTAATGTTTCAGAAAAAAGAGTCTCGGCCAGTACTCTGTACCTCGCGGCCCCTGATACATAAGTGATATATTGGTCTAGAAGCATGCCTCTTATTTTGCAAACCAGATATCCTAGAATGCTCTTGAATGAGACAATCTCATGTAGGAAGGCTTCTTTGGACAAGTTCACATGAAACTGCAAGTTCCCAATGAGTCAACATGCAAGTCAAAGAAATTAACTCACATTTATCATGGTTAATAGAGGAACAGTGTCCAGCCAAGGGAGATTATAGTTATATTATACTCCCTCTTGGTTAGATTATATCTGGACTAACACGTTTAGTTCTGGGTATCAAGTTTTAGGAAGAACATACTGACAAACATCAACATGTTCAGTGCAGCACATTCAGGACACTGAGATAAATCAAAAGCCTGTTGTAAGAGAATCTTTTGAGGATCTTAGGAATGTGTAGCTTAGAGAAATGAAGATTTTGAATGGCTTTGAAAGATTTAGACTTTTTCTGTTTGGCTCCAAAAGGCAGAATACTCCCTAATAAATTAAACATATTTAACCTCCCCATAACAATGTCTAATGTTTTATATTGCTAGTTTTACAAATAGAGGAATAAAGTCTAAGATATTTAGGATTAGAAACAATCTCAGAGAAAAACTGGGCTCACATTTCTAATGATGAAATGAAGGTCTGGAGAAGAGAAGAGAGCCCTACCATCAAAGGCCTGAAAGAGGCCTAAGACCAATTATTCCCCCTTAAAACACACATAATAAATTATCATCTACATTTTGCTTGAAGATTTCTGGTGGTTGGGAACACGCTAGCATCCAAGGTGACCTATTGCACTTTTTTATCCTCCTAATTATGAGGATTTTTTTCCCCTTTCATCAAGCTTAAATAAAATTTACTAATTTTTTCAAATTCTGAAAACATGCTTTGAAACGAAGAACTAAAGTTAAGTTCCTCTTCTTTAGGATAGCCCTTAAAAAACTTTCATGAGGAGAACTTTTATATTCCACCTGTCTCTTTTCTAGGATAAGCATTGTTTTTTCCATCATCCAGTACCTAAAGGCTTTTCACTATACTATTAGATTACCTTTGGGTGTTCTTGATCTCCATTTATTTCTGAATATGGAGTTTCTTGATTTAAACAAAATAAAAGTGTTATGGTGGAGCCAAATTAGAGTATTCTGTGGTCACTGGTTACCTAGCTCTAAACACTTTGCCTCTCTTCATATAGCCTAATATAGAATTAGCCTTGTCCCACTAACTCAAAGTTTGGAAATGTCCATTAAAATATATGTTCTCCTCCATTCAAAGGCATCAAGCGTAGAAGATCTAGATAACTTTCAGGATTTTTTTTTTCAGATGAATACCTGTCTAGATATGTCTCCTATATCTAGTACTTATAAAATTGACTTTTTGAATCTAAATATAGGGTTTTACATTAATACCTTTCAAATTTCACCTTCTTTGATTTGATTCAATATTTTTGATCACTGATTCTTAAACCAGAATCCATCAGCTTAAATTTTTAAAATATATATACCTATCTTTATTTTTCAATAATCTTTAAATGAAATCAATTTCTTTCAATACATCATTCTGAGAAGGAGTTATGGGCTTCATTAGGTTATTAAATGGCTCTATGACCTCCTCCATACATATACGCAGACACACACACACACACACACACACATATACACTCTGTACCTTGCGGCATATATATATATATATATATATATATATATATATATATATATATATACACCTATGTTTGTATGTGTATATATATATACACATACAAACATAGGTGTATATGTGTATGTGTGTTAAACAACACAAGATAAAACAGATCCTTGGAGTACTCTCCCAGAGACCTTCACAGTTGATGTAGTACCCTTAATACTCGAACTTTAGATATTGTCCATTCCAGAATTCCTTGGGCTAAAATAACCAACTATTTTCTATCTCTTTAAAAAAAATATTTAGACAAAGAGATACTAAAGAAGGGAAAGGACCTGTATGTGCCAAAATGTTTGTGGCAGCCCTGTTTGTAGTGGCTAGAAGCTGGAAAATGAATGGATGCCCATCAATTGGAGAATGGTTGAATAAATTGTGGTATATGAACGTTATGGAATATTATTGTTCTGTAAAAAATGACCAGCAGGATGAATACAGAGAGGACTGGTGAGACTTACATGAACTGATGCTAAGTGAAATGAGCAGAACCAGGAAATCATTATATACCTCAACAACAATACTGTTTGAAGATGTATTCTGATGGAAATGGATCTTTTCGATAAAGAGAGCCAATTCAGTTTCAATTGATCAAGGATGGACAGAAACAGTTACACCCAAAGAAAGAACACTGGAAAATGAATATAAACTGCTTGCATTTTTGTTTTTCTTCCCAGATTATTTCTACCTTTTGAATCCAATTCTCCCTGTGCAACAAGAGAACTGTTCGGTTCTGCAAACATATATTGTATCTAGGATATACTGTAACCTATTTAACATGTAAAGGACTGCTTGCCATCTGGGGGAGGGGGTGGAGGGAGGGAAGGGAAAAATTGGAACAGATGTGAGTACAAGGGATAATGCTATAAAAAATTACCCTGGCATGGGTTCTGTCAATAAAAAGTTATTTAAAAAAGGAATACAGAAACAAAAATAATGATAAAAATTAATGATAGTTAATTAATAATAAAATAATGATTAAAAATTACATTCTAAAAAAAAGAAGTTTTATTGGAGAAGATAAATTCAGGTTTGGTTGGAGAATATGAATTCACTCATATACTTTACCCATGTTGATAAGAGATTCCTGTATAGATAAGCACTAAGACAATAAGTTATAAACAGTGAACATTACCAGCTGCTTCTAAATCAAAATGCATTGTGTGCCAGTATTAATTGAGGAAACATTGGAAACAACAAGAGTGGTACACTCTATTACACTCACTACTGATAATTTCTACAAGAGCCGGAACGAGATCTTATTTAATCTTTAAATAAATAAATAACTATTTAGAGATACTTTCTGAAATGTTTTCCTAAAATCTCGTCAAATTATGAACCTGACATTCCCCTTTTCATTCAAAAAATGGATATACATATGTGTGTATATAATTTTTCACATGATCTTTTCTTTAAGTTCCATATGGATTTTTTGAGATCAATACTTTCCTTTGTCCACCACTTTTTCATATTGTAATATATATTATAGCATATTCTATATGAAAATATGTATATATATATATCAGCTATGTAAATCATAGAGATTATATATACATATAAACACAGGGTTAATATACATATGTATTTAAGGTGTTTTTTGTACACATATAAACAATGCATGTATACACATATATACATACATACACATATATGGAATCAAAGAGAAGCATATTGGCCTACAGTTTGTAGATTTTACTATTTTTTGTTTTTCAGAAAATTTGAAATTTGTGTGTGTGTGTGTATTTATTTCTCCAATCACATATCACTGTCTGTTCAAAGATCACTGAATGTGATTGAATTCTTAATTCACAGGGTGTTTTTTTTTTTTTTTTGCTTTTGTTTTGAGTACTTTGAAATACATTGCATATGGGCCTGTTGGTTTGAACTTCTCAATACCGAATATCTCTTTTTCTCCCCCTTTCATTATGATATCTTCACCTACTTTGGTTATGAACACTCTCTTAAGTGGCTTGCCTAGAGTTCTAAGTGTTCTAAGTCAAATAGAGTCAATGGCTCAAATGGGCCTGGTTTTTTAGTTCCTCAGAGAATTTTGGGTATAGCCTAGTCACTGATGCCTTGTCAAAGACATTCCACATCATTAAATAAGTGAAATGTCTTTTGCAGTTCTTTTTAAGAACACCTTGACCAGTTTACTGGTCTATGAGAACAGTTACTTTATATTCCTCTAGGTCATAGACACCATAATTATGGTAACATAGATTTTCTTGGTAAACTTTATCTTTATTCATTTATAACACTGAAAAAAATATTCTTTCCAAATAAGATTCTACATTCTTGCTTATAGCCTATTGCTGAGATTTATGGTCATATTTGGCTATCCTGTGTTCAGTGATTTTTTTCAGTTATCTGAGCAAAGGAAAAGAACACCCCATTCTAATTCTAAAGCCAAGCTGTAGTTTTATTTGTGAATGAATTACTCTCTAAAGGCACACTTTGAGGGTTGAAACTTTTCATCTGGTTGAGCCTAAAATTGGATTAAATATTTGGAGTAATTCTGGAAATAAAACAATGACAACACAAGGGGGCAATAGACTGATTAAATCAACAATATGGGAAATACAGAAAACAGCATTTAAGCCTCTGCATAGGAGTTCAATTTACAAAGAATCTGAAACAAAAAGGCAAATTTGTTTAAATATCTCTGTATCTCTTTTTTTTTTTTCAGAAAGACACTTGAAAGGAACAATGAATGACCAATACATTCTTAACAATTTGGTTTTTCTTACTGCCAAAATGTTCCACTCCTCCTATGAAAGAAGTAATGTACAAATGAATGCATGTGGTATAAAGATTCCATGCAGAATCTTTAATTAACTCAGTTGTTCTCAAAGTGTAGTCTTCCAAGTATTCTCAAATCTGTTTTCTTATACAGTTAATGCCCTCTCTCACTACCTCCACCAATTAGAACTCTCAGAACTTATCAGCCTTGGGAAGGTCTCCATAATCATCTGATTCATGCTACAAGTGAAAAATAATCTTTTCAAAATAACTCATGGGTGTTTATCTAGATCTTTTACACTTGATGTCTTTGAATGAAGGAGAACATATAATCTCCCAAAGAAGCTTGGTTCTTACATTACAGAGAAATGAATTCTTACATTTAAAATGTGTCTCTATGCAACCAAAACTTGGAACAATTCAAATTCTTAATATAAAACAGAAGTCAATAGACTGGGAAAACTTTCATGTCTTCATACATGCTGTGTCATCTGGTATAGAAACATGGAACAATGGTTAGAGCACTGTGCAGAATCAAGAAGAACACAATTGAAAAATTACATCCAATTATTATTAGTTGTTAGATACAAAAGAGACAGTTTTGAAAAGTGTTTAGCATGGTCTGGTGCACACAGGGAATCCTAAATGTTATCCTCCTCTTCATCATTATTAGCAATAGTGGCATTATTCACATTATTATTAGCATCTCACCTTCTCTCCCACCTTCATTTCTTTGTTGAGGCAATAGTCACTCATAGCTAGAAATTACTTCCTCCTCATCTAAACTTCTAAGAATTCCTACCTATCTTTAAAACACAATTCAGATGACATCTTCTATTGAAAGCCTCTCTTGACCAAAAGGTGTTAGTTCTTCTTAATCTTTGGAATTATATTTCATTTTTAAATATATATTTTGCTGTTACTTCTTTGTCTGCATGTGGTAGGACAGAAATTGATGTTTTTATTTTTTTAATTTCCAGAATGAAACCACGTTCACAACATAATTTATGCTTAATTTATGTTTGCGGAACTTAGTTGAATTCTTTGTTGTCATGTAGATGTAGCTCTTACCAGTTTTATTAAATGTTGACACTTTTACCTGGAAGAAAGAGATCTAAATGGTGAATTAAAAATCTTGAAATATAGTATATATGCCAATTTTATGATGAGAGAAAGACAAAGCGAGAGACACACAGAGAGACAGGGAGAGGACAGAAAGAGGGAGGGAGAGGTAGAGGGAAATAAGAGAGAGAGAGAGAGGGAGAGGAAGAGGTAGAGACAGAGAGACAGAGAAAGAGAGAGGGGGAGGGAGAGAGGGAGACAAAAAGAGAGATGGATTAGGACAAATCCATCACTACATCACAAGGACATCTTGAAGGTAAATAATGTGTGGAAGAATGGGAAAAACAAAGGAGATGAATGAGAAGAAGGAATGAGAATAGAAAAAAATTCCAATTAAGAAAGAGTTATAAAAGTGTGTGTGCATTTGTATTTAAGGATTGTACTATATTTCTAAAGTTTGTTCCAACTATTCATAGAGCTCTTTCTTGTCTCACTCCCACAACTTCCTCTTAACATTAACAGGTGCAGCTTCTATGTCATGCTCTAGAGTTAACCTTATAAGTTATCACTATTAATGATGTAGCTCATGAGTACCTAACACTGTACTTATTAAGAATCAGCTTATAGACTCAATTAGTCTTTAGAATAACATTTGTTCAAATCATATAGCAAGAACAAGAGTTATAAAAGCATTCTCCTCTCACCCAGCCCCCCTCAAAAAAAAAAAAAAAAAAAAAAAAAACAACTAGGACTCATCTCGCCAGAAATATATACTATGATGTTTAAGTTTAATGAGTGGGCATGGACTTAAAGTACAATAATAATAAGAAACAAGAAACATTTGTAGCCAAAGCAATTCCCAGCTCCCAACAGCAGGATATGGCTTCTATGTCCTTGATCTCCCTGGAGAGTTTTTTATGAAGACTACTGCTGGGTGTCAGTGATGAGTCAGGGATTCTGTGGCTAAGTTGGGTCTGCTACTAGCAGGGGAAGGCTTCTCTGCTGGATGAGCTAATTAATTGCTGAACCATTTGGACTTACTTTTCTGAGGGGCAGTTGTCATTTCTGCTGTCTCCAATCTGTGGCTCAATTACTGTTGCTTCTCCTGTTGAAATGGTGCTATTTTCTCTTACACAAAAGAATAAGACCTTTAACCCAGGACTGACAGAAACTTTCCTGGTTATGTTTCCTCCAGGCCTCTTGGCAGGAGAGGAATAACCTTGATTCAATGAGGAAATCTTACTCCCACAGATATTGTCCATCCAGATATATTTCCCAAATTATTTTTTTAGGATTTTGTAAATGAGTAACAAAGAAAAAGTATACTGAGGGAATGTCAGCTATGTGGGCAGGTAGATTTACTTTGCTGGCTCTTTAATTATCAATCACCTGTTCAACACTTGGGATTGCCAACTAGGTATAGAATGTTTCTATTGTTCCTAAAAAGGTCTCAGTCTTAGAATTAATTGTCCCTCTCTATGATCTTAAATTTTGCTGGTTAATGATACATACTTTTAGGTAGAAGATTCTTTGATAATAGTATCTATTTATGAAAATTATAATTATTTTATATTTACCATTTTGTTTATTATTAATATTTTGGCATAATTATTATTTCATTGGCAAAGAAACTAATGTAACTGTAGAAACCTTGGATTTAGACTAAGATGACCTAACCATTGCAGAAAATTAAAAAAAAAACAAACTTATGTTACCTTTTGTTTCCTCACAAGTAAGTTGAAGTATTTATGCTAAATGACTTCCAGTATTCCATCTAATGTTATATTTGTGACCTTTGGAGCCTTTGAGTTTGAGAAAATATCAGTTACCTATACCAAGATCTATATCCCACTCCACCACCTACTTGAATCATGATCATAACCACAACAATAGCAGTATTTAAAACTTAAGTGCATCTGTTTGTCGTATCCTCACTTCACCCTTCAGGTTTATTCATCTAGGAACAGAATTAGCCCATGGTATGATCACCCAGTGTGAATGGATATCCCCTTGAAGCTGTTTCCATATAATTATGTACACAGTTGCTAGAGGCCTCAGGGGCCCTACTAGCCCTCTAATAACAGTCTTGTCTCCGAAGTATGTGCCTTCCCAAATTACAACACTGATCTGCTCTGACTCTCCCCAGTAACAGATGGTTTTATTAGTAGCCACTGCCAGAAACTCTGGCTAACATGGCCATTAGCCCTCTGTTGTAATTCAGTGGAGGGGCAGAACCATGTATGCAAAATGTGGTGGTTAAAAATAATCAGCAATGAAAGAGATAATAGGATTTTGTTGGAGGCTAGGGAGAGAGAAAAGAAATCAGTACTTTCATCCTATGCCGGAAACAGAAACACTGAAGTCAACATTAACTGTTGTTTCTCTTTGGGAAAGGGAGGTCATAAATGCTTCCTGACTCTTAGTTGAGATGGTTATAGGATTCCTGAATGGAAACCATATAAACTATAGAGCATAAAACTCATTTGGGGGATAAATATGATAAATAAAAGTGATGTGCCAAGAGAGGTACATACTAACTTGGTCCTTGCAGCCCCCTCCAAATATATTTAATCAAATAAGATTCTGCTGATCAGCACTTCATCCTCTTAATTCTGACAGTAAAGGACACTAGACTACATGCAGAAGTATGAACATCAATTCCACCAGAGCTTTTGAATAGCACTGTTATCCCTTGACACTAGGCTGGGTTATTTTCTCCCTCTCTTCCTCCCCTCCCTTTCTCTCTCTCTCTCTCTCTCTCCCTCCTTTTCCTCCTCCTCCTCCTCCTCCTTCTCTTCCTCCCCCTCCCTCTTTTTTTTTTTTCTTTTTCTCTCTCTTTGTTTTTGAGATAGCTCCTTCCTTTTTTCCTCTCCAAATTATCCAGGGAGAAACCAAGTTTTTGACACAATGAATTTGATTGATGCTCTTTTTTCATGCTCAATCTGGATTGAATGTTACAATCAAGAAATGTTTTTTTCTTAACAAAAATTGTTTTTGTTGGTTTTTGTCTTTTGTTCTGAGGGGACCATGATGTCCAGAAGCCGATGCCTTGACTTGCAAGTGAATTGGATCTAAGTGAGAAAGGGCTGTACAAAATCACCAGCCTCACTTTCTGAATCTAGAGGCAAGATATACATCAGCATGACTGGAGATGGCTCTGGATACAGTGGAAGACTTTGACGTTGGCCTTTTTAAAGTAAGGTCTTTCCCAGAACACAGTGTGACAGAGGCTATTTAATGATTAGGACTAGGTAACAATAAGTATTTACTTTTTAGAGAGTAGGATAAATAGCAATCATGCTACTATAAATACAAAGTACTCCATACATATTGTCATGAAATTTTCACATTAATTCCATAGAATAGATTCTAAGGATGTTAGATCCTTAGATGTAGGTGAGGGAATTGGGATCCAGGGAGATTGTAACTTCCTCATTACCACATTTGATAGTATATGAGATGAGATTTGGATCTAGATTTTCTGAGTCTAGAGTTAGTATTTTAATAACTCTACAATTTTGCTTTTGCAAGTCACTGTCTCCCAAGATATTGAAATCCATTTTTACAGAGCCAATAGGATAAGAAACATGGCTTTTCAAGGTCCGTTCACACAAAATTATGGAAAAAACTCTATACTAATGAGAGATCAGTATTTAGAAAATCTTCACCAAAGAAGGTAATTTTTAAAATTCCAATTTGGAGTTTTACAGAGGGGAAAAATGACACTGACTCATGTATTAGTGCCCCAAATAGATAATTTCAAAAGAATAACATAGAAATAGCTCCATGAAAGATAAATAGAAATACACAACACAACACACAGACACACATATGTACATGGGAGACTGCTTTTATACATATCTGCTCTCTTTTGGATGGTCTATACAACAGGGAATGGCATAATTTAAATGCAATTCACTCTCACAGTACTCAATGAGAAGGAAAGGAAGAGTGTTTTGAGTTCTGATAATGGAGTTGGAGCCATTTGTTTGGGAGATTCAATTACCTCTTTTGCAGAGGATTCAATTCACTTCTATCTCTCCTGACAGGGCTTCCCAGTGTTGTTTCTAAAATTTATAGTAAATGTTTTTATTTCCTCTCTAAATGTTGATGAGCTAGAAGATGTTGTGGTACTTAGAAAGTCAAAATCAATGATTAGGCAACAGGAATCTAGAGATACAAAATCCAAATTGCTTGAAATAATCAGCTTAGTTGCCAGAAAAGACTATTTTCCCCTACAAATCCTTTATGATTCAGAAAATTTAGTTTCCATATGGATGAGTGGTAAAGCACTACCTCATCAGAAAAGATCCCTATCACCCCTCATCATCTTTTTTTTTTAATAAAGGACCTCCTTGTCTCTGCTACTGGAGAGTACAGTAGAAAGAACATTGAACAAAGAGTTTCAAATCTCTCCTCTGTTACTCATCACTTGAATGAGTTTCATCAAATCAATTAACTTTTTGGGTTTCAGCTTCCTAATATTTAAATGAGGACTTTAGAGTATATGGCCATTGAACTGAGATTGCTTCTCGATCTAGAAACTTGTAAATATAATTTAACATAAAGGATCATTACCTGTAGTGGTTTGGAAGAAACTCTCTTATTAAAGTCTCCTGCTTCACAAAAATGATTGTCCAGGCTAAGAGGAGCCTCTTCTCTCTTTGAGAGATGATATTCCAATGTTAAAAAATTACTCATGCATATGTTTTGTAAATAAAAAGCTTTAATAAAATAAAAAAGTATGCTTCAAAAAAGAGAGAGATGATATTCTGGGATGGAATTCCCATGGGCTCCATTTTAATTTTAGCTAGTAACATGAGTCTGAAAGGATAACAATGGAGAGATGATTGTTGCAAGCTAATGAGTGCTTGAATCATAGGATTAATGCAGAACAGAACACAAAGACTATTGAGTATAGCAGGTAACATTAACAAAAGGGCTATTCTATGTCACCAGCAGTAGAATATGAGCTTCTTGAGGGCAGGGAATATTTTTCATTTCATTTTATCTTTGCTTATTTATATGTTTACTTATTGGCTTCTTTGTTTATTCATTTCCCATCTATCTGTCTCTCTATCTGGCCTTTGCATCATCAATAATTTTGTGTATGCCAGCATAAAAGTAACCTGGTAAAGTAAATAAAGAGTCGAGTTCAGAGTCAGAACGACTTCTGCTCAAATTTCTCTTCTAACACATCCTGACCATAGAATGATGGCAAGTCATTTAAACTCTCAATTTCTAAAATGGGTGCCAACCATCAATTGGTAAAAGGAAGTCATATATCAGTGGTATCATGGGTCCATTGCCTATTCCTATCACTAGCTGAAATATTTTTTAAACCACTTAGCTCTTGGCACATAATAGATACTCTATAAATATTTAACCCTCTCTCCTTTTCCTTAGTAACACCTGGTAAAATGTCTTATGCATAATAAGCCTTTAAAGAATTTCAAATAAGACATATTGAAGTACCTTTAATAGACATTTGCACCCAAACCAATTCATTGACTCTCATGACCCAAGAAATCTATTATTGAGAATATCACTTTCTTTGCAGTATACAGGTGGTGAACTATAGGTATAGAATGAGATATAAGATGTCAGATATGATTAAGATTTCTTTTTGTACTCCTTTGGTACAAAAATACTGTCTAAATAGGACTAGAAAAGGAAAGTTATCTTAAATAATGAAAACATCAATATTAGAATTATAAAATAACCTATAAAATGGAGGTTAGATCTATGATTTCCCTTGCATGAGAAATTTTGGGTATAGAATAAAAATTGATGTGAAAGGAGCCAACATGGTCCATCTTTTATAGCTCTAGGGGTATAGATGACCTGTGGTAGTTTCTTTACAGGAGGGCTTATGGCTAAACTAGCCCTGTGGCAGTTATGCTCTTAAGAGAAATATTATCAAGCAAACCAAGAGAGAAAAGCAGCCTGTCTTGAATGTGTTAGCAAATGAAAGAAATCCACATGGACCCATAGGTTACAATCTACTGTTCTCCTTATCCTCAAAAGCATAAAGATAAGTTCAGTCTTCTTTTCTCGAGGTTACTCATTTGGGCTTTGAAAGCAACATTCTTTTAAAATCCAGAAAAAAATAAATTTGAAGGAAAATCATTCCATTAAGCACATTTTCCTGTCATATTTTCTATCAGCAAGCATCAGAATAACAGGATCAAAGGTATAGAGTGTAGAAAGGAACCTCAGTGAACATGTAGTTCAACACCATCCTTTTATATATTAAGAAGCTGAAGCACAATTAGGTAAAATTACTTGACTAAGGTCATACAAATATTTCCAGAAAGACAAACAAACAACAATAACCTCTCTAGACATAGACAGTTGTACACCTTTAGGTCACTCTCTTTGGACTAGGGTTGTACAATGATTCTGGGGCTAGAGGACTGGGTTTATAACTCATCCTACTTGTGTGACCTTAACTAGGACTTGAACATCAATAACATCTTCAAACAGACTTATGTGCACAGAGATGTGTGCACAGTGCAGGTAGATGGCATAATGAATAGAGCCCTAGATCTGGCATAAGGAAGACTTGAATTCAATTGCGATCTCAGGCATGAGATTTATAATTCCTGGTCAAGATTCTTAACCTCTGTTTGCTTCAGTGTACTCAGTTGTAAAATGTAAATAATAACTGTACTTATCTTGCAAATAGGAGTTGTATTTGTAGGATATTGAGATATTTATAGCCTTAGTAGATACTCTAGAGATGCTTATTCCTCATCATCCCAGCCCCACATATCTGAATCTGAACCCAGATTCTTGGTACAATGCAAAAAGAAAGCATATATTTCATATCTCATGTTCCATAACAAAATAACATCAAAATATGTGAAAGTGTTTTGCTAATTATTGATTGTAATATTTCCCATTAAGTTCCATAGTGTATAATTTGGAAAATATTTCATGATAAAATTGCTTTTGTTCCCCTTATAAAAATGAGGACATGAAGAGCCTCAAAGATGCTTTGATACAAATAAAAATGTAACTCTCCTGTGCTTAGTAAGTGTTTTTATTAAGTGCTAGACTGACAGTAATTAAGAGATCTATCATCTTCTTGACTTCAAAATTTCACCAGATACTGCTGGAATTAGAATTGTAGACTTTAGAGCAGATTAGACATACTGAAATAATTCTCCAGGAGGGATACATGAGCTACAGTTTGTCTGACCCCATTTATCCTGAGGGCCTATGAGAAAGATGGTGAATCACTTCTAAATGGTCCCCACAGGATAATTAATCATCTCTCACTTTGTATCAGGCTCCACTGTCTACTTTGTTGTATTCGTTAGTGCTAGTAACTCAGCCCCCTTCATCTCCAAGAGTAATCTTTTCAGTCTCTTAAAGCAACTTGATTAAATCATTATACATGCATGTCAGTGGGTTTATCTCAATTCTCCCATAAAGGAAAAGGAAAAGATTCGCAAAAGTGCAAAGTCTATCTCAATGACAAAAGCAGTCGGGGAAAAATGGGAAATATGCATCAAAAGTGCTGTTCATTCACACTGAGGTAATTTGATATAAAGAGAATGGAATTATTAAGAATGCAACAAGTATGTTTAAAGGTGTCGGTCATGCTTTGATTCCATGCCCATTGTTCCTAGTTATTGCCCACTATGAATTTCTAATTGTTTTACTTATATGATGAAATAGATTTGTCAGTAGGGATTGAGAAAGACAAATCAGCCTTTTTCACATAAACTGTAATTAAAGGGAACACAAATGTAGCCCTGGCTGTTATCAATGGAGGGTAAAGATTTCAAGAAATCAATCAGATGAAAAATTAAGCCAATGTTTCACAAGGAAATCATTTAGCTTTTCCAGGAAGTTCAACATTACTTTTAAGTTCTGTGGGAGAGCTCTTGAAAATCAAGGCTGGGAGATGTTCTGAATGAAATGAATCATTGGGTCTTAGATTGAGAGTTGAAAAGGCTTTAGAAGTTCACAGGAAAATAGGACCACCTATCTAGCTATTTAGCAGGAACATGGCACAGCAGAAATTGGTCCTCTCCAAGGATGTGGGTCTCTCTGATAAATTATACTGTGCAATGGAGGCAAATCACCTTAAAAGCTTGGGCCTTAGTTTTCCACTTTTGTAGGATAAGAAAATTCGGTTAGATGTCCTCTGAAAAAGGAACTGATGTCCAAGGAGATTAAATGAATTAACCTAAGGATGTAGAATCAGTGGCAAAGCAGGATATGGATCGAGGTCCTCAAAGCAAAAAAAAGTTCTCTTTTCATAATAACTTCCTGACTTCAAAGTCCTTTCATTTGATTTATGAGAAAACTAAGACCCAGAGAATTGAAGTGACATTGGTTAGGGGCACAAGGCAACTGGAGCAAAACTGAGGTTCAAACTTCAGCTTCTTGGGTTCTAAAACCAGGTGCTCTTCCCAAACTTGAAAAAAAATTAATTGTTATATATTTATCACTATGTTATTATTATTCATTTTGTTATTTACTTTTACTGCACTCCTTTCTATACTCTACTTCATTAAGTCAAAGATATTTCTTCTTAATAAAAAATGAATGCTTTTTTTTTTCTTGGCCACTATATGGTCTGGTAAAAGTTACAGATTGCAGAATACAGTAGCAGAGAGAGATTCCCATGAAGGAAAATGGTTTTGAGGCAAAAAGGTAATCATGGATTTCCAGTTACATAAAACATATTTTTTCCCTCCTCTTTCTCTCACTCTCTTGTTCTCACTCTCTGTCTCTGACTGTCTGTCTTTCTCTGTATCTCTGTCTCTCTCTCTCTCTCATTGTCTGTCTCTCTCTGTGTATCTCTGTCTCTCTGTCTCTATGTGTGTGTCTCTCAGCTTACTCATTTTTTCTAAATTAAAGTCTCAGTTAATTCAGAGTGGAAAGGAAAAAATGGCTCAATTTACCCTCAGTAATGTTACTGATTCTCTTTTGAGAACAAACAAAAAACAATAACAATGACCTTCCTTTTCTCTATTGTCAAGATTATTCAATCTTGGTAACTTCTCGTGGTTTGCGATGATCTTTTGTGAAATTGGCATCCAAAGGAACATAGTTTTTGGACCCCTTTTTAAAGAGTAGTGATTAGGAAAGTATTTTGAACCTAAAAATAATTTCCATTAGACTAACACTATTTAGTGCTGAAGATCGAGATGATTCCAATCTATTACCTTGTCTAAGAAGCCCAGATCCATCAGCTTCATGGCCCCCTATCCTGTATGCCTCTTGACAAGAATCAATGAGCAATCCATAAACATTTATTGCTTATGGCACCGTGCTAAACACTGGGAATACAAAAAGAGGAAAAAAGCACTCTGTTACCTCAAAGAGCTTAACTATAGCAGAGCAAACTCTCTTGAAAAAGACTCTATGAGATTCCAGACATAGTTATTCATAACATCCTGTTAGCCATGTTTAGACAACCCATGTGGACATACACATAACTTACAGGGGAAAACACACACCCTATCCATAAAAGGACAATGATAGGATCACAGGTTAGAGTTAGAGCTAAGTCTTGTTGGCTTTCTTCCATTGGCTTGCTACATACAATATCAGCTAGGGTAAAATACTTAGTCATGATTGGGCAATTAATAATCTTTGAATACATACTTTCCTAACACCTGATATATTTCTTGGAAACATCATAATCCCTTGGGGAAAAAAAAGCAAAGTTCACATAGCAAAGTTCTTAGGGCAAACACATTTTAAAACACAGCATTTCCTACACTCTAATTTACACTGGAAGCGGCTCTGCCTTTATGTACTGTTCACATGGCATCCTAACTCACTTTGGTAGCTTTTACATGACATATTCTATTGAGTTTTTGCTATGAATGTCATGTATTTGATTGTAAAGAAAATCACCCTACGAATTAATAGATGAGTTTAGATGCTTGGAGCTCCTGATACATCAAAATTCTTTCTCATTATTTAACAAGTAGTGGGAGCTTGAAAGGCCCTGTTAAAGCAATGTCTCCCAGTGGAAACTCACAGTTGGTAAGAGCTAGCCAAGAGAGGGGACTGTGAACTAAGGGGCACAATGTGGGGAGAGAAAACAGGACTTTGTGGAATCTTATTTTAAAAAAAAATTTTTCAAAAAAATACCAGAAAATTCATTTCACTCTGGCATATAAATATTTACTTTTTGCTAAGTTGAGGTGAATATTAGACCTGTTGATGATACCAAACAATATAGATAGAATGATACGCAGATAAGAGGGATAATTTTTGAAGACATAAAGTCACATATAACCACACATGTTTATATGTGTGTGTATATACATGCACACATGTATACACATATGTGTACATATAATTATATGTAAATATAATTGTACATATATCTATGAATGCAACTATAAGCCCATATATTTGTATATTCCTGATAGTAGATTGCATATGAGTCTATAGACACAAACAAGTATATAATCATTATATAAATATATATATGTTTATATACATATAAACTATACAGATATATACACAAATACATATATAGATATTCATATATATATACTCAAATATTGTATAAATCATATTATATATATATGTGTGTGTGTGTGTGTTTATAAACATATATAATTTATGGACTGATTGATGTAGAAAGTACAATTTGAGATTTCTTTGTTCCCAGGTAAACAAACTACCATTATCAATGGTAGTCATTATCTTTTTTTGCAATTTATATCCTTAGTTACTTGCTTGTGGCAGAAATGCCCTAATTAGTAAGGTGATCAAATCTTACCTTATATCTTCCCAGCTTCCTTGTGAGCTACACTTTAGCAAGAAGAGAATACTACTCTTAAAACTAAAATTATAAGTTTTGGTGACTTGAGACTGGAACTCATCCATTGAGCTTTTAAATGTGCATTTATTAAGCATCTATTTTATACCAAGCACTGGGTGATGTATCCCAAAGAAAGCCTGTTTTTGAGAAGATTTACCATCTTTTCAAAAGAAAATTTAAAATAGTAGCTTCCGCAGATCAACATTTTTTTTCTCTTTGCCAGAAACTTAAATAGGAAAATATCCAAGTAATCTTCCTTCTGCTATTAATCCCAATACATTGGAATTTTCAATAGAGAGACTTCTCTGCCTAAAATAATCTGGCCAGTGAATATTTACTTGCATCTAATTAATATGTGACATGACAGGAGTGGTTGGCTGGGAATCAATTAGGAAAAGAAAAGTTTTGAAATGTTTTGAAAGAGCTGCCAGTGGAAATTAAATATAGTAATAGGGTTGTCTTGACTTTGTTTAGGTAATAAATGGAGAAAACCAGAAGGTAATTCAGCTTTGACTCCAAATGTCTCTGAATGCTGACAAAAACCTCCTACAGTACTCAACAAACAGGAGCTGCTTCATGCCGATAAGAAGTCAAAAGTAAAAGTAATTTCATACACACACACACACACACACACACACACTTAAAATGATTTTTCAATCCCTGCTTTCTAAACTGTCTTTTCATTTCATCCATAGAATCCAGTTGAACCTAGAAAAGTTCTGGCAATGGCTAATGCATGCTAAACTCCTAGTATCCTTTCTTTCCTTGACTTACATTTAGTTTCATTACATCACTTGTATTTCTCTCTGATACAAATTCATTACTACATCCTCTGTGAATAGTTCTTTAAGGAGGCAAAAGTTGGTGATCAGTCATTAATATACTGTCTATATTATTTTATTTTTATTAAAGCGTTTTATTTTTCAAACATGTGTGGACAATTCTTCAACATTAGCCCTTGCAAAACCCTATGTTCCAATTTCCTCCCCTTTCCCCATGCCCTTCCCTAGATGACAAGTAGTTAAACATTGTAGAAATATATGTTAAACCCAATATATGGATACATATTTATATAATTATCATGCCACACAAGAAAAAAGAGAAGCAAAACAAAATGCAAGCAAAAAACAACAAAAAGAGTGAAAATGCTATACTGTGGTCCACACTCAGTTCTCACAGTCCTCTCTCTGGGTGTAGATCTCTCTCTCTCTCTCTCTCTCTCTTCATTACTGAACAATTGGAACTGCTTTGAAATATGTCATTGTTGAAGAGAGCCACATCCATCAGAATTGATCATCATATAGTCTTCTTGTTGCCGTATATAATGATCTCCTGGTTCTGCTCATTTCATTTAGCATCAGTTCATGTCAGTCTCTCTAGGTCTCTCAGAAATCATCCTGCTGATCATTTCTTATAGTACAATAATATTCCATGGCATTCATATACAATAATTTAATTCAGTCATTCCCCAATTGATGAGCATCCATTCAATTTCCAATTTCTTGCCACTACAAAAAGGTCTGCCACAAATAGGGTGTGTGTGTGTGTTTTTTTTTTTTTTTTTTTTTTTTTTTTTTTTGGCGGGGAGTCAACAGGCAATTGAGGTTAAGTGACTTGCCCACGGTCACACAGCTAGGCAGTCTTAAATGTCTGAGGGCAGATTTGAACTCAGGTATTCCTGGATTCAGGGAGCTGCCCTAGTGTCTATATTCTTAATGGATCTTGTTCACTCTGGTCTTACAGTCATCTCTGGCTCTTAGATTCCCTGGCTTCCTTCAAATTTCAACTCAAAGTTTACTTTCTACTAGAGGCTTTTTCTGATTTATCAGATGCAAATACCTTCCATTTCCATTAATAGTTAGTCAACAAACCCTTATTAAGCATCTACTGTATATATTAGGCACTATGCTAAATACTTTATTAATATTATCTCATTTAATCCTTACAACAATGCTGGAAGGTAGATACTTTTATCCCCATTTTATAGTTGAGGAAATTAAGGCAGATAGAAGTTAAATGACTTCCCCAGGACCATATAGCTAGTAGATATCTGAAGTTGCATATGAATTCCACTATACCACCTTGCTGCTATGTGTTCTTTAATTTTAATTGAAAGCATCATGGAGAGTGGAAAAAAATGCTGAACTTTAGGAATGTAAATTTAGAACAATAAGGGACCATAGAAAACATCAAGTCCCAGTCACCTCTGGGAAAGTCACCCAGATAGTAAATGGCAGAGCCAACTTTCAAACCCAGGTTTTCTGACATCAAATTAAATACGAGTCTAGAAACATTTTCTCTCCTCCACTTACATTATAACTGGATGATCCTGAGAAAGTCACTTAATCGCTCTGATCCTCAGTTTCCCACCTGCAAAAGCAAGCTTTCTTGATACCTTGTAAATTCCCTCCTATATTCATGTCTTTAATCCTCATTGGAAGTATTTTCAGCTCTAAAAAGAGTTGGCAACTGTTTAATGGATCTTTGCCCACTGGAGTGGGAGAGAGTTACCAAGAAGGGAGAGCAGGTTCAACTTAAAGGGAGGGAGACAAAGGAAGTATGCTAGGAGAATGACTTTCTATGTAACCTAGAGAAAAGTGGAATTGCTGCACTTAATTTTTATTTTTTTCTATATTACATATATAAATAAAAAATTTAAAATTTTTGTTTTGAAATTGATTTATTTAATGTTTGTCTCCAGTTACTTTCAAAACAATTTCTTTTACATTTTTTTTAAGTTTTTGAGTTCTAAGTTCTCTCCCCTATCCCCATCCAAATTAAGAAACCACATGTGAAGTTATTCAAAACATTTCCATAAAAGTCAAGTTGTGACAGAAAACATAGATCTCCCATCCTGATGAAAATAAAAACTTTCAAGAAAATTAAGTTAAAAATAAAGAGATAGATAGAATAATGGAGAATGCTTTCATCTATATCCAGACTCAATCAGTTCCTTCTTTAGGCATGGATAGGATTTTTAACCATAATTCCTTCAGAGTAGGTGAGGATGATTGTACTACTGAGAATAACAAAGTCATTACAGCTGGTCATCCCAGAACATTGCCATTACTTTGTACACAGTACATTTCACCTTGTTCATGGAGGACTTTCTAGGCTTTTTTTTTCCCTGAGAGCAGCCAGCTTGTCATTTTCCAGAGAACAATATTCGATCACAGAAACTTGCTTCAAGAAAAAAAAAATTTTTTTTATAATGACTATTGCTCAAAGGTAGTATTTCTGCGAAGGGGAGAATCTGAGCAGCATTGAGGAGCCTGATTAGAGTAGGAATTCTCCAGACAAAAGGAAAGATGGGGCTCAAGCAGAGATCAATGTCCACCACTGGGCACTGTTCTAATCACTTTACTTATTCTCTTAATCACCCAAGTAGACACTGGACTAAAGGCTCATCCTTCCTTAGGGGTAAAAATGTTCTATTGCATCTGAAAATCTTAGCAAATGTCACAGACACACAGAATTCTATCAGTGCTTGTCTTTGCAACTGTCATTCTTAAAAAATGAAAATGTCATTATTACTGGACAGGGACTATACCTGTGATTACATTGGGAACATCCTGGTGAAGAAACTCCTTCTACCACTTCATGTCAGTACCTTATCTGAAGAAGCTTATCTGAAACTACCTCAGCATATTATCTCAGTGCTTTGAGATGTTGATTTTTCCAAGGTCACAAGAATACTATGTTTCAGAAATGGGACCTGAATCCAAGTCTTTGGGTTTCTGTGTCAATTCATCATTCACTATCCCAAGCTGCCTCTTCCTGATAAACAGACACATGTTCGGACTTAACCATTTCTTTTAAATGTGGGCTTTGTATGAGCCAAAGTCACATTCTAGGAAGTCCTTCCCACTGATTCCTCCCCCATTCCTCCGCCAAGTGTTCCACGTTTCAGTCTGTCCCATAAACATTGATTCCTGGTTTCTTCTGCATTCATCCCCACACGCAGTACCCACCAGTCCAAAGCACGCACTGTGTATACAGGATGCAGACACATTTTGTTTTAATTCACTTCTCTTCTCATCAGACATTGCAGACTCACTCTGGGGATGAAGTCAAGCGTTGCTATGTACAGATGAATTTTCTGGCCCAAGGAGATAATTTTGCAAACAGTCAATAGCAATATCCCCAAAGTGAACCAGAAACCTCTGTTGGTGAAGCAAAATTCAATAGCAATATCAGAAGAGAAAAGTCTTTAACCACAAAGGGTGTGCAAAGAAAAAAAAAAAGACCAAGAAATGCTCATGAAACAAGCTCCCTTTGGTCAGGATCAAAGCCAATGAGGCTCTATCATCAGATAAGATTGTCTGCCACCAGATCTCCCAACGGGCCCTCTTTGTTTAGGTTTATTGAAAGTCAATTTATGTTAACAGATCGAAAAGAGCACTATATCAAAACTGGGTGAACTTGTCACTTTCCTGAGAAATCATTAAATTATTAAACTGCTTAATGATGTGTGGTGGGGAAAATGCAATTGTAAAGAAGTGGGGCTATATGAGTATGTGGATATGGGTGTAGGTTGTGACACAGAGACAGAGACAGAAACAGAGAGACAGAGAAAGAAAGAGAAAGGGAGTCAGAGAAAGAGATGGAGAGTCAGAGGGAGAAAGGGATGGAGAGAGAGAGAGAGAGAAACAGAGATGCAGACATAGAGATACAGAAAGAAACAGAAGCAGAGAGACAGAGACAGAGAGAGTAAGAAAGCAAGCCTTTGTGTGTGTGTGTGTGTGTGTGTGTGTGTGTGTGTGTGTGTGTATGTGTGTGTGTATGTGAGATGAAGTGAATTCTATTAAAGTAAAATGATGCATTTCTGTCATTTCCCCAACCGGGGCAGAGCCATCTGTGCAAACCCAAATCTGAAAGGAGATGACAAAAGGTGACTAATTAAAACATGACTTCTTTCAAAATACATTACATCACAGTACAGTGCACCTCACAGAGTCTTGAGACTTCTGGAGAGAATAATGTCTAATGAATTACTCCCCCTTCATTTACACATGCACACACACATATCCATAAAGTTGTATAAAATTGCCTTTATTTGTTAACTGACATGCTTGTGTTTGAAGAACAAGGAAGAATGACTTTGCTTTTAGATGTGGCAATGGTAAAAATCCAAGTGCTGCTCCCAAGCGCATAAATAATAAGACTTTTATTAGTCAATAAATATATCTATGTGCCAGGATCCATGCTAATGGATAGATATGAATAAAGGAAAAAAAAACATAGTCCTTTCTCTTCTAAGCTTCCCATTCTAGTGGGAAGATCAACTTAAGCTATTCAAGATATGAAAAGAGTAAATGGAGAGTTATGAGAAAGCACTCATACATGAAGGGGTCTAGAAAGGCCTCATGTAGAAGGGAAGATTTGAACTGAGGCTCTGAGAAGCTAATGAACTAGAAGTAAGGATGAGAGCATTCCAAGCCCAGATGAAAAAGGCAGGATATATTTTAGAAATAGTAAATTGATATTACAGTTGACTTGTAGAGTGTCCAGATTAAAGAGTAAAGCAGGGAAAGCCTCAAAGTAGGAAGGATTCAGAGCCTTAGAAGTCATGTGGAAATTTCATATATGATGCTGGGCATATATCAGAGTGTACAATAATGTCAGTTTTCTCTGTATATGTTATTTAACTTACTGAGTGTAGAATCAGACTCAGGTCTAGAAAGAACTTAGAGATATGTCAATTAGCATTTATTTTGTCCCAGAGGTCCCATAGGACATTTTCATTTTTTTTTAAGGAGATTGAGACTGAGAGAATATAACATCCAAAATCACACTTATAGAAAGTGGCAAAATTTGAACCCAGGTGCTTTGATTCCAAATACAGACTGCTTTTCAATTTATCTACACTCTAACTTGATATATAGCCAGTAACATCGCAACAATTTTTTTTTTTTTTGGGGGGGGGGTTGGCTTTTGTCTAGAATCTAGATGAAGACCTAGCAGGGATTTGAGAGGACATCTAGATTCATCCAGTATATAACATATGTGTTACATGGCCATATACAATATAGCATTCACATAATACTGAACATTGTAACATCTACTGATACATAATTCTATATGATATGTATATACATGTATACATATACACAATGCACAAATGCATATAGTTCTAAGGTGATTCTTTCATTACATAGCAAATTTTCCACAAAAGTGGCCTCAAAGTGGAATAAGCTCCTAAGAAATTGATTTCTTGAAAAAAATAATAAAAAATAAATTGATAAGTTGGTAAATTTCTCCTCCTTGGAGATTATGAAACAAAGGATAAATGACCACTTTTCAGAGATCTTGCAGAAGAAATTTTTGCCCAATTATAAGTTAGATTCTAGGGTCTCTGAGGTCCATTTTAGCTCTGATACTTTGTAATTGTATGTGTATAAAATTTTAGAATTATTATTGTTCCAGGAGCTAGAGCTCAGACAAAAAGATGTAGAACAACTTACATGACACTTGGTTAGTCCTCCTAACTAAATGTTTGATCCTTTTAAAATTCACTTATCACCAGTCAATATGCAAACTGGGCAGAAAACACTGAATTTGTAAAATATCTTTCATCTGGCATTCAAAGATGTCAGAACATGTCATGTATTAGATATGAAGAAAATGCTTACAATTTATGTAACATTTCATGTTGTTCTACATTGTGATTGAAAGTAAAGATGTGTCATAATAATGCTCTTACTCATTTCTGACCCTCTCCCACCAACAAAATACTGTACAGATTTGTATTTTGTCAAATGTATTCCATTTGAGGAAGGAATAAATCAATATAAACTATATGATTTCACATGACTACATGTGATTTCTGAATGCTGTACATGAAGGATCTGTGAGTTTGTTCATGAGACCTCCCATAACGGAACTCAGTTCAAAACCAGATTGCAGTCTGTAATTTGGCAGAAGTATCCCACTCAGCAGTCATGACATCTGGACAGGAACTTCCTGAGTCCAGTATTATGTAGGAATTGAGCTAAGTCTCCAAAGAGTGATTTAGTGTAGAGGAGAGTATGTCTCTAAAACACTACAGGAAATGGCTCTACCCTGTTTTCACTACATATTTGAAGCAAATATCCCTTTGGAAAAAATCCATTGATTATAGGTGATTAAAATGGAGCTTGGATATTAGTTATTGACCTTAACAGCAGAGGGAATATAACTGATATCAGTAGAGAAGACACCCCAAATCCTGGGAGCCAGATGTAGTATCCTGACTGGGAGAGGGAGTCAATAGCTACTCAAACATTATCCATTTTTATCAATGAGGAAACTCAGCCTCAGATAATATGTAACTTGAACACAGCTCGTAATTTCTAAACGATGTTCCTCCCAATTCAAATGGAGAGATTTCTTTTTTCTCCCCTAACACTATGTTTAGGAGAAACATATGAATTAAACATTGTTCAACAATCAAAAATAATACTGTTTTGCCACCTCCGTGACCTAGCCCAGGTCCAGTCACACCTTCGGATGAACACATCTCATTCCCTATGAAAAAACTTGGCAGGCTTCACCAGGCTTCCACTGGCTCCATTATGGTGTGCTTCTAGCAGCTGCTTGCTGGCTAAGTCTGCCTCCAAAATGCTCTGAATTATTTAAGTTCAAAACTTAGCTGCTTTATTTTGCTGTCCATTATACTGACAAGCAAAACAAAGTAAAAGAAAAAATTGGGAGGGGGGGCACATTGTAGTAAGAGACTGGAAAGAGCAGTCACTATGGTTAAGCAGTTGGAAGGGTCTATTCATCCTTTCTGACCATTAGGAGACACCTGCCATCCTGCCCCTAACCCAGGAGCACAGCCTTTGGATACCCACAAAAGTCTTGAATGTATTTAATAAACATATTAGTCAATATAGTCAGACAGCCAGTTTTACCTATTTTTTTTTTTTAATGAACTGACCAGCTGTTTGTGGAAATTGATTTGGAGCTTTGTTTTGGCATTCAAGTCAATAGGAGCTAACATTTTAAAATTTAAAAATGTCTGAGCTTGGTATTAAGAACCAAGGAGAGAAAGGGGATGGGGCGACAAAGTAAGTCTATATAAGATACTAAGGCAACTGTGTCTTGTCAGAGGCAGCATGCTCACAGTTGCAAGGCACTGGATTTGGAATCAGACGATATAGATTTGAATTCTACCTCTGCAGCTGTCCCGGGGTTAGGGATATCATGGAAGCTCTCTGGGCCTCAGTGATCCCATCTATAGTCAACAGGATTTTATTCATGCACAGATTACATGAAATGACATTGCATGCTAACCTTCCTTTTGCATATAAAATAAAGCAGTTAGATGAGACAGCTACACACTCTTCTAGAACTGAGATTTAGTCTAAATCTTATTTTCAAAATTAGTCCTGATATTAAAGCAAAATGAAACAAAACCCAGTAAACAAACCTCTATTCTTTACCAAAGAGATCATTGGATCAGAGCTTATGTGTGTGTGTGTGTGTGTGTGTGTGTGTGTGTGTGTGTGTATGTGTGTGTGTGTGCACAACCAGGTAGAATAGTGGATAGAGAACCAGGTCTAAAGTTAGGAAGACTTTTCTTCTTGAATTCAAATACAGCCTCAGACGCTGGCTGTATGATGCTGGGAAAGTCACTTAAGTCTGTTTACTTCAGTTTCCTCATCTGTAAAGTAAAAGTAGGGAAAGAAACAGCAAACCATGCTAGTATCTTTGTCAAAAAAAAAACCCAAAACAAATGGGGTCAGGAAGAGTCTAGCACAACTGAGAACAACTGAACAAAAAACACACATACAAATACATAAAGAGAAAGAGAGAAAGAAGCATAGTGAAAAGAAACAGAGACAGAGAGGCAGATAGACACACACAGAGAGACAGAGACAAAGAGAGACAGAGGCAGAGACAGACAGAGACAGAGAGTCAGAGACAAAGAGTGACAGAAAGACAGAGACAGATAGACAGACAGACAGAGAAAGAGGAGACAGAGGTGGAGAGACACATACACACATACATGCAGAGAGAGACAGAGACAGCCAAAGACAAAGAAAGAAACAAAGAGAGACAGAGACAGAGACAAAGAAAAAGACAGAGAAACAGAGAGAGAGAGAGAGAGAGAGAGAGAGAGAGAGAGAGAGAGAGAGAGAGAGAGAGAGAGAGAGAAAGAGAAGAGAAGAGAAGAGAAGAGAAGAGAAGAGAAGAGAAGAGAAGAGAAGAGAAGAGAAGAGAAGAGAAGAGAAGAGAAGAGAAGAGAAGAGAGAGACAGACAAACAGACCTCACAGGTCATTTCATATATTAGTAAAATGTGAGGAAGATCCAATGAGTTGCAAGCACCAAAGATAAAAAGCATTGAGGCAGGATTCTATTTCTGCTCTTCTATCTCTGTGGCTAAATTTAGGGGACGGACTCCACTTATCATTCATCCAGAGGGTTCCATAAAGTGGATTTCATTACTTATTAGTTATCATGAAGTGCAATATGAACCTAGAATCAGGGAGATGGATTCAAATACCATCCTGGACACTCACCATCTCTGTGTGCGTGAGACGATCCCTTCCCCTCCCAGCCTTATGTTTTTCATCAGTAAAACGGGAACAATAATAATTCCCTAAGCACCTAGCTCATGAGGTTATTGTGGAGGCCGAGGAAACAGTCTATTTTGAGCATTTCACAAACATCAGAGAATCACTGTAGCAATGTCGGTGAGCAGCATCATTGTATCCCTTGGTCGGCCTGTGTTTATTTGCCCAACCATTCACAGGTATTGCTCAGTCTCTTCTCTGGCCTCCCTTTCCCATCCTTGTCTGTACACAGTTTAGCAGACCTCTGGCAAACATCTTGCCACAGTGTATTCATTAAGCGAGGTTGAGAATGATCCCTTACATTTTTAAGTAGGTGTTCAATGTTGGTGATTTCTTTTCCTCCCTTAAACAAATATTTGTGTCTGGAACTTTCACTCTCAGCGTACAAAGCAGGTCTGTGTTCTCAGCCAATGGTGAGCACTCACTCTGTTGGCTTGGGAGGCAGAGAAAGCCCAAGCTCTTCTGGAACCCATCACGAGAAAACTGCTGAAGGGACCGGATTTGTTTGCTCACCCACATTTCATTTGGGGCTGCTCCACTGTGACTGCCTAAAAGGGGGAGGGCTCCAAGGCCCCATCCCAAGTTGCACTAATTAGTATTCATCAGATTTACACAGAAAGGAGACTCGGATTCTCAAACTTCAAAATATGAAGATTCAGGGGGAATAAAAGAATGAAGCTGAGCATCAAAAGACTTTTTTTTGACATTTATTTTCGAAATGAAAATGATAAGGTTTAAAATACACATCAATCATTATTTTAAAATGAGCTTTTCCCCTAGGTTAAACTCTCTCTCTCTAGTTTCCCTCCTTCTCTTCCTCTTTGTGTAAACTTAGGATCATTTCCTCCAGAGATACTGCATTTGCAGCCAGCAAAACAGAGTATAGCCAAAAGGAGATTAAAATGCAAATGGGAAATATTTGATAAAATAAATAAAAACACAATCCAAAACAAATAATGTTAATTTGTGGTTTTCTAAGACAATATGGGGCAAAAAAAGGATTTATTTTTGTTTGACTTTGACATCAATGATCTAATCAATCACTCTTGTTTTACAGATGAGGAAACAGAGAGTTACACAGGTAGAAAATGACAAAACTAGAATTTAAATCCTAGTCCTTTGATTACAAATTCAGGACTTTTCTGGCTATATTCTGTTCTTTATAAAACTCTTCCCCCCCACTACTTTCTTTGCAATGAATCTAACAATCACTAGGTATTTATGAAGTACCTTTTATGTGCCATGTACTAAGAAAAGTACTCCTATCTTCAAAGAATTTGCACTCTGTTTAAGGAGATAATATGTGCATGTATATATATGTATGTATGTATAATTCTATGCAAAATACATATATAATGTGAAGGGGAATTAGAAATCTCCGGGTTACAAAAGGCCTTCTTTAGGAGTAGACAACTGGGCTAATCTTTAAATGAAGCTAGGGATTCTACGGTGAGAAGAGATTCCAGGTCTGGGGAATGAGCTGTGCAATGTGGTGTCTTGGAGACAAGAGATGGATGCTGAACTCTAGCCATCATCTCCTACCTATTAAAGTCTAGATTAACATTTTCCTTTTCTGAAATTGTTGTTATGGGCAGTTAGCTGGCACATCCTGCCTCAGACTCTTACTAGCCATGTGATCTGAGCAAGCCACCATAACCCCATTTGCATCATCAGTTTCCTCATTTGTAAAATGAGCTGCAAAAGGAAATAGCAAACATTCTAGTGTCTTTGCTCAAGAAAACCCCAAATGGGGTCAAGAAGAGTCAGATTGGACAACAGTAACAGTAAGGTCAATACTTTCCTTTATCAGGAAGCATTCCCTAAATGATCCTACTCAGTCATGATCATTCCTTTATTCTGAATTCATTTGTTTAGGATTAATTTGATCCATAGGGTACTATATCATTTAATGTGTTTTTGTTTGTTTCTTTGTTTTCCTATTCAACCATTTGACTAAGAACTTGGCATCCCAGCCCTAACTGTGTGACCTTTAGATAGCCATTTCTCTGGGACTCATATGCAAATTTTGAGCCCTTTGAGGTGACAATTATATTTACCCTGGATACTAAATTCAGTATTTAAAATATAGTAAGTACTTCATAAATTCTCATTGACTTGGCTTGACATATAAAATATCAGGATTGGACTAAATGATTTCTCAAGTCTCCAATACAGAAGTAAAAGAAAGTTTAGTAAATGTCTAGTTGAAAATAGGGAAGAGGAAGCTGTTTAGAGGTAGCATTACTAGTCCTTAGTATTCAGGTATAAAACAATGATTTTAATCCTGTTCTTCCAGGTTCCAACCCTAAGACTTTTCTACAATAGTTAGGACAGGATTATTTCTAGCTAAATATCTATCTATCTATTATCTGTGTCTCTATTATATATCTATCATCTATTTATTATATCTATTATCTATCAATTATATATTCATTTCTAAATCCATTTCCATATATATACATATACAGTTTCTACCCAACTGTATGATTATCAGGGAAGAATATATAAATAAAGTTAAATAAACAAAAAGTGCTTGAACACTTATGATGTTTGTGTGGACATATATACTCCCTGATGAGCCTTGAACATCATGTGTGCTCTAGCAACTTTTGTCTATTTAACTTTATTTGTATATTCTCCCCTGATAATCATGCTATTAGTTCTCATGTTTGTAAGCCTCTGATGAGCATCTCATTGAGAAGTGTCTAGGACTCCCAAGGAATCTAGGATGGCCCTGAAAAGGGATGCTAAAAGTTGTCAACATCCCTGCAGGACGTTTGGATTCTTCCTAGTGTAATCTACAGATGCATCTACAACAGGGTCAGTAGATTGGAATCAAAAGAAAATTTGACTCTAATCCCAGTCCCTTCATCTGTGTGGAATAGAGACAAAAGCACCATCCTTAGAGTCAGGACCTGTATTTGAACAACAGCTGTGGTATTTTCTGTCTAGGTGACCCTGCAAAAATCATTGAGCTTCTATCTTCCTCAGTTTCCTTTGTCTGTGTGAAATAAGAAGGTTGTATTAGATGACCTCTGGGCTATACACACATATGCTTTCACATATATGCATATACACACAAAATTGTGTGTGTGTGTGTGTGTGTGTGTGTGTTTTATTGTCTTATCCAAATTCTCTCTGAATTCCTCCCGGACAGAAATCTTGTCTTATTTTCTTAGTACTTCCCCATAGCATGAATATAATGCTTTGAGTAGAATAAGCAATCTCTCCATTCCTGCTCTGTCCCTTGAATGCACTGAGATGATTGCGTTCCCAAAGAGAGTTCTGTTCTGCACTTAAAACAGACATCAGGAAGCTATTTTAAAGCCACTCATCTCCAGTTTCACTTTTCTCCTCCATGGGGAGTAACAATGCATCTTCAGGATTGTGGGAGAGAGAAAGGCCCTCTTTTGTTCTCCAAATGTTCAGATAGGACAAAGCTATTAGAGCCCTCCTCCTTTTATCTTACAGAAGCCTGACCAGGTTTCTATTCCAAGGCTAACCAACCTTCCAATATGTGGCTTCCAAAACTGGACTCTTTAATTGTGTATTTTGTAATTTGGTTTTGGCTTGTGGTTCTTTTATATTTGTAACATTAAGTAAAGCAATAACAAATATGTACAAATGAGAGGTAGTATGGTATAGTTGAGAGGCTGGTCAGAGTCTCCAAGAAAGCTGGGATCAAGCTCATCC
This sequence comes from Antechinus flavipes, assembly GCF_016432865.1. NCBI lineage: Eukaryota > Metazoa > Chordata > Mammalia > Dasyuromorphia > Dasyuridae > Antechinus > Antechinus flavipes. The sequence continues at coordinate 30,227,545 of NC_067402.1, read as the reverse complement.
TCTCACTGATACATGCCCAAAGGCAAGTCTTTTACTTCTTAATACTCCAGGATACTCTTTAATATTAAACTCTGAAAAGACGATTTATATTGGTAGTCAAAGTTCCTAGTGAGGATTTCTCAATATAAAACATTGTTGTTGCTGTTGATCAGTTGTTTTTTAGTCACGTCCAACTCTTTGTGACCCCATTTTGGGGTTTTCTTGGTAAAGATACTAGAGTGGTTTGCCCTTTCCTTCTTTAGCTTATTTTACAGATAAGGAAACTGAGGAAAACAGAGTTAAATGACTTGCCCAGAGTCACACAGACAGTAAGTATTTGAGGATAGGGTTGAATTAAGGAAGGTGAGTTTCCTGACTTGAGGCCTGGCACTATACTGTCACCACAAGCCTGGAAAATAAACAAAGGAATGAATGAGCAAATAAACAAATACATAAAAAAAAAAAAAACCTTAACAATCTGAAACATAAACTGAATTAAAATTTTAAAGTACAGAATAACCTTTTATTTGGATCAAAATAAACAATCAATAAGCATTTATTCAGTTTCTACTATGCTAAACCAAGAGAAACAAAGACAAACATGAAGCAGTCCTTACTCCCAGTAATATTACAATCTATGTGGGAACTAAGATTGGCATAGATGGATATTAAATATATATGTATATATACCTCTATTTCCATTTCTCTATATGTATATTTCTGAATCTGTCTCTATCTCTGTCTCTAGTATTAGCAGATGGGATATGAATACAACTCCCATATAAGAGCAAATGTGGGAAATGATGTTAGGAGGAGACCAGAGTTTCCAAGAAGTCAGGGTAAGGAAGGAGATAATTCCAAGCATGTTCCTGTGGAAAGACCAGAGAATGGGAAATGGGACATTATATGTTAGACAGAAGACCCATTTGGCTGGTCCAGAGCATGAGGGAAGAGGAACTTGGCTTCATTGTGTATTTTCATTTATTGTTTAAAAAATCCCAGATATTGAATTAACAAGGGAATAGAAAATCTGCTTTAAGAATATGGACATTTCAAAGTTTAACTAGCATGGCCTTTATCCAATCAGAGTTACATTGAAAAACAATAAAACTCTACCTAATGAATTCTGCAGACAGAGTTGGTGAAATAATTTATTGCCTTCTTCCTTCTGTCTTCTCTTTTATATTCATTTTTCAAATTTTTTTTTTGTTTTTAAATTGATTTCACAATACTAAATGTTGAAACTCACTACATTGTCTTATTTTTGACAATGATTTCTGCATACTAACTCATCTTTGAAAAAGAAATCAATGAAAATGTGCATCATAATTACAATAATTATTCTCAAATGCAGTAAGTCTGATGGTATTCACTGGATCTCTATATTGCTTGGCATTATATATGGCACTCACAGCACTCACAGCTCTTCTTGTCTGATATTATGGGTAATTATAAACATTTTTTTAAAAATGATAAGTTGACTTGAAAGAGTTTAGATACTGCCTTCTTACCACTGATGAGTCAGTCTTTTATACTGAAAGCTCCATGAGGTCTCAGATAGGGCATTTTTCTATATAGTGTCACACAAAATAAATACTTGTTGAATTAATTTAGCTCATTCCAATTCTAGATACATTTGTGAAACCTCAGTTCGGGGACTATTTCAAAATGGATTAAGTACTTGAACTAGAGTGGATAGACAGAAGAGGATTTTAAGGTTAAAAATAGGGTCATTTAGAACTAAGATGTGTGACTAAGGTGAGAGAAGAATGTCAAAAATATAGAATACAACATACAAGAGGTGACAATTAATTGGTCATGAAGGGAGATAGGCAAGATTATGGCTGAATGAATATAAATTCTTTGAGAATTGGGATTGTTATTTTTTTTTTTTGGTCTCTGTTTCCATGACCTATAACATAGTGTCTTATGTATAGCAGTTAACTTAGTAAATGCTAATTTAGAAACCTTGTAGAACTCTTTAGCTCTGCAGTGAAACCCCCCAATCACCAGTGAAGCCGTAGAAGCAATATCAGAGGATTCAAAGTCAAAGACTCTGGTTCAAATCCTAGCTTTGCCATTTAACTGTCACTGTGATCTTTGGTGAACTATTTAAGATATTCTGGGTCTCAGTTCCCTTATCTGTTAAGTGAAGTGGTTGAATTCAAAAGATTTTTGAAGGTTTCTTTTACTGCTCTAAATCTCTGTTGCTTTATTATATCTTAAACCTATATGGCAGTCAATGGATTCCTAAAATCTTGTGCTATTCATCATTAACTTGTGCTCCCTCCAAAACATTTGCCGATTCCTCCAGGTAGAGATTGGATGGTCATTTTAAGGGAGGAGATGGAAGAGTTCTATGTTGAATATAGGCTGGATTCTATAACTTTTACAATTCTAAGACTATTGCTTTATTCCTCCTAAATTAGTCCAGGATTTAACTTTCTTTTTGGGTTTCATTACCATTCAGAAAGTATTCAAATATTTAAGAATAGTCTAATAGAACTTTCAAAATCTCCTGTAAAAGTTATCTCCACTTTGTCAGGACTTAAGCAATTCTAGGTCACTCAGGTTGCCATTTCTGCCCAATGCTTTCACTTCTATAAGACCATTTTTCCTGCTACTCTGCAAATTCCCTCACTTCCTGTACCTCTCCCCTCTCAGTTGCTAGTAATGATGCTACCAGTGTAGCCTTGAGCAAGTGACCTAATCACTGGCCATCAGTTTCCTGATCAATAAATTAGGTGTTGGAATAGGCTGTGGTGGACCTCAAGTTCCGGGGGGGGGGGGCATGTATTGGAATCCTCTGGACTTCAGAGCTTTTCTATGGATCATAAATCTATAAATCTATAACCCACTGTGGGTTTACAAACCACAGCAATACCTATTTCTCTTATGGCAGAAATTAAGAGAGGGAAAAGCAGAGAAAATATCAATAACTTAATGAAATTAAAACTATCAGTTTCCCTGACAATCATAATAATTCATATTATATAATTTTATATAATGGAAATGTAATATTATCAGTGCTTTCCCTAAGGCAGTGTGACTAAAGGAGGAGAATAATGGTTTTGGAGTTTGTAGCCTGGTTTCAAATTCTACCTCTGACATTTACTTTTGGGCAAGTCAAACAATCTCCCTGTACTTCTGGCAGCTACCTAAAATTATACACTGTCAGAGATAGTTGAATCTGCATAGGATAAAATGATCTGATATTTGTAAAGTTCTTTGCAAATCTTAACATGATGCATGAATGCAAATCATGTAATAATAATTATTAGCTAATGTGCAATAATAACAATGATGATAATGAAGAAGATATATATATATAATAGCTGTTGTTAGACTAAGGAGCTCACACACCAGAGTTTTCTATTCTAAGAAATTATTCCTGGGTTTTACAGATGAGAAAGCTAAAGCATGGTGCAGTTCAATGACTTGCAAAGAATTGAGGAAAATAAGCAATATTAGAACTTAAATATCCCTACTCTAAATCTAGCATTCTTTATAATATGCTGTATTAACGGAGCAATAGGATTATAATGGATACTGTGTTGTTAATTAATTGATTGGTATAAGGATAGGGTTTATTCTTATTTCAATCAGTGAATCAATTGAATAAGTTATGCATTAAAGAACTTTCTCATAACTTTATCATAACATATGGATAAACCAATTCAATATGAATGGACCACATAGGACATTGAGCCATGGAGACCACTCAGGAAGCATTTTGTGACTGATTCAGATAAAGTCATGCCTTTTGACTCTATGTAAAAGCAGCAAGTTCATTAAACATTGAGCCAATAAATCACAAGTGAAGCAAAATCTCTAAAAGGGAATCATTTTTAAATAAGAGACTTCCTTTTTTTCCTTCCTTCCTTCCTTCTTCCTTCCTTCCTTCCTTCCTTCCTTTCTTCCTTCCTTCCTTCCTTCCTTCCTTCCTTCCTTCCTCCTTTCCTTCCTTCCTCCTTTCCTTCCTTCCTTCCTTCCTTCCTTCCTCCTTTCCTTCCTTCCTTTCTCCTTTCCTTCCTTCCTTCCTTCCTTCCTTCCTTCCTTCCTTCCTTCCTTCCTTCCTTCCTTCCTTCCTTCCTTCTCCCTCTCCCCCCCTTTCCTCTTTACTTCTTTCTTGAAGACAACGATGGCCTGCTGGTCAGTAAGGATTCCTTTGGCTCAGAGAAGAAGAAGTTGAAATGACCTCTGCCATACAAGCAACATTTGTGGTTGGACATGCAGCTTTCACTTCTTCCTAAGTCAAGTCTGCTTGCCACAAGATGGCTCTCCAGAAACTCATTACATTAGAATAGAGAACCCTGACCTGCTCTACTCTGTGGGACCTCTCAGAGCAGAATGTTGTAAATGGAGAGTGACTTCAAGGGTGAATCAATGACAGACTTTTTGAAAGAAAATAAAATAACAAAAACAAAAATCAGCTTTAAAATATGATTGTTTCTGTTTGCAAAGGTAGAGGAAACAAAAGGAACATGCTCATGTGATCTAATAGAAAACCCAGAAAAACATGGAACCAAGACATTCAGTTAAACAAAGAAAAGCTATTTTCATTATTTGAAAAGGTACCTGATATAGAGAAAATTACATCCCAAACATTCTCTATTTGTAAAACATCTGTATTTGACTATTTTTTTTTACTTCTTCCATACTTATCTAGTTTGATCTTATTCTTAAGAGGAAGTTGATCCTCAGTGCCTTAATGCCAACTCATCTACCGTCTTCCTAAAATACTATTCTAGAAATATAACCTCTTTTCTCCTTATCTTTAAGGAAGCAATATTAATGTATATAAACTTCTCTTTCTCTTTGGTGACTGTGTGTGACATTCTAGAAAAGCCATTTTAGCATGAGTTAAGGTAAAAGTCTTAGACTCCATTATTCTACAAGTAGAATAGGATCAGAGATCCACCAATCAATCAACAAGTATTTATCAAGAGCCTACTAAGTTCCAAGGTGCTAGAGATATAAATTGTAAAGTAATAACACTCATGACAATAGCTAGAAATAATAAAGCACTTAGAGATTTGCACTGTGTTTTTACCAGTATTTAATTTTATCCTTGTAATAATTCTGGGAGGTAGATGCTACTATGATCCCCATTTTACAGATAAGGAAACTGAGGGAAAAAAAGAATAAATGGATTTCTCAAGGTCACAAAACTAGTATTTGGGCAGGAACTGAATTCAAGTCTTCCTTGACCTCATGAATACTTCTCTGTCTATTATGCCATATTTATGCTTCCACGTATCTAAAACACAAGAAGGATGAGGAGTAGTTTATTTGACCTCAGAGGGAATAAGTAGGAACCATGAGTGGAAGCTGCAAAAAGCGAAACTTAGACTTGATATCAGAAAATTTCTTCCTAATTGGAGATATTCAATAATAGAATGGATTTTTCATCATAAGGGGTCCCCAAGAGAAGGCCGGGTAAGCATTTATAAACAAAGTTAGAATGAGAATTTTTTTTTTTTTTTTTAGGTATAAGTTGTACAAAGCAGTCACTAAGGCTCATGCTGGCTCAGAAACTATAATCCTGGACAGACCAGAAATTTGTTCGCATCTTGTTTACCTTCTCCTGGAAAGTTCACAAAATATTATTGTCACTTCTTAAATATGGAGACTAGGAAAGAGTCTAGATATGGGTTAGAACTATCATCCTCAGAATAGGATAGTACAGTAGCTCTCAAATTTTGAGTCTCAAAACCCCTTGACATACTTAAGAACTTTTGAAGATCTTCTGTAAAAAGGCTTTGTGAATGTGACACTATTCTGTAGCCAGACTAAACTGGCTCAAGAGAGCTGACTATTAAATTTTCAGTGTCAGTATTTACAACTTGAAATTTATATATACACATATGTATATATACATATTCATTCATTCATTTATCTACTTATTCTTAGGGAGTAGGCGTGTGTATATGTGTAAATCAGGTCTTGATTTTTTTTCCCTTTTATTAATATTTTTAGGCTCAAGAACATTCTGGAAAATGTTAATAGTGAAGATCAATTTTAAAAGTCTGTCACATGTACAATTCAGTTCATTTATTTGTTTGTTGACTTGTTTGCTTGCTTTATTTTTTTTTTACAAAGAACTATTTCTTAAACCTTTGTTAGCATATCATTGCCTATTACTATTGTTATTTATCATAGTAGAAATTATAATATATTATATTATATATTATTTTATAACTTTAATATATGTATATATATATACATATATACATATACAAGTTATAAAATAATTTAGACCTCCAAGACTGAAAGGGTCTTGGAAACTTCTGGGGGACTTCCAACACAACTTTGAAAATCATGATCCAGGTGGATAGAATGTTGATATATGAATGAAGACCTAGGTTCAGATTTTGTCTGTGAGGCTTACTGGCCATCACTTAACCCCTAGGCAAGTCATTTAACATCCTTCAGGTTCCCACAATTCTCTGAGACCTTATGACTGTCACAGTTTATTTGTGATCTCCACAAGTGCTGTCATTAAAGTGAGTGGGTAACAGCTGCTCATGGCTATCCATCTTCTGACTCTCTATGGATTCTGTCACTTTCTTCTTTGTCTCTTGCAGGAACAAGCGCCTTGTCAACCACGGCCTTTACCACTGCCGAAACATGGCAGGCAGCAAAGAATGAACTTGTTTCTGTCATGCCTGTCCTTTGCTCTAAATGATTTCAGCAAAATCTTGATTTTGAATGAGGAAAATGATAGGAAGGGGAACAAAAAAATTTTCAACCTCATGCTGGCTTGTTTTGTCTTTCCAAGACTTTGAATATACTTTTAACTTTTAAGTAAAACAAAAAAAAATTCAAAAAATGTGACGTATCATTTCTTTGGGTCTGGGAGATTTCATTTGAGGAAACTCCACTATGAATATAGTAACTTTCTCTGTAACTTGCAGTTAGAGGGTTACCTAAAGAGATGAGTGTTAAGTAACTTAGATCCAAAAAGACAGCATATATTAGAAGTTGGGGATGGGAGAACACAGGAAGGCTTTTCAGGATCCACATTAGTTTGTTTTATTTTTTTTCTGAGAACTTAGAGTATTTATTTAACCTGTAAAGATGATATTATTACAGGGATAGAAACAATGCCTTTAGCTAAGGAGCTCTAGGATAAGAAAAACCTCCTTTTCTAGTATAAATCATCACCTTGTCTAAAACATAAAATCTTAGAGAGTTACCTAAATCACTGAGATATTAAATTATTTGCTTTGTATTACACAGACAATATGTGCTGGAGGGGAGGAACAAAGATTTTCCAGGCACATACTAGCTTGTGTGTTTTGTTTTTCTTGAACTCAGCATATATATACATATATATAATATTTATAATGTAATATATTTATCGTAGCCATTATTAACAGAGAAATACCAGGGGATTTCACATTAAATCATTTTTAAGAGTCACTTTTCTGATTATAGTGTCATTAACACCCACTTAACTTGTGATCTACTGTCTGACTCCCAGTTAGGCTCATTCCCCAACTTAGAACTTCCCACTTTTATATTTTATGGTAATGGGCCATCTTTATACTCAGGCAGGAATGGAGATGAGATGGAACTAGGGATATATATTTATGGAACCACAGTAATAGGGTTATATAGATGGGGGATGATGGGAGTGGGGGTGGAGGTGGCATGGGAAGCAAAAGGAAAATCTGTGTTAAGCAGCTTTCTAGATCCCCATAAAGCTGAAATCTAACAGGGAAAACATGGGACTAACAGATGCTGAACAGTGTTCTATTTCTGGCTCTCCCTTCTTTCCATTTGACCTTAGGCAAATTGCTTAACCTCCCAATACAGTTAAGTAGAGAAGAGGACCTTATTTCAAAATTTATTTGAGATCAATTAGAAGGGAGGGGCAATAGAAATTTGGAGTGGGTCCCTTTACAGACCTATAATACTTCCCAGGTAATACAGGTAATAGAGTGAAGAAAAAGAAAGAAGGGAAGAAGGAAGGAAGGAAGGGAAAAAAAGAGAAAGAAAGAAAGAAAGAAAGAAAGAAAGAAAGAAAGAAAGAAAGAAAGAAAGAAAGAAAGAAAGAAAGAAAGAAAGAAAGAGAGAAAGAAAGAAAGAGACAGAGAAAAAGAAAGAAAGCAAGAGAGAAAGAGAGAAAGAGAGAAAGAAAGAAAAAAAGAAAAGGTTATTTGAGACTTGTCTAATTCTTCCCTGCTCCTTTGTCATATTTCTTTTTCAGATGCCCAAGTTCCCTAGGCCCTGCCTCAGAGATATGCCTTCCAGCTATCTGCAAGTACTTGCTAACTCCCTTCAGCTCAGGTTGCCTGGATCTGCTACAGCCAAATTTCCCAGTATTTTTTTTTTCTTTATTGCATTTTCCCCTAACTGTGAAAAGAAATTGCTATGATTGTATAATTGCAAAGTAGAATAAACATTCAGTACAATAGAATCTAACACCCTTTGCAGGAAATACTTCATTATGAGATTTGTTTGGAGAATGCTCCTGTCATTTTTGTAATAAGGAAAAGAAAAAGGAAAAAAAAATGACTGTGGAAACAAAGAAAATGGTGGTCCGGGTAAACTGATAGCAGGTTCCAAAAATATGTCATTGCCAAGGCTCTAGGCTAACTGACCAGGCCAGGTGCATGCAAGGGATTGGAGTTAGTGCATGGTATAGATGGCAAGACTAAATTTATGAGAATTCCCTCATTACAAGTACATAATGCAATCTCCTTAGCATTGTGGGGTAGAAAGAGCTGCCAGGTCTAGTCATACCATAGTTATGTCCTGGATGAACTATGAAGCAGCATCTCTTCCAAGTGTAACTATTTCCACTCAGTATTAAGGCCTCCTCTGCCTGGAACACCACCCTAATTCACTAAGATAACATGCTGAGCCTTTTCAAAGGCATTTGGGAAGCAACTGTTCTTATAAAAGCTAGACTAGTTGAAGTGATAGGGCAGAGGGAGATATTCTAAAAAGTCAGCTGTTCACCATGGACAGGGTCCTTGTGTGTGAGAAGAGAATTAAAAGATCTTCAACAGCAATGTTGTTGAGATGGGAAATAAGATAACAGATGACTTCTAGAGGTAGACTATAATATGGTTATGTAGACAATGAATTGGTTTCTTAATGATTATCAGGTGATTTCAAGAGTATAGTACCCAGATGAATACAAAAATGGAGTCAGCAGAAGTTGGAATGATTGAAGATTTAGTCTCACCAACTAAATCTCTGCCTACAAGGAGTCCAACATGCCAATGGGATGAATGATAGAATCCAGAATTAGAAAAGTTCAGCATCCAATATGGAATTTTCTGTTTGACTACTAAAACTCTTGGTATACTGGTCCCCTTCTACTTTTTTACATCTTCTTATACCTTATTATCCTCTATGTATACAATATAATGTTTGGGCTAGCTTTCTGGAGGTCCTTGGAATCAGCCCAAGTTCTTGGTCTTAGTGGAGAAGTGATGAAGGCAGGACAGTCACCATGAGGGTGGTCAAAAAATGGAATCTCTCATTTCCAGTCCTTCTCAACCCTTACATATCCTTTTACAATTGCATCATCACAGCATACTGAATATATGTGAACCAGAGAACCATTATATCACCATACTAAGTATGAAGTATACATGTGAACTAAAGAACCATCATCTCATCAATTTCACTGAGTTAATGTCTTGTTTCAAGTATACTTCTCCAGAGATGTTAAAAATTAAAAAAAATGTCTGTTATATATCAAGAAAAAAGAATGATAGTCCCTACTCTCAAAGAGCTTACAATCTAATGGGAGAAGACAAAATATAAAAGGAAGCTGAAAAGAGCAGGTTAAGAGAAGAGAGAGAAGGAGCACCAAGAGAAGTAAGTCAGAAAAATTTCCAAGTAGAGTGACCACATTAATAAATGATATCTCTAAGAAGATACATCTCCATCCATATCCAAGTTTGGTTTCTATGTCCTTATCATCATCATCATAATCATCATCATCATCTCATCATCATCATAATATTACCTTTCAGAGTTGTGAGAATTGAATGAAATAATTTATGTAAATTGTTGTAAAATACTTAAAACATCAAAAATGTTAGCTATCATCATTGTTATTATTTCTAGAATCTTATAGAACTACAATCACACAAAATAACTATTTCCTTAAGATAATTTCCAATTTTTGATCAATATAAATTCATATATTTTTACTTGTGCTAAACTTTTCACAAAGTAATGAATGCATATTTTTATCATGCATGCTTAATAGAAAGTAAGCATTCAAATGGATTTTTTATTATAAAAATTTTACTCATGTCAAGGTCCAAAGAAATAGTACACATGACCTTTGGCATACAAGCAAATACAATCAGTGGGTGAGATGACATAAAATATACACTTTCTTTACAGGCTAAATGTAGATGACAGATCACCACCAATCATTTCACTTAGTCCTTTTAGTTCCCACTACTCCCAAAGTACTGTGCTAGGTGCTAGGGATACCAATCAGTTCCAATTTTCATGGATCTTATATTCTGTTTGGGTGGAGGTAGGGGTAGAGTTAGAGTGGAGAATACATGTACACAGTTATAATAAAAGGGAAATTAAAGCAGGAGAGAGTATTAATAACTGTAGATGATGGTAGGGATTCCTTGTCCTCATGAAGCTCACATTCTGCCTAATAAGGGAGATAAAAATAGACCATATTATCTCTGCTCCATCCCTTTCTCAAGGTACCACTCAAGGTATAATCTCTCAGGGTTATAAACTCAGTGTCCTCTTCAACTGCTAATTCACCCAGACTATGTTTTCAATTGGTTGTCAAAATTTGTTTCTATCTGTACAGTGTATTTCTCACATATGTCCCTTTCTCTTTACTCACACAACCCCCACTCTAATTCAGGTCTTCAACACCCTTTGCCTAGACTATTTCAATAGACTCTTAATTGGCCTTCCTTCATCCAGTCTTTCCTTAACCCAATTTAATCTCCAAACAACTGATGAAATATTTTTAAAGCAAGATTTGACTTTGTTATCTCATCTCCTATTCCCTGAAGAATGGATAAACTCCAGTTTTTTTTTTTTTTTTGTTTTAACTTCTAGTAAATCTCTGATATGTGCTCAATAAATCCTTATTCCACATCATCAAATAATAAATTCTTCTGTCATCCATCCATTCACAATGTGCTCCTTTTTACTTTTCCAGGTTTGTTATATATTACAATCTTCCATGTAGTGTACAATTCAGCCCTAATGGCCTACTTTCTTCACTTCATCAAATTGACTCCACCTCTTGTATCTAAACTTTTATACAGCTGTTGGGACAAGCTTAGATTACTATGCTTCCTTATCTCTGTCTCTTGAAATCCCTGACTTCTCCATGAATCATCTCAATGGTTCTATTCTGCACAGTCTTTCATGGTCCTTTTAGGAAGTACTTGATTTTTGAAACTTCCAGGGGTGGAGCCAAGATGACAGGGTAAAGCCAGGAAACTGCTTGAGCTCTCGGAGTTTCACTTGAAAACCACATTAAACCAAGCCTCTGAACAGAGTCTAATGGAATGAAACCACTCTTCAACTCAAGATAGACTAGAAAAAGTTCAAGAAAGGTCAATCTCACTGGGATGAAAAGGGTGTTCAGCCCAGCTCAGATAGGTTCTAGGAAAGAGATGAAAGGGTCTTAATCAGAGCAAATCAGCAACTAAGACCCTCAGTCCTGACTCAGTAAAGGACCAAATCAGTGGGGCAATTTCCAGTTTCAACTCAGAAGGCAAACTCTAAGAAAATAGGCTGTTTCTTGAAAAGAGCAAAGTGACCCTTGCAAACACAAGGGACCCTTTGTGTTTGAATCCACCAATTGCCTTTAGAAAGAGATTCCATAAGAAAAAACCCTAAGGAACATTGTTGCAAAATCCAGAACTGCAACCTCAAGTAAAAAAATACTTCAAGCTTCCAGACAAAACAATTAAAATATCAAGGAACACAGTCAGAATTACCCAGGATCTGGTAGCTTCTACAATAAAGGATCAGAGGACCTGGAACACCATATTCCAGAAGGCAAAGGACATAGGGTTACAATCAAGAATTAACTACCCAGCATCATATTTTGGGGAGGCAAGGGACTTCAATGAAGTAAGAGACTTCTAATCATTTCTATTTAAAAAGAAAACAGAACTAAACAGAAAATTTAATCTGCAAAAGAGAAACATAGAAAAGTAAGCAGGAGAAAGTATATATTATTTAAAGATTAAATGTTTTCATATCTAGATGGGAAAATGATATCTGTAACTCTTAAGAACTGTATATATCACTGGGGCAGACAGAGGAAGATACCACATGAACTGAGGGTGTTGTTATGAAAGGATTTTAATGTAATGACCTTAAAGGAAAAAAGAAAACATTTAGGGGTAGAAAAAGGTCAGTACTTGAAAAAGAGGAAAGGGGAGATATAATGGAACAATTAGTTCAAATGAAGTAGCACAAAAGATCTATTTCAATTGAAGGAAATAAGGAAGGGAGATGAGCATTGAGTGAAGCTTTTTTCATCTGTTTTGTTTCTAAGAAGGAATAACTTAATCATTAAGTTGGGTATAGAAATTTATCTAACCCTATAAAGAAGTAGGAGAAGAAAAAGGAAACAAAAGGAAGAAGCAGGATATAAGGGAGGGCAAAAACACTAGGAGAAAAAATAAGAGAAAGGGGGAAAGGAGTGATAGAAGATTAAGTAGTGGTGGAATGGGTAAAAAAAAAAAACACTACTAAGAGAAGGGAGGTGATCAGAGATAAGGTAGATGGTGGCTTGGGTTAAAAATCAGGACTAAGGAACAGGGTGGAAAGAGAAAACAAAAGTTTATACAGGGATGAAAATCGGATGGAGGGAAATACAGAGATAGTAATCATAACTGTTAATGTTAATGGGATGAACTCTTCCATAAAACTGAATCAAATAGAATGTATTAAAAAATGAAATCCTACAATATGCTGTTTACAAGAAATACATTTGACACACAGGGACACATACAAAAAAAGTAAAGGTAAAAGTCTAGAAAACAATTTATCATGCTTCACCTGAAGTTAAAAAAAAAAAAAAAAACAGGATTAGCAATTCTGATCTCAGATAAAGCAATAGTAACAATAGACCTTACTAAAAGAAGTGAGGAAGGAAAGTATATCTTGATAAAGGGCACCATAAAAAATGAAGTAACAATCATGCTAAATGTTTATGCATCAAGGTGTAGAGCAGCCAAATTCCTACAAAAGATTTTAAGCATAAAGAAATAGACAGCAAGATTATACTAGTGGGGAACCTCATCTTTCCCCTCTCAGAGTCAGACAAATCTAACCACAAAATAAACAAGAAAGAAACTAGGGAAGTTAAACCTAGAAAATCTAGATATGCTCGACCTCTTGATGAAATTGAATAGGGACAGAAAGAAATACACCTTTTTTCTTAGCAGTATATGGCAACTTCCGATCAAATGCAGAAAGGCAAAAATAGTAAATGCTTCCTTTTCAGACCATAATGCCATAAAATTAAATTCAACAAAGGGCTAGGGAAAGATAAAATAAAAATCAATTTGAAATTAAATAATCTAATTCTAAAAAAATTAGTGCATTAAACAACAAATCACAGAAACAATCTATAATTTCATCCAAGAGAACGACAATAATGAGACAACATACCAAAACCCATGGGATGGAGCCAAAGCAGTTCTTAGGGGAATTTTTATGTCTCTAAATAGCTACATGAATAAAATAGAAAAAGAGGAGATCAATACATTGGGCATGCAATTAAAATACTAGAAAAAGAACAAATCAACCCCCCCCCAATTAAATACCAAATTAGAAATGATGTAACTCAAAGGAGAGATTAATAAAATTGAAACTAAGAAGACTATTAAAATAACAAATAAAATTAAGAGCTGGTTTTATGAAAAAAAAAAAAAACCCAACAAACTAGATTAACCTTTGGTTAATTTGATTAGAAAAAAGAAAAGAAAAAACCAAATTATAGCACCAAAAATGAAAAAGGTGAAGTTACCATCAGTGACAAAGAAATTAAAGCAATAATTAGGAGCTATTTTGCCCAACTATATGACAGTATCTGACAACCTAATGGAAATGGATAATATTTACAAAAATATAAATTTTGCAGATTAACAGAAAAGGAAATAGATTACTTAATCCCATTTTAGAGAAGAGAAATTAAGCAATCCATTAATGAACTCCCTCAGAAAAAACCTCCAGGGCCATATGGATTCACAAGTAAATTCTACCCAACATTTAAAAAACAATTAAGTCCTATACTATGTAAACTATTTGGAAAAATAGGTAAAGAAAGAATCCTGCCAAATATGATACTGATACCTAAACCAGGAAAAGGCAAAATAGAGAAAGAAAATTATAGACCAATCTCTCTAATGAATATTGATTAAAATGTTAAATAAAATATAAGCAAAAAATTAGAATACAGCAATTTATAAACAAGATAATACACTATGGCCAAGAGGGATTTATGTCAGAAATTCAGGACTGGGTCAATATCAGGAAAACTATTAGCATAATCAATCAATAACATAATGAACAGAAATCATATGATAATCTCAATAGTTGCAGAAAAAGCTTTTGACAAAGTACAGCATCCATTCCTATTAAAAAACAAAACAAAACTAGAGAGCATAGAGATAAAGGGAACTTTCCTTAAAATAATAAGCAATATCTGTCTAAAAAAAACAGCAGGCATTATTTGTAATGGGGAAAAGCTGGATGCATTCTCAAAAAGATCAGGGGTAAAACAAGATGCTCATCATCACCACTATTATTCAAATTGTACTAGAAATGTTGGTTTTAGCAATAAGAAAAAAAATAGAGGAATTAGAATAGGCAATGTGGAAATAAAACTATTACTTTTTGCATATGATATGATGATATATTTAGAGAGACCTAGAAAATCATCCCAAAACCCACTGACAACAATTAACAGTTTAAGCAAAATTGCAGGATATAAAATAAACCCTCACAAATCATATATATAGAAAAATATAGAAATATATAGAAATATATTACTGACAAAGCCCATAAGCAAGAGATAGAGAATTTCCATTTAAAATTATTGTAAACAAAATAAAATACTTGGGGATCTATCTGCCAAGACAAACTAAAGAACTATATGAAGATAATTACAAAACACTTTTCACACAAATAAAGTTAGATCTAAACAACTGGAAAAATATCAATTGCTCATGGGTAGGCTGAGCTAATATAATAAAAATGACAATTCTGCCTAAATCGATCTACTTTTTCAGTGCCATATCATTCAAAGTAACAAAAAATTATTTTATAGAACTAGAAAAAAATAATAACAAAATTTATCTGGAAGAACAGTTGAGAATATCAGGGAATTAATGGGAAAAAAGTATGGTAGTTTTGTAGTACCAAACCTAAAACTATATTATAAAAACATCAGTCCTCAAGATAATTTGGTGCTAGCTAAGAAAAAGAGTGGTAGATCAGTGGATTAGATTAGATACACATGACAATAATCATGATCTATAGTAATCTAGTATTTAATAAAATCCCAAACTCTAGCTTCTGGAATAAGAACTATCTGACAAAAAATTTCTGGGAAAGCTGGAAAATAATATATCAGAAATTGGACATAGAACTACATCTCACACACCACACCAAAATAAAGTCAAAATGATATATAATTTGGGTAAAAAGGATGATACCATAAAAAATTAGAGTTAATTTACCTATCAAATCTTTGGAAAAAGGAGGAATTTATGAGCAAAGAAGAACTAGGGAACATTATGAAAGTCAAAATAAACAACTTTGATTACATTAAATTAAAAAGGTTTGCACAAACAAAAACAGCAGAAGCAAGGTTAAAAGAGAAGTCCAAAGCTGAGAAAAATATCTTTACAGTCAGTGTTTCTGATAAAGGTCTAATTTCTTAAATAGATAAAGAATCATGCCAAGTTTATAAGAAAACAAGTCACTCTCCAAGTGATAAATGGTCAAAGGATATGAACAGACAATTTTCAGATGATTTAATTAAAGTCATCTATAGTTATATGAAAAAATGCTTTAAATCATTATTGACTAGATAAATGCAAATTAAAACAATGTTGGAGGGGCTATGGAAAAACTGAGACACTGAATTATTGTTGGTGGAGTTGTGAACTGATCCAACCATCTTGGAGAGCAATTTGAGATTCTGCCCAAAGGTCTATAAAACTGTGCTTATCATTTGACCCAGCAGTACCATTACTAGGTCTGTAATCTAAGGAAATCTTGGATTGGGAAATGAGTTGATAGCCATCGATTAGGGAATGGTTGAACAAGTTGTGGTTTGTGAAGATAACAGAATAATATTGTTCTACAAAAAATTATGAACAAGCTGATTATGAAAAGCCTGGAAAGATTTGTACGAACTAATGCTGAACAAAACAAGCAGAACCAGGAATAAGTTGTACATAATAGCAGCAAGAATATCATCAGCTATGAAAGACTTGGCTCTTCTCAGTGGTTCAGTCATCTAAGGCAATCCCAATGGATTTTAGACAGAAAATGCTTTCTGCACCAGAAAAAGAACTATGGAGATAGAATGTAAGTGAACACATGCTATGTTCCCTTCTTCTTTCTGTTTTTTTTTTCTTCTCTTTGCACTATTATTAAAATAAATACTAGGAAAAAAATATTTTATTCTCTCTCTCTCTCTCTCTCTCTCTTTCTTTCTCTCTCTCTCTCTCTCTCTCTCTCTCTCTCTCTCTCTCTCTCTCTCTCTCTCTCTCCATAGAGTCAGACTCATTTTTCTAAATTCAAATCTGGCCTCAGACACTTACTAGATAATGTGACTCTGGACAAGTCACATACTTCCCGCTTGCCTCAGTTTTCTTATCTATAAAATGACCTAGAAAAAGAAAATGACAAACCACTCCAATATCTTTTTCCAAGAAAACCCCATATGGGGTCACAAAGAAAATATGTGTGCACATTGACCCTTTTGTAACAATACAAACTCTTTGAAGGCAGCAATTGTTTCTTTGATTTTTGTCATTCCTATATCTGGGACAGAGTTTAGAATTCAGCACGTACTTATGAGATGTTTGCATGCTTATTTTACTTTTATGGGATATGTTCTGAATAGGATTAATCCCCATAAAAAGTACCTGGTTCTTTGTCTTCGAAGCAAATAAAGAACTCTTTAGGGCAGCAGAAATAAAGGATAGAGCATTTTATCATCCTGTATTTAACTATGGAGGGCAAGATGGCAATGGAGGTTCAGAATAATTTGGTCAAGTTGATTAAAATCACAGCGGAATATAAATTGGGATGGTGGGGTTAGTTCCTAAATTTGTGCTCCAGAATAATCCTGACACAACATGCATCCTCCTAAAGACCCGCTCTTCTGAAAGTCTGAGGTAAACTGCTATGTCCACTGCAGAAGTGCTATTACCTTTCTCCATGTTCCACATGGTCATTATGGGGCATCTTTTTGTCATCACTAACCCTTCTAATTACAGCTGGAAACCCCTAGGGAGAGACTGACCTAACAACAGTACACAAACTGGCAGGAGAGAAAGAGTGCACTGTCTAGACATGTTCTTGTTGTTGTTTTCAGTCATGTCTGATTTTTTGTTACCCCATCTGGGGTTTTCTTGGCAAAGATAGTGGAGTGGTTTGCCATTGTCTTCTTCAGCTGATTTTACAAATGATAAACCAAGGATAAACAAGGTTAAGTGACTTGCCCAGGGTCACATTTTTAATAAATCTCTAAGACTGGATTTAAACTTAGATCTTCATTCGAACTACTGAGTCATTAGCACCCTAAATACATCACAAATATCAGGTCACAGATTCTTTCCAAAGATCAGTGTATCATTGTAATTCCATAGCTGTTTATGTTCTGGTTTCTTATTCTCTTACACAATATTCAGTGCTCACCAATGCCATTTTTTTTTTTTTGCTGAGGCAATTGAGGTTAAGTAACTTGCTCAGGGTCACACAGTTAGGAAGCATTAAATGTCTGAGTTCAGATTTGAATTCAGGTCCTACTGACTTCAAGGCTGGTGCTCCATCCACTGTGTCACCTAGCTGCCCCTGCCAATATCCATTCTTCAAAGTCAATGACATCATAAAACATAGCATTAAAGAAATACAGCTAACAAACTAGCATTTGTATCCTCCCTCTCCTATTTAATTTTATTTGTATGAAAAGCTTCCCTAAATATATTCCTATATCTATGTTTCCTTTTCTTTAGAACCTAGGATAATTGATTATAAGCTAAAAGGGAACTTTGAGGCATTCTTTCCTATCACATTATGAAATTATAAAATTGGAGCTGAAAGGGACTTTATAAACCATACATTCCAAACCTATCTTTGTCCAGATGAAGAAACTGAAGTTAAGAAATGTTAAGTGACTTCTTCAAGTCTCACAGGTAGTAAATATTAGAGGAAGGATTCTAAAACTAAGTTAAAAATCTGGAAATCATTGAATTTTATCTCCTCTTCTTGAATTTAAATATTTCTAAGCTCCCTTCTAAATTTTAGTCTCTGAGTAATCTTTTGATTCTTTTGTATTATTACTATAATAACTTCACCCATCCAGAATTATGTTATTTTCTGCACAAATGCTAGATTTTAAATATTTTTTTTCTTCTGATGTATGGTTATATATCACAGGAAAGCCTTTGAAGAATTAAAATTGAAAATCACTCAAAGGAGAAGGGCAAAGAGCAGGGTAGACATAGGTAAATTGCAAAATTTTACTAGTGAAGAATGGTACAGAAGAAGCAGTATAAATGATATCAATGAAGATATATACATATATATACATATACATATATATGACCATAAATTAAAATTGATCTATTCATACAAGGAGAGAGAATTCTAAGCAGTGAACAACACGGAGATACTTGTATACACCCAATGCCAAAGACTCTTTAAGAAAGCTTCCATCATTCTGAGTAGATATTTTGTGGAAAATATATAGGAGTATATAAGCAAGTAGTTCACAGGATGAGAAAGAACGGTTTGATTAGAATCTGCAACTTTGGAGGCAAAATCACATCAATGACACAGCCATAAAAGAATATAGAATATATAAACATATAGACTTACCTACATGTGACTCCATACACCAATGAAACTATATCACAGAATGATTATTCTAAATACATGATGTGAGATTTTAATGGAACTGCAATAACAGTTCACAGTAACGTAACTATTGCCTTCTTTTATACCCCTAATACAAAGCTCATACATATAAACTTAATTTCTTGACTTGCCTTCCTTGATAGATGTGTAATACTATTTGATTGCTCTATAAAGAAACTTTTATAGTTTCATTTAAACCAGTGAAGAAATGGAGCCTTAGGATGTCCAAGCAAGAAACCTAAAATCATACCGTTTAGGTTTGAACCCATAACTTCCATTTATAATTCTTGTGGTCTTTCCACTATCCCTTGATTTGCCCATTCTATTTTACAAAGGGAAGTTGCACATTACCTATCTACTCAGAATCTCCAGTAGTTACCGAAGTAAATTAAATCATATGGAAAAGGGAATAGGATTAAGTAAATTCAAAGAATAATTTCAAAGAAAATTTGTTTAATTTCTGGCTCTATGGAGTGGCCACGGATGTTCATGATTGGGAATTTTTTTTAGATTGAGCCTGTAATTAGATATCTGCAATATTTGTCCTTATGCTTTTTAAAGACAAAATTTATATACAAGGAGTGATTTCTTACAGCTGCAGAAGGAAACAGAAGGGAAGTATTTGCCTGCTTAAGTCAGCATCAACTTCACAGTCAGTCATCACCTTTTGAATGCCAAAATTGTGGAGAAAGAGGGTATTTTCAGCATCAGTTGCCTCTATATTTGATCTTCTGTCAAATGGTAGTCAAGTTGATGCTAGAAGAATATTCTGATAAGGCTATTTCTAAAGACAGAATTCAAAGCAAGTGTATTATGGTCTACCATTAATGTCAAAGAAATAGGCCTCAGCTGGAGATTCTGGTGCCAAAGCTAGAAATCTGTTCCCTTTCAAATGATATTACCCAGCACTCCAGCTCAATGTCTGGTCTTCATTGGGAATGCTTTAAGGTAAAATCTTTCTAAAAAAAATTGTCTGTATAATCAATGTGCAGTACCATTTTTTTAAAAATTGGAAACAACAGTTTATTTTGGATAATGGTATCTGACACATAGCTGGAGTCTGAAAGTAAAATTGGTAAGGGGTGCTTCCATTCTTTTATTTCCAAAACTCAAATGTTGAGAAGGTGATGGATGCAATTACTGGCTTTTTTAATTTCTAAATCCTGCTCAGATGGCACTTTCTAGAGGCCTTTACCAGTCCCTCCACCTATCAATGCTTTCTCCAAAGTTACCTTTCATCCATTCTTTATTTTTCTTTGTATATCTCTTGATGTACATTTTGCATCCCCCATTAGAATGGAAATTCCTTGAAGGCAAGGATCATTTTGCCCCTCTTTTATATGCTCAAAATGAAACAATCACTGCATTTAATCCCTACCTACAGAGTAAATGCTTAAATTGATAGGTTGATGCAGGTAGAACAAGAAACCTTTAAGATTGATTTGTGTAGGCATCATAACAATGCTGAAAAGTGTAGAGGGCTGGAACTCTGAAAAAGTATACTTAAGACTCAGTATAGTTGATGAGATAATAATTTTCTAGGTATTGATGTATTCACTCTAGTCAAGTACATGTACTTAAGGTAATTTGATGTAATGATTCTCCTGACAAGTTGGTCCATGGTGAAGTGTGGTTGGGCATGCTCTGTGTGAGGTAGGTGATCCTACTGGAATATTTAAAAGGAGTCATAGACACAGAGGGTTCTCTCTAGGCCATGCTCTCTCAGCAGCAGCTCTAAGCTGCAGATATGACATTAGGCTCCAGATTACATCTTGGACCGGCCAAGTGGCGACTCTCCTGCCTCCTTCATGAACTTCTCCATCTAAAAACCAAGGACTTGGGCTGATCCTGAAGCCCTCCAGAGAGCTAGCTCAGACATTACAGAAAATAAGTCTAAATAGCATTTCATTCACTCTAATTCGTTAATTTAGATGTAAGAAAACTAAGGCAATGGAAGACTACATACCATCTCCATGACTTACCCCTTCCCGCCCCCCCCCCCCCATCACAAACTATTCCATCAACAGATGTGCACAGGTGATTTCTTATGTCTGTATTTCACTCTTTCTTTAATTGTAGCCTAGATTAGACCTTTTTCAAATGTGTTATCAACAATCCTAAATCCACTGATGAGCTAAAAATAAATCAGGTAATTCTTCCATGGCCTGCTCTGGGAATATGAATCATAGGCAAGACTTGAACCCATGTTTTCTTCATTTCTAGGTCCATGTTATTATAACACCTCTACCTCCTCCCTTTCCCTCTACCCCCCTTTGTCTCTGTCTCTCTTTCTTTCTCTCTCTCTCTCTCTCTCCCCCTTTCCCTCTACCCCCCTTTGTCTCTCTCTCTCTCTCTCTCTCTCTCTCTTCTCTCTCTCTCTCTCTCTCTCTCTCTCTCTCTCTCTCTCTCTCTCTCTCTCTCTCTCTCTCTCTCTCTCTCCTTTCCCTGTCTCCATTTCTCCCTCCAAACTTTTCAAATTTGTGGTGTTAAATTCCTTCATCAGACATTTACCAGTAGTGAAACCTTGGGAAACTAGACAAGTCACTTACCTCCCTAGGATTTGGGAAAATGAGAGTTGGTCTTGTATTGCTAAATATATGATTATATCTCCCATGATCTATTTTTTTCCCCTCTAACCTTTGCAAAGAATGGCAAACCACTGGTAAGTACTTTTCTGAATTTGCTAAATTGCCATTTGCGATATTGAATGGTTACCTGAGATTAAGAAAAATTTTAAAAAAGTTTTTAGAGACTTGCATTATGTGTGAGAGCGGTATTTTCAGCATGAATGTGATTTTTTGTGTAATGGAACATAATAATGATAATAATTTTGCATATGGCATGAACTCAGACATAAAAGCTCCAAATATATTACAACTGTTACAATTGGGGATAGTATATTCCATTTTTTAAAAAATTGTCTTTTTCATCTGGGAAAACCACTCACTACATTTATAGAGCCCCTCCTAGGTATAAATAAACCCATTCTACCTGCCATTTTAGTGAAATGAACTAAGCAAAGCTGTACCAGTTTCCATTAAGTTCAGGAACCCTCCCCCTCTCCAAATTCTTATTTCAAACCACAATGTGGTCATCTCCTTTTTCCTTTAAGTACTTTCTGATGGATAAACAGATACCTGCTGGAAGCACCTGAATAACCTTGGAGAAATTTCATATTATAACATCAATATACACATTCAAAGGCTTATCACCAAGAAAGTGTATACACATCCATATACATGGACATATAGGTATGTATGTGTAAATACATGTATATAGATATATCCACAGGCATACATATACACATATGCATGTGTACGTGTATTTGTATATATAAGCATGACATATATAGTAAGATTTGTACATATATAAGTATATGTGTATGCATATATATGCATAACATAGCTAGTAATATTTTTTCCTTAGAAATAAAATTTTTGAATTTGTCATTTGTTAGGTTATAAAAAAAGAGTGCTCCAGAGCAATTTTTTTTTTAAACTGGTAAGCTAATAAAACAATTAATTCAAATATTTTAAATTTTTTGGTCCTCTGAAAGGTCAGCTAAGCCTCCTTGAAGCAAGAGAGAATTGGGAGCAAGGGAAGAGAAGGCCAGAGGTAGGAACACAGGCAGCAATAGTGTTTTCTTCCTCTTTTTCCTCTTCCTTCTCTCTTTTTTTCCTTTCTTCTTTTTCTTCCTCCTCGTTGTATAGGAGGAAAAGATATGAGGGAAGAGTTTTGCAAACTGACCATAATTTGCTATGCAAATGGACAATTAATTACTCTTTGCATTAATGGCAGAGAAAGTAATGGTAGGCAAATATATGAGGACTGAAGGGTTGTTGGAGTTTGGGGATATAGAAAAGGCTCTCAAAGCTCCTCATAGTGTGTAAGTGACTCACTTTATACAAAAGTCTTTCCTAATCAACAAATGCTAGAACCTTGCCCCTCCTTCTGTCAATGTAGATCCATTTTATCCAGGTCCTTAACCTGGAGATCTTGACATTTATATTAACTATTTCTCAATTGACTTGTAAATCTTCATACACTGATGTGTATATACACACATATAAATTATTGTTCAATAAATTTGGTTTTCTTTGTAACTATATATATATATATAATTTTACTCATTTAAATATCATAATGAGCCTAGGTTCATAGTTTTATAAGTCTAAAGGTATTCCATGACAGAAGAAAGACTTAATGATGTTTGATATATATTTATATGTATTCCTGATAAACTGGAAACTCCTTGAGGGCAGAATTAGTTTCACTTTTAATGAAACCATCTATTAGAGAACCATGCACTTGATAAATATTTGTTGATGAATTTATTTTTTTGAAATGCTGTGCTCAGTGGATGATAGACTGTGTCAGGAAAAGCTTCAAGTATACATTTACTGTTGGACTATATCTGCTATTCAAGGACATTTTTTACACACAGCAACTCTCAGAGACAACCAACAAATTCTAAGAGTATTCCATATATATTATATGGGATAATAATAATAATAATAATAATAATAATAACTAAACTGCATTTAAAACTTTACTCAATTAATCAAGTTTTATTATGTGTCTTCTACACGCCAGCAGATAGGTAGGTGGTAGAGTGTTTAGAGCTTCAGGTCCAGTCAAAGAGTTAAAATCTGAATTAAAACTCTCAAGTAATTACTCTGAATTACTGAATAACTGGGTTCAGATTCCACTCTGAAATAATTAAATCCATGGGAGCTGATGATATAACTAAGTGATATAAGGGGAGAAGCAAAGAGGCTCAGGAAAGAACTCTGAGGAATACTAAGCATAAGAATGTATAATCTGAAAGATGATCCCCCAGTTACATGTAAAACAATTTTTAACTTTTGTTTTAAAATTTTTGAGTACCACTTTCTCTCCCTTCCTCCCTATCTACCCTACTTCATTGAAAGGCACACGTGGAACCATATAAAACCTTTCTATATTGTGAAAGAAAATACAGAATCCCCCAAAATCATCAAGAAAAAATATATTTTAAAAAAGCATGTTTCAATCTGTATTCAGATACACTGAGTTCTTTCTTTAGGTATGGATAGCATTTTTCAGCCTAAGTCCTTCAGAGTAGTCTTGGATCATTGCATTGCTGAGAATAGCCAAGTCATTCACAGCTGACTATCTTAAAATATTAGTTACATTATACATTGTATGAGCTCATGGAAGTCTTTCCAAGTTTTTTTGAGAGCATCCTGCTCATCATTTCTTATAGTACAATAGTATTCAATCATGATCACATATGACAATTTCTTCAGCCATTCCCCAATTGATGGACATCCTCTCAATTTCCAATTCTTTTCCTCAAAAAAAGAGCTGCCGTAAATATTTTTGTACATGGAAATCCTTTTCCTTTCTTTTCTTTTATGCATCTTTTCTGGTATACATACCTAGAAATGGTATTGCTAGATCAAAGGATATTTATGATTTTATACCCCTTTGGCCATAGTTCTAAATTGGTCTACAAAATGATTGAATTAGTTTACAATCCATGAACATGCATGGGTGTCTCATTATTCCCACATTCCCTTTAACATTAGTCATTTTCCTTTTCTGGTCTATTATCCAATCTAATATGTATGAGGTAGTACCTTGGAAATGCTTTATTTGCATTTCTCCAAGCAATAATGACTTAGAACATTTTTACATGGCTATAGATAGCTTTGATTACTTCACATGCAGAATTTTTATATCTTTTTGTTATTTATCAATTGGGAAATCGTTCTTATTTTTATAAATTTGACTTAGTTCCTTATATGTTTTAAAGATAAGGCCTTTATTTTAGAATCGTGCTTGAAAATTCTTTTCACAATTACTATTACTAACTGTATTTCCCGTTTATTTCTATTCTCTCTCTTTTCACCTTGTCCCTCCATAAAAGAGTTTTGATTCTGACCACCCTCTCCACAAATCTGCCTTCCCTTTTATTATCCCTCTTCTTGTATCTCTTTCCCCTCCTACATTTCTGTAAGGCAAGACAGATTTATATGCACAATTGAATGTGTATGTTAGTCCCTCTGAATCAATTCTGTTAAGAGTAAAGTTCATTCATTCTCCCTCACCTCTCCCTTCTTCTCCTCCATGACAAAAAAACTTTTTCTTGTCTCTTTTCTGGGAGATAATTTATGTGATTCTACCTCTCTCTTTCTTTTCTCATAGTGCATTTCTCTTTCACACCCTAATTTTATTTCTATTAGATATTATCCCTTCATATTCAATTCACACCTGTGCCTCTGTCTATACATACTTCTTCTAACTGCTCTAATAATGAGAAAGTTCTTATGAGTTACAAGTATGTTCCCATGTCAGAATGTAAAGAAATTAACCTTATTAATTCCCTTATGATTTCCCTTTCTTGTTTACCTTTTTATGTTTTTCTTGAATGATATTTTGAAAGTCAAATTTTTTAAGTGTTTTTTTGGTTATAATACTTTGCTCTCAGGAATATCAAATTTCAAGCCCTCCAGTCCTTTAATGTAGAAGCTGATAAATCATGTGTTATTCTAATTGTGGCACCACTATACTTGAAATATTTCTTGCTGGGGGTTTGCAAAATTTTATCCTTGGCCTGGGAGTTCTATAATATTTTTGGGACTTTTCATCTTCAGATCTCTCATAGGAGGTAATTGGTGGATTTTTTCAATTTCTCTTTTACCTTCTAATTCGACAATATCAGGGTGATTTTTCTTGATAGTTTCTTGAAAGATGATGTCCAGCTTCTTTTTTATCTTGACTTTCAGATAGAACACTAATTTTTAAATTATCTATCCTAGATCTATTTTCCAGGTCAGTTGTTTTCCAATGAGGTGTTTCATTTTATTTTGTTCTTTTATTTTTATTTTATTATTTCTTGATTTCTCATAAAGTTATTAGCTTTCATTTGCACAATCATATATATTTTGCTGAGGCAATTGGGGTCAAGTGACTTGCCCAGGGTCACACAGCTAGGAAGTGTTAAGTATCTGAGGCTAGATTTGAACTCAGGTCTTCTGGACTTCAAGGCTGGTGCTCTATCTATTACGCCACCTAGCAGCCACCACAATTATATTTCTTAAGGAATAATTTTCTTCAGTGGGTTTTCATACTTTTCATTTTGTTTTTTGAGACATTCTTCTCCTCATTGACTTTTTGTATTTTCTTTTACACTACTCTCAATTTTCTTCCCAAAATTTCCTCTATTTCTCTAACTTGATTTTCAAAATCCTTTTTGAGGTCTTCCATGCCCTGAAACCAATTGTTCTTTTTCTTAGAGTCTTTGAATGTAGGAGCTTTGACTTTGTTATTTTCTTCTGAGTGTGTGTTTTGATGTTCCTTGTCACCATAGGAACTTTCTTTGGTTAGAATCTTTTTTTGTTGTTTGTTCATTCTCCCAGCCTATTATTTGGTTTTTAACTCTTTGTTAAATTAGAGTTCTGTTTCCAGAGTGGAAGGTGCAATGTCCAAAGCTTCATGGACTTTGTGCACTATTTTCAGAGATCCTTCTAGAGACCTTTAAGTTTTCAGTTCTTTCAAGGTGGTATGATCCATGAAGAAGTGGGAACTTTGGTCTGGGACCAACTATAAGCACTCTTTTCTGGCATATAACTGAAGAAGATCCCTGCTCCATTCTGGTTGCAAACTTTGATGTTCTAGTATTGTTTTGTGGGTTCTGATGCTCTACAATTTGTTTAAAATCATTTTTACATGTAGTGGGAGGGGTTTGGGGTGAGGATGAGGGCAAGTCCCTGTTTTTATTCTACCATTTTGGCTCTGGCTATACCAATTCAGCATTCTTTCAATATTCTTTCCATATTTTCTATATATCAGTATATTTCACAGAGTTTACAAAATACAGACAACATTATTTGGAAGCTAATAAGAGACTAATCTGGCCAAGATAATTGTATTGTTCTCACCCAGCACTGAGTAAAGAGTGCTATTAGGTTGGGGTAATAATTTTGATTACAATATAACAAATGCTTATATTTCTGCAAGAATGGCTGTCATCCTAAAGTAGCTTAATTTATTTTCTTATATTGTTCAGAATTCTATGGAATATTTACTTATTTTTAAACATAAATATCAGATAAAGAAGAATAAAAAGAATTTAAGTAAACATTAAATTATTGTGTTAGTTTTCTAACAAGTATGAGAAAGAACTAAATGGAAAGATGTGGATTCATTGTTCTTAATACCAGATAAGTGAGTACATCAGAAAGATCATAAAAGCAGCAGCATATGAAAATCAAAATGAAATATTTCTAACTATGTGATATCAGTTATAAAACTGTGAGTGTGAACTAAATTAACTCTATGTTCCCTTTCAGCTCTCTAGCTTTGTGTTAACATTCAGATGGGGTACTTACCATGTAAGTAGCATAAATGGGGGAAGCAGCATAAATCACAAGAAACTGACATGAGGAAAATGTAGGAGAGGTCTTCACTTTAGTCTGATACCTGGTAATTTTCTATTTTAAGTAATGGACTAGATGCTAAACTGTGCTTCAAGATTTTTCAAGACTCTACGTTTGATAACTTGGAATAAAGACTTTCCTCTACCCTATCCCCCCAAATATAGTGTCATTTTAAGATAGTTTCACTGTTTTTTGCTAAACATTTTTATGCTTTAAAACCAAATTATAATCTGAACTACCTTTAAATGAAAAACTATCATTTGATTGGCCAAGTCCCACTTTTTAAAAAAAAAACTTCATTTTTAAAAAGTCTAACTCAATTTCATATACATTTATGCTCTTCTTTGCTGCAATGATATTACTGTCTTATATGCTAAGATGTGAATCAAAAAAGTAACACTGAAAATTAAGGATAAATGTGCAAAGATTACCAATTATTGACTTTTAAAAAATCTCTTAATATCACTATGTTCACTAATGTGGCTTTTTTCATTTCCTGAACATAAAGTTTCAATGGACCTGCTATAGATTTCTGTCCATTTATGGGCGGGGGGGAAGGGGAGGGAAGGAGGGAGGAAAGAAGAGAGGGAAAGAAAGAAGGAAAGGAGGAAAGAAGGAAAGGAAAAGAAAGAAAAAAATAAACAGATATAAAAGACCAGTTCATTCAATCAAGTTTCTCACCCTTTTACTTTGGATAATCCCAACACTACTTAAAGCTTTATTCATAAAATATATTACTCCATAAGAGGAGGAGGAAGAGGAAAAAGGAGGAGGAAGAAGAAAAAGAAAGCTTTTAAATAGAAAATTGTGAACTTTAAATATATGGTTCTATGGATTTCTAGCTTGTTTTTATCTTAAGGTATAAAGAGGAAAGAAAATGACTATAATACTAAATAGTTGATTTGCATACTTTTATTGATCAGAAGAAGGACGATAGGTCACTCCATTGTTATAGCTCCAATTGGGAAACAGGACACCTTATTCTCACAGAAATATTCAAGGGCAGATAATGGTCTTTTCAGTAAAGTGTCAATACCTACGCAGATTTAGGATAAAGGAGAGCAGATAGAAGGGACATTTTGATTGATAAAATGAGGAACAAAGGACAAAAATATCACAGAAAGTTATAAAGGGAGGAAGGACATTTCCATTGTTGGAAAGGGAAAGTCTGAAGGAAAAACCAGAGTCAGAAATCTCAGAGTTGGTTTCGTTTTGTTTTGCTTTGCTTTTCAATTGTAAAACGAGGGAAATTGACTAAAAGCTTCTGAAATTTTTCTAATTCTAAATGTATGATGGTGGAACTTTAAGCTTAGATGGATCAAGTACTCCAGATACCTGGAGGAAAGCAGTCAAATCCTTAGAAGCAGAAAAATTGGGGACCATATGAATCTTGTTTTAATTTTCTCCACTCATTTCCACTGAATAAACTATTGTGGAATTCCTTGAGACCTTATTCTGAACTTATTGTCTCGATTAAAATCAATAAGAATTTTCATCCTATGCATATTTACCATGAACATGTATCAACAACAACATCAACAATCATAATAGTAATAATAAGTTGCCATTAAATTAATCAAGATCTTGTTCATGTTAGCTTGTTGTTTTAAAATTAAGCAATAATAATTGCTATTTATATACTTTTTAAACATAAGAAGCACTTTTTATTATCAAATTTCCTTAGAAAAATCTATGAGGTAAATAATTATACATACACATACACAGAATATATTATATATGTATAATATGTGTGATGTGATACATGCACATACATATGCATATGTATATATGTGTATATATATATATATATATCCACATACATACATTCTCTGTGTGTGTATATAGTTTTACAAATGAAGCTCAGCTTCAGAGTTAAAATGGATTGTTTCCAATTAGTTAAATAGTACTGACCTTCCAAGGATAGGATTTGAACCCAGGTTTTTCTGACTCTAAACTCATTATTCGCAATCTTGACTATGGCAAGTGATCCCTTCCACTTCTTCTGAAAGTAAGATGTTAGTAAAGTTTCCTTAACTAGTCTAAGTATGACAATTAAACATGCAACTATACCAAAGCATCACTTATGGTTTTCTCTGAATCTCATTTTATCAACAATCAGTATGGGACAACCTAGAGAATCTTGTTCAAACACTTTTTTCCCCTTTTTTTTATTTTGATAATTTGTTCGGTTTGGAGTCAGAAAGAATTAGATCCTTCCTCTGAGTCTGAAATATAGACATTGGAAAGCAGAGGTATCAAATACAAGCAACACTTCCAAAGGAGGCCTAAATCTGATTAAAATATAATTGGGAAATATTTAACAAAATAGATAAAAATACAATAAAATATAATGTATTTTTGTTGTTGTTTTTAAAATCAATGTCAACTGACAAGGATCCTTATGCAGGGTTTATAGGCTATTTTAATTTGAGTTTGACACCACTGTGGTAAAGAAATAATCATTAGGAAGGTTGATGCCAGCTCCTTCAATCCCTACTCCCAAAACACCCACCTGAGTAAACAGGATTTTTGATGGAGAAACTCTATTCTTTGGCTTACATTAATCCTTCATTATTCCCTACAGATAGTATCTATTCCATGATATTCTAAGGTTTATGTCTATATACAGTACATAACTGCTGCACTCAGCTTTACTATTTCCCCTTTTGAAAGGAGTTATAGTGATGAGCATCTGTTTTATCTCTCTTGCCTTAGTTTATGATCTGATCCCTAACATCACCAAAGCATTTCAGTTTCTCTTTCTTGACTTGTCTCCAGATTGTTGACAAATTTCAGCACTTATCTATTCCAAACTGCACCATTCCAGCTGAGATTGCACCTGTGCTACTCAGTGAACTAATCAGGGCTCAGGGTAGGACAAGATGCTCATTCTTTACAGATGCAGCTTAAAAGTCCCCACTCCACGCAGATCTCAGTGAGCAAATTTCATTATACTTACCTTCCTGAATAAAGCTGAAGCCTTTTTTAATTGCTAACTTATCCATCCATCCATCCATCATCCATTTATCTCTCTCTCACTTTCTCACACTCTTCTTTTTTTGTCTTTCATATCAGAAAAAAAAGGTCTTAATTATAATACCTTCTCCTATTCTGATTGAATAACACCTTGAAAGACAATCCTAAAACACATAAGCTCTGCTGCATATGTGTAAAATTGACTTGAGATTTTCGAATCAACTACACCCAGTATTGTTTATTGGAGAGAGAGGTATGTAGAAGACATTGAAAGAGCTGGTTTCAAGGAGGAAAATACAGATCTTTGAAGGGAGGAGAAAAATCCTCCTTTGAACCAGCCCTGACATGTTCCTTTATTCTTGATCATTTCATCCCTAAAGACTATTAAGAATGGATTTGCCACTGCATTGTGTTTGTCACTTCTCACCCTGGTTGGACTGAAATATTATTTTGCTCCCCAAATAATTTATTTACATTTATGTATTCTTTGGCTTATACTTTCTTATACTGCTTATTTTAATCACTTTATTAACTATTCATTATAGTTGCTTGTATTCCCAACATTTATTAAATGAGCTAAGTCATAGTGATAGTAAGCTAAATATTAACCTTTGTTCTTGGTTCTGATGTTTTTCAATCATTGTCAGGAAGATGTGAACCTTAACCTAGTCCATTCTGTTCCCATTAACAAACTTATCATATACACAAAGAAAGGTCAAATTTCTGGGACTGTTTCTTATGTTGTCAGCTTGGCTTAGTCAACTCACCAAACCAGAAAGGGTATTCTTCCTTGCCCTAAGCAGGCACACTAGATATGTTCTAGCCCTACAAAGAACTTATCATCAAAGCTCCTTCATTGTCCTGTATTAGCATCCCCTATTTTCTGCTCTCTCATGAAGCTGTGCATGCAAATTTGTTCTCAACTAGGATACTCTGTAACTCTACTTTAAATCTCTAAGCCCTGTTCTTACTTTTCTTCTCTGATTTTTAAATGGCCCCCTTCACTCACAGTCTGCTGCTTAATCATTTTGACCAGCCCTTGCACCTTTTACTACAATAAAAGGTCCCATGGCTATGATAACAACTTAGCAAATTTTCCACAGTCCAACATGCTCTCCCAGAAGCTGGTGCTTCATCAGTTCTGTTCCTAATATTCCAGCATTCAAAATTATGTTTCAGCTGCTATCTTTTTCAAGTGCTTCCCTCAACAACATGAGCCTCCTTATTCTGGAATATCCCACTATCCATGTGGCCTTTTCACACCAGAATATCCCTCTTCTGCCTCAGCTCTTTTTTTCTATTGATCAGGTCTCATGGCCTCCATTTTTTTTTTAGAGGGCTCAATCTTCATTCCCATTCTGGCTTTGCTCTTGCTTTTCTGGACTCCAAAACTTCCTTCCATGTTGGGTACCTTGACATCCTTTCTCCTTTCAACTTGATTCAGAGATATCTATCCATACCACATATGTTAAGTGATCTTTATATTAAACAGGTCAATGCACATAGCTTACATAATAATTTGGTCCCACAAACATTGAAAAGGTGCCGTTTTCAGTACTCCCTCTCCATAATTCTAATTAAAAGAGGTAATTTCATAGGATCCTGTGACATCAGTGGTGACTTACACCTGTAATCCTTCCTATGATATAGAATCATAACTTTATCAACAGAAAACTTATTCCAAAATATTATGGAGCCCCTCTTAAACAATGATGTGGGAGGAAGGGTAAAATGAATGTACTTACATCTTCATGCTTTCATCATGAGTTACTCATTTAGTAACTCATTAAATTACAAGAGACTTTCATAATTTTTTTGTCATAAATAAGTTGACATGATAAATAACAGAGGATATTAGATTTGTTTTCAGAGGATACAGATTCAAGTCCTGGCTCTGATATTTACTATCTGTAACTTTGCATAAGTCTTTATATAACCAGGACTGGATTTTTCTCATCTATAAAATAATGCATGATATTAGATCATAAAATCATAGGTGTGAAGCTGAAAGGAATCTTAATGGTCATTTATTTGATACCCCCTTTTAAAAAAAGTGTTTACTGATATATTCTCTTTTAACTCTTCTCAATTATCCCTAGTAATCTTCAGCCTTCTCCCAAAAAATCATCCCATGTAAGAAATAGTATTTTTAAAAGACAAACAAGAAAAGAAGGAAGAGAGAAAAATAAGAGGAAAACACCAGAATTGAATATAACACATTGAAAAAGTCCCACAACACGTGCAATTTCTAAAACTTGTGTGCTTCTTTCCTTCAAGAAATTATTTCTTGGGGATATTCTCTCATATCTCTTCACCTGAGCCATGCTTAGCTTTCATATGTTATTTTTGTTTCTTTTATATTCACTCTTAATTTGCTCTTTCCAGTTACATTGATATAGCTATTGGGTATACTGTTTTCTTGGCTCTATTAAATTCACTTTGGATTAGTTTATTTTTCCATGTTTCTCTATATTCATCACCTACCATCATATTTTACAACACAGTAATATTTCCTTATATTCATGTATCACAATTTGCTTGGCCATTCTTGAAACAATGGATATCTACTTTGTTTCCAATTTTTTTTTTCTATCACAGAAAGTGATATAAATTATCACATAATTATGTTTATTTCTATGGTTTGTTTTTGACCACCTTCATTTATTTGTTGATGGAAAGGAGTCCTAAGGTCACTTTAGCTTTAAATCTCTGATCCTATGATTTTTATTTCCATTTTTGATTTATATTTTTCCCATCTAATATTTTTTTAATGCATTTCTCTTGATTTTTGGCAGAGCTCACTCAAAACTCCATGTATAGGAAAATAAACAAATGGTATCTTTGGGAATAGAATGCATTTTATGAGGCAATGCAATAAGGTTCTGAATTTAAAAGCAGAAATCAGGGTTTAAATTATAATTCTGTCTCCTATTACCATTTTTGCATGTTCAAGACTGAGAGTAAGTCTTCCATGAGGCTATTCAGCCCTTGCTCTGAAGGAATGGGTTTATGCATGGTGTGCCTTTAATATTTCTAGGATGATGCAGACCCACTACACAATCTGCTATGGTCTGGGCAACAAGTGGCTCCGTGGATAGATCTCTAGTTTTGGAGTCAGGAGGAAAACCTGAGTTCAAACCTAGCCTCTGGCACTTCCTACCTATGTGACCCTTGGAAAGTCTTTGAACCCTATTTGCCTCACTTTCCCATCTGTAAAATGAACTGGAGAAGGAAATTGCATACCATTCTAGGACCTTTGCAAAGAAAACCACAAGTGGGGTTACAAATAATTGGAATTGAAGGGGAAGGGAAACTGTGTTTCCTTTAAAATTATCACTCTGAAACTGTGTTCCCTTTTGGTCTCAGGCCCTCCTGGGGAAGGCATATCCCCCAGATAAGTTGTGATATTATTCAATTAGAAATCTTGGTCAAAAAGCACCCTTTTGATCTTTTGAGGATGCCAGATCCTTTGAATTCCAATTGGAGATCTATGGGCTGGATAGGGATAAGCATCTAGGCCTGGGAACTTTGGTTTCCTTTTCAATCTGAAACCCGAGCCTCAAAGATTCTTGTTTAAAGGGCAGTTTCTGAACTCACTCTTTGCAGAAAGTCCAAAGCAGCTTGCTTTGCTTCTAGGATCTTGGCTGCTGAGAAGGCATTCTGTTCTCTGTGTCAGCCTCCATTTCCCTAACAGGACTTTGCAGAAGGTCCAAAGCAGCTTATTTTGGTGCCAGTCTTCATTTCCCTAACAGGACTTTGCCACTAAAGAAGACAGTCTTTTAGCAAAACTGGCTTCCTATCTAACAATAAAATTTCATATTTTCTAATTAATATTTTGGGTTTCATGAATTCTTTCATGAAGAACCTGTTCTGATTAAAAGGGGATTTTAACAGCTCTCTGACTGCCACTAACCTCATCACCACTAACCTTATCAGAATGACTGGAAGTGAAAAAAATGATAACAATTATTATCCCTATATAACATCCTTCCCTATTAAGCTACTTATTCTGGGAGTAGAAGGCTGTTAGATGATGCAGTACATAGAATGTTGGCCTTGAGTCCAGACCATCTGAGTTGTAATCCTTCTCAGACTGGAACTAACTGTATAAACCTGGGCAAGTCCCATATCTTCCTGTTGCCTCTGTTTCTTTATTTTTAAATTAGGAAGAAAGATAGGTTATATTTCATAGGGTTATTATAAAAAGTTAAAAGATATTACATATGTAGTTTATTAATATGATATATATACATACATACATACACTATTGGTTATAGCTAAAATTGTTAATACAACACAACTATTATTGAGAAGTAGAGTTAATCCATTGAATTTTAGCCATCCTTCTGACTGCCGCGTTCCACACCCCTCCCTGATCTTCATTTTATTATGAGTTGTCTATTCTGCTAGAATACAAGATGCTGGAGGACAGGGCAATTGTGATTTTTTATCTGAACCCTTAACACTTAGCCATGGTGCCAGGCATATGAAAAGTACTTAGGCAATACTTAGCCAAATTTTTCCATTCATTTATTCATATTACATTATGACTTTGGACAACGTATTTCATCTCCCTAGGACTCAGTTTCTGTATCTGATTTCAGATTAGATCATTTCTAAGGTGCCTTCTATCTTTAATTAAGCTCCCTATTGTAGAGACATCCCCCTTTGTACTGGGCAACAAGATGGATTGGCTCCAGACTGTTAGTTTAAACTTATAAAGCTATTTAGCAAATGAATTAGTCTATTTTATATGTAAAGAGTGTTTAAAAGAAAAACAATGAACTATTTTAATCAAATCCTATTAGGATAATCTATTTAAAACTGGAAGGATCCTTACAGTCCTTGAAAGGCAGAAGTGTCACAGTGGGAGGAGCATGGGATTTGAAGTCCAAAGACTTAGGTTTGAATTCTAACTGCTATTCACTTACCTGTGAGAACTTTGGCCAGACATAGAATCTCTTGTTGCTGAAATGTTAGTCATTTCAGTGGGATCTGACTCTCTATGACCCTATTTGGAGTTTTCTTAGCAGAGATGTTAGTTTAACATAACTTTCTCCAGTCATTTTATAGATGAAGAAACTGAGGCAAATAAGGTTAAGTGACTTTTTCAAGGTCACACAGTAGGAAAGGTCAGAAGCTACATCTGAACTCAGATTTTCCTGACTGCAGACCTGAAGCTCTATTCACTGGACCATCTAATTGTCTGGTGTAACTTCCAAGAGGTCCTCTGATTCAATTTCTTCCTTCACTTCAAAGTAGAAAAACCTAAGGCTTAGAGAAGTTGTGACCTATTAAAAATCAGAAAATTAATATATAATAGATTCAGGATTAGAACTCAGGTCTTCTGAATCCAGTTGTGGTACGTTTTAAAATACCATCACAATGTGCACCACCCTTCTCACATGGGATTAATTAAAGGGCAGACAAATTTAACTCAACTTTGTCCCCAGTAGAAAGACTTGGAGAAGAGAAAGTAAGAACTGAAATTATATGGAATGGTAGATTGAATGCTGAATTGAACTGAGTTCAAATTTTGCCTTAGACATGTATAGATGAGTAAATCATTTACCTTAGTTTCCTTATCTATAAAATGAGGAAATAAGAAAAAGAGGACGAGAGGCAGAGAGAGAAGAATATAAGGGGGGGGGTGAAGAGGAAGGAAGGAAAGTAAGAAGGAAAGAAAGAAGGTAGGAAGGAAGAGGTGGAAAGAGGAAAGAAGGGAGGAAGAAAGGAAGGAAGGATAGGAGGGAAGGCTCAGAGGGAGGAAGGAAGGAACAAATGAATTTATGAACAAACAGGGAGGAAGGAAGGAGGAAGAATAAATAATATTCATAAAGTGCTTTGCAAATTTTGAGCAGGTAGGTGGTCCATGGGATAAAGTGCCCAAGACTAGAATTAGGAAGAGTCATCTTCATGAGTTCAAATCTAGACTCAGACAGTTATTTGTTGTACAATTCTGGGAAAGTCACTTAATCCTTAGTTTGCCTCAGGTTCTTCTTCTGGAAAATTAACTAGAGAAAAGAAAGGACAAACTATTCCAGTATCCTCTCTGAAAAAACCTCAAATGAGGTTATGAAGAGTCAGACATAATTGAAAATTGATTGAAATAGCCAAACATTAAAGTGCTGTATTGATGCTAATCATCAGTATTAGTCTTATGGAGTTCTTGAGCAGATACTTCCTATAAATAGGAAGTGGAGAGAGGAAACTGAAGAAAATGGCATCTGAGATTTGTTCCTCCAAGAACTCCTCAGCTTTCCTTAGTAAACACTGCTTCCTGGGTCTCCAAGAGTTTCCTATTCACATTCACTTTTAAAAACAATATCCCCAGCAACTTGATCTAAGGATAGACCTGCCTTTTTTTTTTCCTTTTTTTTTTTTATTTGTTTGTTTGTTTGTTTTTTTCTGAGGCAATTGGGGTTAAGTGACTTGCCCAGGGTCATACAGCTAGCATATGTTAAGTGTCTGAGGTCAAATTTGAACACAGGTCCTCCTGACTTTAGAGCTGGTACTCTATTCACTTCACCACCTAGCTGCCCATACCTGTTGCCTTCTTTTTTAAACCACTTGTTTAAAAAATAAAGAGTGTTCTAGTTGCTTTGGGCTTTTTTTCTTTTTATGCTAATGAAGAACTACCTATCTTCTCTACTTTCCCCCTCTCTTCTTACCTGAAGAACCACAGAACAGAGAGTGGGATGGAAGAGCCCAGGTCCCTAAATGTAGAGGGACAAGCCCATTGGTGTGGCAGCCTCAGCAGCTTCCTGTGCAGCCACAGACCATAGCTTTGAATTTGGAAGTGACTCTAATAGTATTTTCTGTGGAGCTGTCTGGTGCTGACCTCACTCCTGGAACTGAAAGATAAGGTAAAGAGGGGGAAAAAATTAATCCCTATGTTAATTATTGAAATTAGAAAGGCAAACAAATATTTTGTTTTTGTGGGTCGGGAGGGGCAAACATTAAGATGGTCACAAATGTGCCTTTTTCCATTTTAATCCAGAAAGTAATTGTGTATTCCAAGGCTCAGATCTTCCCAAAGCTCCATGCATTATGTATGTCTCACTTCTCTGGGACACAGAGTATGTCACACTCTACATCCTGCTGAAATGGGGGAATAATTCCAGATAGAGTCTGACTAGTACAAATGACTATTTTTTTGGGGGGGCAAACCTCAGGATGCAGACTTTTGGGTGGATTCTAAAAGCTGCTTTTCCATTGATATTATTAGACGTCACTTATAGGGGTGGGGTGAGATGAAATTTGGAAGAGAATTAAAATAAGAATAATGAAGTAACCTAATCGAAATAATAGGATGAAGTACAAAGGTCTCTGGAAGTCTTAAATAAGCCAAAAACTGGTTGAATGTGGATAAATCACATGAAATCACCGAGTTTCTATTTTCTCATTTATTAAATGAGTATATTGGACTAGATGTTTTCTCAGGTGCCTTTCAGCTTTAAGTCAGTGCTCCTGTTTTTTTTTTTTTTTGTTTTAATTTATTTACAGGAATACAGTTGTAAAATGAAAATAAAGCTTCCTTCAAAGTAAATGTTTTCTACTTTATTAATTTAGTAAATTTGTATTCTCTTATATGAGTTTTGTGTTAAGTGGGATATATCATCACTATAGTTCACATTGCTTTAGTGCTTAAAAGTTTGTAAAGCAAACTTAGATAACATGACTTCACCTAATCCTTACAACATCCCAGGGAAATGGATGTTGTTATTATAAGCTCCATTCTATAGAAGAGGAAACTGAGGTTCATATATGTTAAGTGGCTTCTTCAGCATCATCCAGTTAGTGTGGCTAAGGAGGTATTTTGCCTCCTTATTCCAAATTCTCCATTATGCTTGTCAAAAGTCTAGATAATAGATTAGATAGATGGCTTATATTGAAGTCAGAAAGACCTGAAAAAAACTCTGCCCAGATACTTAATTACAGAATCCCTTTGGCAAAACATCTGAGCCTCGATTTCATCATTTCATAAATGGGGATAATAATAACACCAACTTTTCAAAGTTGTTGTAGAGAGTGAAGGATATTATATAGTGACCTACAGATGTTAATATATTATAGAACTTTTAGCTATTCGTACTGAGTATCTAGGATAATGAATAAGGTATCATAGTAATCTATATATATTTTTTGCTCCTGATTTAAGGAAATCTTGCAAATATATTTCAAATCAAGTCCTGCAAAAATAACAATCACTTTTATTTTTATTTATGTCTTCTCCCCTACATTTTGATCATTTAAATCTTTTTATTCTGTCCTCATTGAGTCTTCCTTAAGGTTATCAGAATACAAACATCTGTCTATGGTGATGTTCCCATACAATGCTTTCTTGTGAACCCGGATTAATGGAGGCCAAAATGTAATAAATTCTCTTTATGTTCATTAAGCACTCTTCATTTGACTATCCTGCTACATCCCTCCATTCCCCTCCTTCCTTGCTCTAGGCATCTCTGCCAGTGCTTGTTTTCATGGCTGAATTGTGGTAAATGTTCAATTAAGATATCTATAGATTTTGAGAGATGTTCAAAACCTGGAGAACAGAGTGGGCAGCAGATGGCACTTGGACTGTGTCAAAAGAACTTTGGATGAATGGAGAACCATCAGCCCAGACAATTCAGTGTCTCCTCTCCTAAGTAGATTATTCTGGCAACTGCAGGCTTGGCCAGTCCTAGTATATTCAGATAAAATCAGAGGACAGCTCTCTGTCTGCCTCCCCACCACCAACACTCCTGCCATGCCATGTGCTATCTCTTAAGTCATATGGGTGGTATTATAATCTGAAGAGTCCATCATAATCAGTCATAAATGCTTAATCCCGTGAAATTCCTCTTTGAATGGGTCAGATTAGATATAATGTGTAGTCTAGTCTTTCATACCCCAGCTCATAGAATCCCAATTTCAATACAGTTTTCAATAAAAATAAGGTACCTGCTGCTGAGTTCTCCATAAACACAACTGACTTTTATTGAGTGATTTATAAACCTTTTTACCTACATGATCACATATGAGTCTCATGATAACCTTATGAGGTAATCTCTCAGAGACATTTTTCTTTTTGTTTTTATTTTGGGGACTGGACTTATGATTTCAATGACATAAAAAAGTGTCAGAGAGAGGAAAACTAGGTAAGGAAAATGGGTCCTGTTATAAATAAAAACCTGCTGAAAAACTTATATTTTTAGATAATTACTTGTTGCTTAAAGGTTAAACAGTTTTCCTAGGAGTCCCCTAACTATTAGCTACAAGGGTTAGCTTTGAGTCCATTTTCCCTAACTCAGGCCGGCTCCCATTTCCTTAAGCCCCAGTTCCTCTGATATGTATTATTATCTCCAATTTATTGATTAGAACACTGAGAATCAAACAGGTCAAATGACATACTGTTGGTCAAGTAGCCAACCTTCATGAATTTGGGGAGTCAAATCTGGGTCAGGTCATCCTATTTATCCTCTCTCTCCATTTCTCCATTATTTTCTGGAAGAATCTCATTTACAAGTAGTTGAAAAACTACATCACTCTGGCAAGTGATGGCCTGTGTACAAGCTGGTCTAGACCTACGAATTCCTTGCCAACAATCCTAATGACCAAGGACAAGGTTGACTTCAAGCGTGACTGTGAATTATTAGTGCAATTACAAGTGGTTTCAGTTGATTCTAACTTCACATAGACCTAATGAAAGCAGACCAGTTTCAAGCCAGTACTAGATTTATTGTGATACCTTGACTTAAAATGTGACTTTTTTCCCTTTCTTTATTTCTATCTAAGGTGTATGTGTCTGTGTATGTGTGTGAGAGAGACAGAGGGAGGAAAAAGAGAGAAGGATAGAGATAGAGACACAGAGAGATACAGAGTGGTATACAGAGAGACAGAGAGAGACAGAGACAAAGACAGAGGTAGACAGGAGAGACACAGAGAGAGACAAGAGACAGAGATAGAAAAAGGAAGTTGTCATTACTCTATGGTTATTGAACTCAGCTGCTTTGAGCCAGGGAGGTCAGAGGAATCCTTGGGTTGTGATTATCTCCTATGGACTTTGAGTAATGGTTTCACATGTGGATTCTGGGATGTCCTGTATGAAGTTGGAAATGAAGCAACATAATGATTGTCACAATCAGAATAACAGATCAAAGAGTGCATGATTTGCTGAGAGCATCACCTTCATCTAAGTAGCAGTCTCTTGGTCTAATTTGTTTTCTTTGTGAGTGTCAGCATTATTCTCACTCATTCCATTTAATTTATTCAAACTGAATATCCAAGATAGTTGTGATATATAAACTATAAAGATAGTTTATTTCTTCCCCTTGAGACATATCTCACATATATCTTTCCATCTGTCTCTCTATTTGTCTGTCTCTGTTTACCTAAATTCTTTTCTTCACCTCTGTTCTTGACACCTTTGAAATGCCCCTGATCATATTTAAACATCTTGGATATTGCAGGGGAAGGGAACTGAATTTGCATACACTAGATCTAGGCTTGAATTTTGCCTCTACCTCCATTAACTGGATGACATTGGGCAAGTCAATTTACCTCCTTATCACATGGTTATCTGATTTTAAAGGAAAGGCAGTATGTAGCTAGCATCTAAAGATGCATCTATGTCTACATCTATAATCCTGAAAATACTGCTGTCTTTATTT
This sequence comes from Antechinus flavipes, assembly GCF_016432865.1. Taxonomy (NCBI): domain Eukaryota; kingdom Metazoa; phylum Chordata; class Mammalia; order Dasyuromorphia; family Dasyuridae; genus Antechinus; species Antechinus flavipes. The sequence goes on along the minus strand of NC_067402.1, from coordinate 30,186,378 downwards.
CAACACAATTAGCATTTTAATTAAAACAATGTGATCAGTGCCTAGAAACTACATGGCTAGTTGGTCACAAGAAAGGGGTCAATTATTTTCTATTGGTGGAGATTGTAGTGGGATGGAACTCTGCAAAGGTAGATTGTAGTGGGTCAGAACTCTGAAAAGGTATACTTGAATTACAGCATGGTGCTTATGGCTGTGTATGTTCAATGTGATGTAGTGAGGTAATCGTACTGAAGGATTTAAGGTCTGAGAGAGGAATACAGAGCTCTCTTGGCCAGAGGGCTCTCAGACAGAGAAGACTTCAGGCTCCAGATTCCAGAGTCTAGATTCCATCTTTCACCAACCATGTAGCAGCTCTCCTGCTTCCTTCACTTCTCCACCAAAATACCAAGGACTCTGGCTGATCCCGAGATCCTCTAGAGAGCTAGGCTGGACATTACAGGAGATTGTCTACATTATATATATATATATATATTTCCATATGCTTTTTGTATATATGGGCATATTTATTTTATTACACATATATGAGTATATAGATACCTATATAATTTTATGTTATACATAAATATATATGTGTGTGTAAAGAGAATATAAATGTATTATTTACAAAATATAAATTTCATATAGGAAATATTTTATATTACATATGTATTTCATACAATAAATATTTTGTTTTTCCACAACAGAAATTCAGTGGATAGACTTTGACTTGGGAATTCAAATTCCATCTCTGACATTCATTACGTGCCTATGGGTAAGTCCCATAATTTCTCTGAATCTTACTTAAAATATCTACCAAACTGGTGACTGTTGCAGTCTACATAATTATAAAGAAACCTAACACTAGTGAAATCATAGACAGTCAATAGCAATGTTTATTTATTGCATCCTGAGAGACTAAGATCCAAGATTGGATTCTGGAAATAGAATATGACCTAATGTAACCAATATCCAAGGATAATTAATTTTTATGTTCTCAACTTTTCATTTTACTTCTTACCCCAGATTTATACTATGTTGTTTTGTGTTTGTTTATTTTCCCAACCATGATCATATCCTTATAAAGTATATAATTTCCAACACAACCATCTTCTTCTAAGGATCAAATATTATCAAATTAGAGATGGAAGATTTTGGTAAAGCAAAAGGAACAATCTAATAACATTCTCCTTTTCCTCCTCCTTTGGTTGCAGATATTTTTCATGGATTTCAATCAGGTGGAAGCTATATATATATATTATAACTGGCTTCATTTTCCCATCACTCCAAATTCTTTCTCTAAAATCTCTAGCCAACACTTATTACCACACAAATTTGTTCCTATTCTACTTTCCAATATCATCTTTCATTTTAAGTGCCAAATGCTACACAACAGGCACATCGTCACCCCTATCAATAAACGATTTCCCATCCTTCTTGCTTCTCAATCCTGTCTTCCTGTTATTTTAGCTAGACAATCACTTGTCTTCTCTACTCTCAATCTTAATGATTTACCAGGTAAGTAGATAATTTGCTGAGCCAGATATTTTCAATCAATGATTTATTTCTTTCTAATGTCACTCAGTTAAATCATTTTCATTTTTATCATAATTAATTGAAATAAATTTTTGACAACTTTATTATTAAATATTATTTGATATTTTATTAATTCATGCTTGTGTATGAAAGTAACTTGATTTGACACCCTAATGGAAGCCTTCACATTGTTTGAGTTTCATGGATTAAAATAGTGGACATCATCTGGGAATCCATAATAAAGTAATCGCCACAACAAAAACAAAAACTTACACTGTATATCCAATGGAAAATCCACTTAGGTAATTAAAAAATAGGATGTAACAAGCACTACGACAACTACTTCCCATCCCCTACTTTTATTGAATAATAAAAAACGCATATGTTGAGAGGCAAAGGATTATGCTGCATTTTAAAATTAATTATTTTTGTAAGGCCAGACTACATGATGATAAGTAATTAGAGGATTTGCTAAGGATTTTGAGCTTTAAAAATACTGAGGAGTCAACTTGTACCCACTATACACACCTGCTTTAAAATATGGTGTAATAAATCATAATTAATACAGACCCTACTAATTTGAGATTTGTGATTACTCAGATAAGGATAAGACTAAAGCTCACCTTTGGTATATCCAAGAAAAAAAATTGTTGATTAGTAAGTTAATAAGATTTAATCTTACAGGAATAAGTTGTTTTCACATTCATTTGCATGCAATTTCACTTGGATGGATATTATGCATGGATAAACCTGTGGCTTTGTAGTCTGGAAGACCTAACTTGAAATTCTGACTTAAGATTGTTATTAGTTGTATGATCCTGAGAAAATCCCTTCTCTCTTAGCTTCAACTCCTTCCTCTGGAAAGTAGGGATAGCAATAGCAGTCTCCCCTTGTGGTTGTTATGAGGATTATGGGAAATAATCAAGACAAAGAAATTTGACAACTTGTTCTTTGGCAATGCAATGATGATGAGAATACTATTTACTTTTTCTATTCTTTGAAATAACAAATTGTTCATCTTTTCATACTGCAGTTTCTTAACCAAGCCTGTTCAAAAGTCTTTCATTAGGGACATCTCCAACATTTTGGAGACAATCATGTAATTACTGATGTGTGTATGTATGCACATATAAACAAACAAATATGAACATGTGCACAACATTCATGAATATATACATTTATGTATATTCACATACATATTGAAACATGTACTGTACACATATGTTTTTATCTGTATCTTCATCTATATCTATCTTCTGGGTACAAGTATAACACTAGTGCTACCCATTAGTTATATAGCCTGGTACTATTATCAACCCTATTATACAGATGAGGCAACAGGCTGAAAGATCCTAGGGTCTGGCTAGATTTGAGCTTTCTTACTCCAAGTCAGTATTCTATAAACTGCATTACTCATTTGTCTCTAGGCATTGATAAAGGGAGCTCCCATAGTGAGAAGTTCCCCAAACTGACAGAAATGACTTGAATGATTAAATTAACCAAATGCTTTACATGTATTATTTCTTTTAAAATCACAGAATTTTGTAAAATGTAAGTACATAGCCACTCCTCTCTCTCAATCTTTTTTGTTTGCTTTTTAATTATATGGAGTCCAATGTTGTTCTACTGTCAATTAGAATCTTTTTGAGGACAGATTCTTTGTGTTACATTACTTTCTATTTCCCACAACTCCTAGTATAGTGTCATATATAAATTATTATTTTAGACTGAACTTTTGATTTCTCTTTTTTTTTTCCTGAAGCATTTGGGGTTAAATGACTTGCCCAGGGTTACACAGCTAGGACGTGTTAAGTGTCTGAAGACAGATTTGAACTCAGGTCCTCCTGACTTCAGGGATGGTGCTCTATCTACTGTGCCACTTAGCTGTCCCTGACCCTGTGAGTATGATCAAAGTCTCCAACACATGGCCTTCAGCCTGTCATACTCCTGAGTACAACAAGAACTAGATTAAAATAGAATTGGAAAATATTTTACAACAAATAAAACTATAATAAAACATTGATAATATTATACTTTATTCTTATTTAATATGTATTCCATAGAAATCCATATGTATGGATTAGTGCTTTGATGCCACTGGTATATAGAGAAAACTCCCTCTACCAAAGTGTATCAATTACTTCACAACTCCACAACTCCACAACTTTTGAGATTTTCCTGAGAAGTGGAGAGCTTATAGGACCTGCTCATAGAAAGTCAGACAGTTTGTATGAAAAGTAGGGCTTGATTTTGGCTCCTCCTGACTCCAAGGCTAATTCTTTATCTGCTACATCTAGACCATCCTGTGTTTCATCTTACCCATAGTCATTCATATATATATATATATATATATATATATATATATATATATATATATATATATATATATATATATATAATCATCAAAATCAAAACTTTTCTAAGTTCAGGTAGAATACAAATTAAGAAGACATGGTTCAGGGGCAGCTAGTTGGTGCAGTGGATAGAGCACCAGCCCTGAAGTAAGGAGGCCCTGAGTTCAAAGCTGACCTCAGGCACTTAATGCTTCCTAGCTGTGTGAAGCTGGGCAAGTGATTTAATACCAATTGCCTCAGGGAAAAAAAGAAGACATGATTCTCTGGTTGTGGGGAAATGGTAATATGATTAGTAGGCAAAGCATATAAGGAGATTTGAAAGAGTAAATAATAATGCTAAGGTGATATATGGATAAAATTACTGCAGATTCTACACATTAGTGCTGAGGAAAGTCAAATGAGGAAGAAGTATCTAGAGAGTGGGTTTCATCTCAGAAGATGTTCAATTTCTGAAATCAAAGGAAGTTATAACAGAAGTGAATAACAAGTGTTTTTCACAGAAGATAAATCTGAATAGAGTCTGATGAATCCTTTGCTGGTTAAAAAGTAAATATATTTATCATTCATCTATCAGTGGTGGGGATAATTGCCTAACTTTCCAGCCTATTCACTTAATGTTAATATTCCAATCTTGACAAAATCTAATTCATGAGAATATCTTTTTTTAATGTGCAGTTTAGAATCTACTCATGACAATTCATGCAAAGAATAGGATAGGGCAATACTTTTTGCCAGGTTTTCCAAATTTGTTATACCAAAATGTGTAAAAATTACAATGAAATATGGTCAAAATTTCTTACAACAGAAATAATGACTAATTTCATCTTTTTGTTGATAATTTTGGCTTGTAATTGCTATTCTTGATTCAACAGTATTTGGAATCATATATGTGGAGAGGGAAGCAATCTTAGAAATGATCTAATCTAATCACCTCGTTTTATATATGAAGGAACTGAGCCTGGAAGAGGATAAGTGTTTTATGCAAGATCATACTAGTAATAAGTGGTAAAATTGTAATTTGAACTCAAGGCCCCTGACAGCAACTGGCACTCTTTCAATTTAACTAGATTGAAAAGAGAAGTAAGAACTCATTTCCTCTGACTCCCCTTATTTTATAAATGAGAAATTTGAAATCCTCTGGAGTTAAGTGACTTGACTAAGTCATACAAGTAGTAAGTAGCAGCCATTTTTATTTTTGTTTTCTTTCATTTATCAACGTGTGTTAATGTTGAAATAAGTGATCAAAACAACCTATCTTTACTTTCAAAAAGTTTTTACATCCTCATACAGTAGCAAATAATATATTCTTCTAAGACAGCCAGGAGCCATTTGCTTTTGGAATTGCATAATCAGCACCTTGGTCAGCCCCTGCCTTAAAGTGGGCACCTGATAAATGCTTGCTGATTGATTCACTTTGAATAGAAATCGTTGGCAATTTTAAGTACTGTTTGGCTAAAATCTAATCAACTGTTAGATGAGAACTAAATGAAGGTGATATTTTGTTTAGGAATGCGATCGTTCTTGAGAATGGGTACTTTAAAAGAATCTAACAATGGTGACTACTTTGTTCGGATCTGTACATTGAATAGCGTCTAAAGATATTTCCCCATGGTCTAAGCTGGTTACAGGAGGATGCTAGAAATAAATTCAAAATACAGGATGGAATTTCTGCCACTCTCTCCTGGTTATGTATTTGTTGTGGCCAGAATATGTTCTCCATCTGTTAGATGGGCACTCAAGGCAAATTGTGCTTTGCGGAAATTGGACCTATTTGTGGGGGTGAGATTTGAGGTTCCATCACATTCCACAGACAGCTTGAAATATTTCACATTAAAATGCTATAACATCATCTGGTAGGAGTGATGGGGGAAAACGAGATACATTTTAACTCCATTTCAGAAGGCATTACTTTAAAAAGACTATATAGACTGGCTTGTTTTCTCCCTTATACAGAAATCACATACTGCATAACTGTGCAACAAAGAGCCTTGCAACATTCTACAAACTCATTAGCACATAGATTAAGCCAAAGGAAAAAAAAAATACTATATCCTTTCACTTAAAGACTATTTTACCAGTGCTAATAAGTAAGTATTTCTTCATGGGGCCAAAGTGCAATGTCAAAAAATGTACCATTAGGAGAAACTTAAATTGTCATGCTCTGTTTACACCCATAAAAGTCAATATGACAACAAGCTTCTGAATTAAATTGATATGAAAATATACCTTTAGATAATGTGTATGATTTATTAGGCATAATACCCTATAAATATGCTTATCTGCTGTAAAATTTCCAATCACTTTTTTCTACAGCATGCCCTCCCCTTCCAAAAAAAAATTCTTTCTCAAAGAAAGCTGACACTTGATTCACAGATGAGCTCCAGTTCTCTCAAATTTGGATCAATGGGCTGCCATGAACAGAGAAGCAAGATGAACCCACTATGTTGACTAAGCTCCATTAAACAATATTCTGAGTAATCAATAATGAATAATTGACAAGATAAATACAGGCTTAGCAGTAGGATGCATTTCTTGCAAAGCATTTCAGATACATACTGGGGGAACAAAATGAGTCTAACGTGCACAGTCATTAAATGGGAAGAAAAACAATAAATGATTTTATGCATTGTAATGCATTCTTAGTGACATCCAATTTGATGTTCAATATACTACTCGGTATCTTCCAACAAAAGGGAACACAGACAATTATATTTAGGGGAGGGAAGAACATAGCAGTCAACATTTTCTTCAAAAGCAAGACAATATATTCAATGAAGACTTGCTTCCAAGTTTACCCTGTTTTTCAACTTAAATGCCTGTACTTCTTGTATTCAAATGAAATGTGAGGAAATGTGAAAGTAGATGTTTTGAAGTTAGAGAAATTAAAGTTAATGAATGGGAGAAATTGTAAAGCAGGTGCTTTTGGATTATATTCCAGGATCATTAAAAACCAGCTTTTTAGAATGTAAACATGTATAATATAATGTAAAAGAATAAAAAGAGCTTTGCAAATTATATCAGCATTATCTCTCTATCACATTAGAATAATTTTAAATTATAGAAATGATAAAAATGAGATCTACAGATAACATTTATAGATGCCATATCAGCAAAGAGAAGATCTAACAAATGGTTTTCATGTCATTTTCCTTATAGAAAGAGTGACCCCAAAAAAGAAATGGAAGAACTTATTGCAGTGATACAAAAGGAGGTCATCAGAATTATAAATTACAAAAAAAATTTTCCTTAGTTAGGATGTATTTATCAATGTTGATTACACAATAAAATGATAGAGATGAACTATATATCACATCATTATAAGTCACAAAAATTTGGTCCCAACCAAATGCATAGAAAGAAATGACCTTTTATTCATTTAAGGAAATTAAGAAACTAATATGGCACAAATCTCCATCCTATACAGAGAGACTCCAAAACATAGCCAAAGATTTCTTAAAAATTGGCCTAATAGAATTAGAACATTATGACAGACAAAATTCATGTCTGTAATTGGGTAAACATAGCATTTATCCTCAAAATGTAAGGACATTTTAATAGATTTTTCTATATTGAAAACTCTATCTGCCAAAGTGTGCAGAATGAAAAAGTTCTTTCCTCCCTTTTTAGAGAATTATTAATTGTTTTTTCTTAATATTTAAAAAAAATTTCAAATTATTTCCTTTCCTCCAACTTCTGTCCCTCCCACTGAGAAGACAAACAATTCAATATCCACTATACCAGTTAAATCATGCAAAAATATAACTTCATATTAGCCATGTCACAAAAAAAAATCAAAAAGAAAATAAAATGAGAAAAATATACTTCAATTTTCAGCCAGAATTCACTTCTTCTCTCTATATAGGTAGATAGCATTTTTTATCATAAATTCTTCGGTATTGTCTTGGATATTATAATGATTAGACTAGCTAAGTCTTTCATGGTTGATCATCATTACAATATTGCTATTACTATATCCAATGATCCTCTGGTTCTGCTCACTTCATTTTGTATTAATTTATCTCAGTCTTCTTAGATTTTTCTGAACCCCCCCCCCGCATTATTTCTTATATCACAATAGTTTTCCTTAACAATCATATAACATAACTTGTTCAAGTATTCCTCAACTGATAGGCATTCCTTCAATTTCCAATTCTTTGTCACCACACAAAAAACTGCTATAAATAAGTGTGCACATACAGATTCTTTTATTTTTAATTTCTTGGTGTATTGCATTATGAATATAAATAGTATGCATAGTGTTATAGCCCTTTTGGAATAGTTCCAAATTCTACTCCAGAATAATTGTATTGGATCACAACTCTACCAAGGGAGTATTAATGTATCTATTTTCTCATACCCTCTCCAGTAATTGTTCTTATTGTTAGGTGTAAGTGATTCTTCAGAATTGTTTTAATTTGCATTTCTCTATTCAGTAGAAATTTAGAGAATTTTTTTTCATAGGATTATAAATAGTTTTGATTTCTTCTGAAAACTTCTTGTTCATATCACTTTACCATTTGCCAGTTAGGAAATAAAGAGAGAAGAATACAATTAATTCCTGTGATTTCACTGGTATAAGAAATATCTTGGTGAGGAAACTCCATCTAGTAAGCATGTTAGTATAATTTCCTATAGTAGAAGCTTAGAGAGTTTTCTATTGCTCTACGAAACAAATGGTCTTGATCAAAATCATATAATAAACATTCATCTGAAATGGGCCTTGAACTGATATCTTCTTGGATCCAAAGTTGGATATGAATCTGCTACATTATGTTCCTTTCACTTTAAAAGCATGATTTTTCAAAAATTATAATAATTACAAAGGTTATTTAAATAGCAATTGCTATAATTCTGACAACACTTTCAAGTTTCAACATAATATGGGAATATTTTGAAAGAAAAAGATGTACATAAATAGTAACTGGGATCTTCATTAATAAACTCAACTGATTTCCATCATCATGTGTGTATACTTTTCTCATTGTATTCATTAGCTGACTCTCATAAATAAAACTTTCTCCAGCACCCCCTAGGGGAGCTTGTAGCCAAGAAAATAAAATTATGTATATGCTTAACAAAATCTCAATTAAAAAAAAAATTTCCAGTTAATAAATATCTCCATGAAATGACCTTTGCAATGTCTCATTCAAGACTGTTGTTAACTTTTCTCCTTGTTTATCTGGAAAGTTTCCCCAGGATGCCAGCATCATACTTTCAGTCAGTGGTCAGTTTTTAGCTCAAACTAGGGGGCATCTGTCCAAAAAGGGAACTGTTAGACTAGTCTATGAAATAATAGCTTTTTTCTTATGATTATTAATGCTTCATATTTCCTCTTTCAGATCAAAAAAGACAGGGAGGAAAAAAAAAACAAGCTACATGACATTGATCTGAGTCTATGAATAACCCTGTGACTTTTTCTTTTCCAATAATTATAAGATTACTCTGGCAAAAGTCTTTGTACATCCTTCTCCCAACTCCTTTGAAGCTCATTATTTGAATTACTGTTAATTTGAAGAGAATGGCTAGAGATTATCCTTTATCCTGCCTAGGAACTCTCAGCCTCTTTCAAGAATTTTAAAGGAAATGTCTTCTTTTTTTTCTTTTTTCTTGAGCGTCTTAAAACACACTTACATGTAATAGAATCATATGATTTTATATTTATTAGAGAATCAGAATCTTGGAGTTGGAAAAAGCCTCATATAGCTTGACATTTTTCTGGGAAAGAAATCAGTAAATATATGCATGTGTGTGTGTATATGTATAAATACACATACTATATATATATATATGAACACATACATGCATATATATACATATATGCTATAGATACATATATAATGAGAGACAGAGACAGACACACATACAGAGAGAGAGAAAAAGAGAAAGAGAGAGAGAGAGAAAGAGAGAGAGAGAGAGAGAGAGAGACAGAGAGACAGAGACAGAGACAGAGAGAAAGACTATGAACCAGGACTGAACTGTAGGCTTTACAAATATTTTCTCATTAATCCTCACAATAGCTTGTGAGGTAGGTGCTTTCAGTATTCCCATTTTACAGTTGAGGAACCCAAAGCAAATGAATGATTTATTGAGAATCATTCATTTAGTAATTGTCTAAAATCAAATTTGAATTCAGATTTTTTGGGCTCTAAATTTTAGACTCTAAGTTCTCTGGACTCTAAGTCCAGAGTTCTATCCACTGTGCCACCTGCTGACACTTTCTTGAACAGAAATTCTCAATAAGTATACTAAACAATTGATGACCCCTGTTTTTTTTAAAAAGCCATTTAGTGATGGAATGAATACTTAGCCTCTTCCCAGGCAGCTTTTATTCTTTACTACTAACTCAAATTGTGAGCTACGTCAAGTCAATAAGCACTTGGGAGGCTATAATATGTCAGTCATGGTGATAAGCACATTGTATATAAAATTCATGCAAAGTCAGAAAATAATCTCTGCCCTCAAAGAACTCAGGTACATAAATTACAGACAGGATGAATTGCAGATAATCAAAAGAGAGAAGACATTAGCAATCAATGGGAATGGGAAATACTTCTTGCAGAAGGGAAGACTTTAAATCAGACATTAAAGAAGCAGGAAAGCCAGGAGAGACAGATGAGGAGAAAAATCCAGGGATAAGACTCAGCCAGTGAAAATACCAAGAGCCAAGAGATGAAGCATGTATAGGATAACAGCTAAGAAGTCAATGGCACTGGGTCAGAAGACATGAGTGGTTAGAAGATATAAGAAGCTAAGAAAGGTATGAAGATGCCAGACTGAGAAGGGCCTTCGATGCCAAAAAGAACATTTCACATTTAGTAGAGAGATTTTTTAAAATGGAATTTTAATTTAATTTAATTTAACATGGAAGTTAAAGTTGATTCTTTAAAACTTTTAGGCACTACTTCTCAACTCAGGGCCAAACAGATCAAGTCTGAACAATTCATCATACAGGACTTAAAATATTTAGGGTAAAATTTTCACATTTTCCCCTCTACACTACGAATTCCAGGTTGCTATTGAGGATGGAAACTGCAATGGTAATTGAAGACAGCTAAAGTGTTTGCCCTAATGAAAAAGTCCTTAATATTTTTGGGTCATAAACCACAAAATTCTGTAGAAACTTATTGACCCTTTCTCAGACTTAGGTTGCAAAGACATAAAAAAACCAAGATGTAGGATCATAAAGGAACCATTTCTATTAAATATAATTATCAATATTTTAAAGAATTATGGTCACTGTCCCTTGGTTAAAAATCCTTATCCAAAAGTCTTCTCTTCCAGGGTAAACATTCCTGTTCTTTCAACTGATCCTCACAGAATATCCACTCAGGTCCTCTCATTAGCTGAGTTTCCCATCTCTAGAACCCCCTCAGTTTGTCTATATGTTTCCTGAAATATGGAAAGGAAATGAACTCAAGTAGTTATATAGTGTTACCCTGCATTCTAAGTCAGAGCCCACTAACAATGGTCAATGACAACAAAATCCAAAACTATAAGCAGAGGTTACATTCTGAACAAACTTTAAGACCCAAGAATAAATGTCTTTGATTTTTTAGTTTGTTTTCACAGTATTCCAAAGTAAAAGAGGTTTGAAATCTTTATTCATTCAATATTTCTGCTCATTTCAAAGAATAACTTACCCCCAGCACATGACTTGTCAGAAGCCAGGGAAAGATTAAAATCTAATCTCTGTCTTACTGCACTTCAGTATGTTCTAACCATATTGGGAGATTTGTTTAATTAACCCTGTACTGAGCTAACAATGAGAAAATGGGACATCAAGTTTAACTTTGGCTCTTGCTAACTACTTGACTAGTAGAAAGCCATTGAGTATCTCTAGGTCTTCAATTTCCTCATCTGTAAAATAGGATGATGATGACCTGAAGTACCTATCTTATACATTTTCTGTGATTGGTATTTACAAATATGATATAAGTAAATACCAATACACATGTAGATATACAAACATACACACATATGTTCTTATTATTGTTATATTATTATTTATTATTTTAAATCCAAATAAGACATGCATGACCTTTGTCACAAATGGCAACTTCTTATGGAGTGAGAAGCACAAATCCATCACTACAATTAGTTTAAAAAATAAATAATTTATAGGGAACATCAATTAAATTATTTTTTGTCTTGAAGGGATATGCTATTGGGATAGTTCCAAACCTAAATATAAGAACAAAACCACAATTATCAAGCAAATCTGTTTACATAGATTTCGGTTTTACCTGCTATTCTGTATGAAAGAAATATCTCTCCTGTCAAGCCTTTCTTTTCATTAATATAAACAATCTCCAGATTTTAAATATATATATATATATATAGGGCAAACTCTGAACCTATGGCAGAACAGTGGGCTTAGAGTGAGCAAGAAACAGAGCTAGTAGAAATAGCTGGAACAATAGGTTAAAGTTGTAGCTTCAGTTGTTTCTGCTCTTAGAGTTCAGCAGTGATTGTGGGCCATGCTAAGAGATCTTGGGGAGCCTGACTGGTGAGTCAAACAATATTTTTTATCTTTTTCTGAATATATGCTATTATCCTGTTTTGTGTGGGAGGATTGTGGAAGAATGACTGAATGCAGAATAGATGGTTTCTACAGTTCCATTGGTCATCACAAGAAGATGTGTAGGCAATGGGGGAGCAGAGATATTGGGTGGGATGAGTCCCTAAAGCAATCCTGATTCTGCCTCTTAATATTTTTCTTAACTGTGGAGAAGTCAGTTAGCTGTGTCAGCTTAGTAACACATCTGTAAAACAAAGGGAAAGAAGCATTGGGGTACACTGGAAAGAGTAATGGCTTTGAGAGTGAGAAGACAAAGGTTTGTATCCCATCCCCAATATTTACTAGTTGTGTGACATTGCTGAGGATGCTAAACCTGTTTGGGCTCAACTTTTTTATCTATAAAACAAGAGGACAAAGTTAATATGAAATAGAAAAAAGGACCAAACAAAACCCTGATATAGCATTAGAGCATGTGTGTTCAAATCCTATTTTTTTCTATTTCCAACCTATGTGACTTTGGTCAAGTCACACAACTGTTCTTGGTTTTAATTTCTTCTTTGATAAGGGAGCATTGAGGTAAATGTCCTCTGAGATGTATTCTTGCTCTAAAACTATGACCCCATGACTAGATGACTCCTAAAACCGTTTTACTTCTAGATCTATGAATTAGATTGGCCAGTTACCCTTTGTCTTTTGTGAGAATGGTATTAAAGCTTGACATTTAGGAAAACTTGGGAAAGATTGAGAGCCTACTGATTTCAGGTGGCAAATTAAGCTAAATTATGTTAAATGTTCTGTATAATGTGAGATAATTGCTGACATTGTGTGCCTGTTTTCTAATGTTGAATTCAATAAGATCCTATCTACTATGAAAATCCAATTGGTTCTATCGTTCTGAGACCAATGCCATAGTATTATGTCCCATCCAAATGCTTTGCAATCTGATTGGATTATCCAAAATCATTAATATAACCAAGAAAGATTATGTACATAATATTTGTACTCATTACAAAGTAGATGATATTCTTACTTCCCAACTCTCCACAAGAAAGGACTCGAAGAAAATGTTATATAATAAAAATTCAGCTTAATTTTCATGGAACCTTTGCATTTTGATGTACAACCTGATCAAACTAATTCAAGAAGAATTTAATGATATGATGATGAAGAGAACAACCATGATGATAATTATGATAACTAATAGTTATATGTTGCATTATAATTTTGGGTCATTTCAGTCATGTCCAGCTCTTCATGACTCCATTGGGAATTTTCTTGGTGAAGCTACTAGAGTAATTTACCATTTCCTTGTCCAGTTCATTTTACAGATGAAGAAATAGGGTTTAATGACTTGTCCATGGTCACATAGCTAGTAAGTTTCTGGATTTTAATTCATGAAAATGAGACTTACTAATTCCAAACTTAGTGCTCCATTCATTGCACAACCTGAATGTTTTTTATAAGACTTACTTGATTTATTACGTGCCAAGTATTGTATTAAGTATTGTGCAAATATTACCTTATTTGACCCTCAGAACAATTCTAGGAGGTTCTACTGTTCCCATTTTATAGATAATAAAATAGAGGCAAAAAAGGAATTATATGATTTAACTAGGGTCACAAAGTTAATAACTTAGGTATTTCTGATTCCAGGTCTGTAACTAACCTAGCTGCCTCTGAGTACAAAGCACTTAGTTAAAGTAACAAGGCAGAGCACAAAGCATTGGAGTCAGGAAAACAAAAGTTCTCCTTTCCCACTATAGAGCTGTGGCTCCAGGGCATAACACAACTTTTTCTGAGCCACATCCATCTCCTTGCTTGCTAAGGGTTAGATAGTTATGATGTTCTAGGGGGAATTTCTTCTGTTGGTGAAGTCACAGCTCATTTCCATATTCATGTATTTTCAAAAATGCCTTGAAGGAAGAAATCAAAGACCAAAAGAAAAACAAACAAATAAACAAATGAGATTTTTGCTCTTAAGAACTCACATCCTTCTGTTTACTTTCAGATTCCAAGAAAAATGTGATCTATTCTGTCCTACTGTGCCCTGCTCAGTTGGAGAAATGTGTTTGGGGATAATACCCATACATGATGATGAAGATGATTATAATTAATAATAATAATAAACTAAGATTTTTATAGAGCTTTAAAGTTTGAAAAACTTTTTATATGTTATCTTATTTAATCCTTATTAAAAATCCAGAGATAAAGATACTGAAAATGAAAGGTTAGACTACAAAAAAGGGGGGCAGGTATCTAAGGGCAAGACAAAAACATTCCTTCTGAAAAGTGTAGCAGAGACAGTATGCTCTCATGAAAAGTCAATTGCAATGCAATGGGATATGAGAATGTTGGATCCTTAATTCTGGTTGACTAAACCACTCATGGGGTCCTAGGTGAATCCTTAATCTCTCTAGGTGTAAGTTTTCTCTTCCTAAAATTAATTAGTTGGACTAGATGATTTCTTTGACCCCTTTAAGGTCCATCTTCAGTCTATTCAGAAAGGCAAAAAATAACATTGATTTCAGAATCAATCTAAAAAAAAGTTATTTTTAATATTTGTAGGGATATAAAGGTTTTGACAATACATTCATATGTATTTGGACTTCAGGAAAGAATTGCAGTCATCATCTGACATCGAACTGCAACAAGCCTCCCAGGGACAGGAAGCTGCTGCCCAGACATTTCATGCTCTGGAATTCTGAACCATTGAAGAAATCGATTCAAGGGGAAGCACATTCAATATGGGACCCATTCTTCAAGGCTGTGATTCTCCCTAACACACAAATTCACCGAAACACGTTTAATTAGGAGGTTGACAGCAGTGTCACATAGACTTTTGTAGTTATTTAAAGTTAATTAATTTAACCTGACCTTTCACTGCAAAAATAAGGCACAATAGACTAAGACCGATAATTGATTCTGGAGCCTCAGAAACGGTTCAAGGAAATCACAGCTGTGCTTCAGAACAGTTCTGTTTGCTGAGGATTATGAACTATTTTTAGTCCTTAGTTGAGAAAGCTCTTTTTTTTTAAAAAAAGGGGCCATCAGTTGATGTGTGACCCATAGTGTCAGATACTGTTGGTGTACAGATTTGCAATAAATGAATCTGAGAGTCAATTCTAAACATAAGGGCATTTGTTTAGAGGTGAGGCATTTGAATATCTAGTTATGGAGGATCTCCCCCCCAATTCCTGTGGCAGCCCCGAATCCTCCCTGTGCTTCCACTAACTTTATTTATCCAATAATTCAAGGGTCTCTTGGTTGCTGGCATGGGTCTCTGCTCTATTGATGTAGATCACAGGCTCTCTAATACCATAGGTGAAGGCTGCTATGACTGAGGGGAAAATCCTTCAATCTGTGGCTAATACTGTGATGATCTTTTTCATAACTAATCTAATTTGGTTCAGAGCATTACAAAAACAAATTTGGTGTTTTTTGCTTTGATAGCTTTTGCCCTTGTTGGTGTTTAGGTGTTTCAGTTGTGTACAATTCTTTCTGACCCTTTTTGAGGGTTTTCCTGGCAGAGATATTGGAGTGGCTTGTCTTTTTCTTTTCCTGATCATTTTAGATATAAAGAAACTTAGGAAAGCAGGGCTAAGTGACTTGCTCAGGGTCACACAGCCAGTAAGTATATTAAGGAATGCCCAATTTGACATATTTCCTAAATCATTTATGGGATAAAGATCTCTCTCCCTTTCTAATGAGATTCTTAAAATATTTTTAATGCTGTATTAAATAAAGCAAGATGATGATGAAGAGGAGGATGATAATTCATTCCCAATCCCTTTTTCTCCTCCCCAGTTTGTACTGGTGTTTTGAGGTTCCTAGAGGATATCTGTCTTCTTCTTATCTCAGGAAGGATAAATCTAAGCAGTAGTGCTATTAGATTTCCATTCAGGATGCTACTCATTATCAATCAACCAGTAGTAATCTATTAGCTTTTAATTTAATAGTAAGTTATATTTTTACTGACAAAAATCTATTTTCTTTCCCTCCTATCCCCTCCACCATTGAAAATATAAAACAAGAGAAAAGAAAACCATAGTAAAAAAATATGCAGAATCAATCAAACAAACAAAGCTCTGCATTGGCAATATATTTTTATCTATCTATGTATCTACACATACATGGATACATTGGTATGTAAATATAGAGACATTTTATATATGTGCATATATATATATACACACATGCATGCATATATGTGTATACTCACACATATAAACATACACAAATGATTCTGTATGATGAATCCAGGAACTTTATGCCAGGAAGTAGGCAGCATGCTTCATATTTTGACTTCTGGAATCAAGATGGGTTATTGGATTAATTAAAATTCATATGTATTTTAAATTTTGTTTTTGCACTTTTACTATGTAAACTGTTCTTCTTGTTCTATTTACTTCATTGTGCATCCTTCTATAAAAGTCTTCCCAGATTTTATTGAAACTATCCCATTCTTCATTTTTAAACTTAATTATATTTTATTTTGTTTCAAATTCTTTCTTTTCTTTCTCCCCTTTCCAAACTTATTGAGAAGACAAGAAAAATGAAATATTACAAATATACAGTCATGCAAGACAAATTCCCACATTAGCCTTGTAAAAATATTCCAAAAATTTCCATTGTACCCTATGTTAGATCTCTTTCTGGTTGTGGATAGCGTATTTCATCATGAGACTTTGATTGGAACTGTGGTTGGTCATTTGGGCATCATGTTGATCAAAATTACTAAGATTTTCATAGTTGGTTATCTTTTCCATATTGTCATTACCATATGAATTGGCCTCCTAGGTCTTCAAATTCATATAAGTCTTCACAGATTTTTCCAAAACTATCCCCTTCATAATTTCTTTTAGCACAATAGTGTTATTCTATCAATTCACATATCATAACTTGTTCAGCCATTCCCCATTTGGTGGACATTCACTCAGTTTTCAATTTTTTGCTGCCACCAACTCTCACACTCAAAAAGATGCTATATTTTTGTGCATATGGATCCTCTTCATCTTTCTTCAATCACTTAGAATGTAGAACTAATAGTGTTACTGTTTTGCCAAAAAGTATGTGGATACCCTTGCGTCATTCTAAATTAATTTCCAGAATGGTTACATTAGTATACAACTTCATTCGCTGGGGATTATCTTAGTGTACTGGTTTTCTTATACTTTCTCCATTTTTTTTTAATCTTAGTCAATTTGGTGGGTGTCAAGTGATACCTGAGAATTGTTTTAATTTGCATTTCTCTAATTACTAATGATTTAGAACATCTTATATGGCTATTGAGAGTTTGGGTTTCTTCTTCTAAAAAGTGCTTATTCACATCATTTGACCATTTTTAAAATTAGGGAAATGTTCTTTTTTGTTGTAAATATGACTGAGTTCCAAATATATCTTAAATAAAAGATGTTTATCAGATAAAAATGAAACAAAAATATTTTAAAGATATTCAAAATTTAGATACATTGCTTTTATTTGTGCAAAACCAAACTTTAAAGTTTTTATGGTAAAAATTATCCATTTTTCTTTGTGTAAACCTCTCTTTTATTTGAGTAGGAAGAAGCATAAATTCTTCTCTTATCCGGATAATTTCTGAGCATCAGTTTTCTGATTTTAAAATGGGGATTTTAAGGCTTATCGTTCCCAAATAAGCACATGTTTGTGAAAATCAAATGAGAAAATATATGTGAAACATGCTTCAATGTTAGCTATATTATTTTTTTCTTATTTTTAAATTTACCTTATTTTTCAAGCAATACTATAAGTGAGAGTCAGCGTTTTGATCAACTATAAAGAATCTAATAAGGCATTTGGAAGATGAAATTGTTTTGTCCCTTCCTAGAACAAAAACAGAAAAAAAAATCATGGATGGAAAATCCTGCCTTGCTGTCTGCTGATCATACCCTCTTGGTTCAATTAATATAGTCATCTTGATTCCAAAGAGTTTATTTTCATAATCTGTTTCTGCTAAACTGTGTGGCTTTCCAAGTGACAGAATGTCTGCTCAGAAGAAAACACAAGGGATTAATTGATTGTGATCAGATTGTTGGCTCTCTTGTACCTTTACAACTGTTCTTTGTCTTCCTAGTGAATATAGTTGTTTTGCTTTTAAAAAAGAAATAAAACAAAAAGCTAATTATGGTTCTTTTTATCTGGGCTAACAGTCAATAGGCAAGAAAATGATGTTTTTGCATTTTCTCTCTCATGCTTTCTGGTACTATTTTTCTCAAACCAGAAATTTATTGTAGATTAATAAATTGTCTAATGTATCACTTCTTCTATGAACTTCCTAAAGAGAACAACAATTTGACATCTGTGGCTACACATAACAACAGTATTTCATTTAAGAAAACCAATGCAACCAATATCAAAAACCAGAGAATCATAAAAGTCATCCCTGAGACAGGAAAGGCTACCAAAAAGTTTATTTACTTTCAAGAGTTATTATTTCAGTTTTAGGATAAGAAACAAGCATTCATGGAAGCAATTATGGATCAGTTTCAGGATGTCATCCTTTTAGTAAACTATGTGGGAAAGGAAGTATACTTTTCTGAACACCCAATGGCACCTGTTTTCTAAAGAAAAAAACACAGGGGAGAGGGAGAGGAAATAGCAGTCTCCTAAGCCTCCCCCATAACAACCCATGCAGGCAGTTCCTGAAACAGTTGTTGGCAATGTTGAAGCTCTCTACTGAAGCAGTGCAGCTACTGACTGAAAGGCAGCAAAGTGGTGGCGCCTTCAACATCATGGATATTATGAGCCGTATGCCAATCAGGACTTCAAGTGGCATTACAGCCTCCCCTACCAGTTGGCACATTTTAAAGGGCTCTAGAAATATAAAATCTGCTGTAAAATAAAGAATGATCTACAACATGCAGCTTTGTAATGGTTTCCCTTAATTTCCACTGAACCAAATGGAAGAGCTGTTTCCCATGCAAATACTAATTTCTATAACACTTTGGAATCTGCTGACACTTTTGGCTAATTTTGTAGACCTTCTTGCTAAAGGGAACCTTAACAGCTCAGAGGGAAAAATTCTCATCTCTTCCACTTATCCTGTAAAGAGTTTGTATGAGCATGTGGAGGGGGTGGAGAGTGATTAGCATGATCACCACTAATGGTGTTTACCTTCAATGGATTTTCTCTGCATAATGTTAGACAGCTTTCAGGGACTCAAATTAAACAATATCCTCGTTAAAAGATCATTGTGAAAATATTATTGATAGATATCAGTAGGTGACAGATTGATGTTTTCTCTCCTATCATATTAAATATGACAACAGAACATACAATATATCATCAGTAGATTGAATTTCAAGAAGATAAGAATGATGTCTTAATCTATATTAAGCACATTATGTCCATGATTTGATAGCTTGACTTGTTTAAAAGAACTTCATTATTTACTTTTTGATCATTTGACATACAGATGAAACCTTATGAAAAGATGTCAAATTATTTTTTAATAATAATGTTTTTGGACATTTGAGAATTTGCCACTACTTTCTTGAAATAAAATTCACAATGTTCCATTTTACCACTAAATAGGCTTATGTAAATAGCTTAATCATTCTTGGTCTCTATTTCTTTATCTATAGGATTGACATGCTGGATAGGAGTAGGATGATATGGGGACTAAATATAGCACCAGAAGGAACCTAGGGAGTATTATTAAGAATTTGAAGCCCTAATACCCTATACCAAGATAAGGTCGAAATAAATTCATGTTTTAGTCATGATCTCTCAGAACTGTAGAGAAGAACTAGAGACCTCTGTGAAATACAAAATGATAATTTTGATTACATTGAATTAAAAATATTTTGCAGAAACAAAACCAATGTAGCCAAAATTAGAAAGGAAGAAGAAAGCTTGGAGGGGGATGGGGTGGAGAATTTTATAGTCAGTGTCTCTGATAAAGGACTCATTTCTAAAATATGTAGAGAACTGACTCAAATGTATAAGATAAAAAACATTCCCCAATTGATAAATAGTCAAAGAATATGAACAGACAATTTTCCAATGAAGAAATTAAAGCCATTTCTAGTTATATGAAGAATGGTCTAAATTGCTATTGATTTGAGAAATGCAAATTAAGACAGCTCTGACATACCACTTCACACCTCTCAGATTGACTAAGATGTCAGGAAAAGATAATGATGGATGTCTGAGGGAATGTGGGAAAATTGGAACACTAATGCATTGTTGGTAGAGTTGTGTAATGATGCAACCATTCTGAAAAGCAATTTGGAACTATGCTCCAAAGACTCTAAAACTGTGCATATCCTTCAACCCAGCAGTGTCACTACTAGATTTATATCCCAAAGAAATCAAAAAAGAGGGGAAAGGACCACATGGGCAAAAATGTTGTAGCAGCCTTTTTGTAGTGGAACTGGAAATTGAGTGGATGCCCATCTGTAATGTTCTCTTCCCTAAAATATAATCTTCTTTGGGAGCAGGTTTCTTAGGAAGCTTCTGGAAGCAGCCTTCGTTTTAGTTCAGAGTAATAATCACTTCAAATGCAGCCAGGAGTTAAAGTTCAGATCCTTTATTGTTTCCTTCAAAATAGCCCGGTTAGCTTTCTTGGATGCCTATCTCTCTCCTTGGTTCCAAGAGCTCTTGTTGCTAGTACTTTGCCTCTGCCAGCTTCAGCCTTCAGCTCCCTCTGAATCCACAGCCTCCAGCCAGAACAATGGTGGAATATTGAATGGATCTGACTCCTCCAAGAGAGTGGGCTTGTGGGAGCTGTGACTTGTGAATCTCCTCCACTGAATCCTGACTAGTGAATCTTCCAAGGTCTCTAGTGGGCTAGTGGGAGCTTCTCCTTATATATCCTCTCTTAAAGGTGTGAACTCTAATGTGTGAATTCTCCCAAAGGTGTGAACTAATTACCTAAGCATTGTCTCTATTAATTCTAGTGACTTAGCACCTTGTTTCAAGTTCTGGCCTATAACACCCATCATTTGGAGATTGGCTGAATAAGTTATGGTATATGAATGTCGTGGAATATTATTGTTCTATAAGAAATGATAGGCAAGCTAATTTCAGAAAAGCCTGGACTTACATGAACTGATGCTAAGTGAAGTGAGTAGGACCAAGAGAACATTTTACACAGTAACAACAAGATTATGTGAAGATCAACTGTGATAGACTTGGTTCTTTTCAACAAGGAGGTGATTCAAAACAGTTCCAATAGACTTGTGATGGAAAGTGCCATCCACATTCAGAGAGAGAACTATGGAGACTGAATGTAAAATAAAGCATAGTTTTTTTTGTTTGTTTGTTTTTTGCTTGTTTTTTTTTCTTTCTCATGTTTTCCTCCTTTTTATCTGATTTTTCTTGAATAGCATCATGAATATGAAAATATGTTTAGAAGAATTACACATATTTAACCTATATCAGATTGGCTGCTGTCTTGAGAAGGGGAAAAGTAAAAGATGGAGGGAAAAATGGAAAACAAGGTTTTGCCAAAATGAATGTTTAAAACTATCTTTTTATTTTATTTTTTTAATTTTTATTTTTTATTTAATGATTACTTTATATTGACAACATTATTCCTTGCACTCGTTTCTTTTCTGATTTTTTTCCCCCTCCCTCCCTCCACCCCCTCCCCTAGATGGCAAGCAGTCCTTTATATGTTGGATATGTTGCAGTATATCCTAGATACAATATATGTTTGCAGAACCGAACAGTTCTCTTGTTGCATAGGGAGAATTGGATTCAGAAGGTATAAATAACCCGGGAAGAAAAACTAAAATGCAGATAGTTCACATTCGTTTCCCAGTGTTCGTTCTTTGGGTGTAGCTGCTTCTGTCCGTCATTTATCAATTGAAACTTAGTTAGGTCTCTTTGTCAAAGAAATCCACTTCCATCAAAATATGTCCTCATACAATATCGTTGTCGAAGTGTATAATGATCTCCTGGTTCTGCTCATTTCACTTAGCATCAGTTCATGTAAGTCTCGCCAGTCCTCTCTGTATTCATCCTGCTGGTCATTTCTTACAGAACAATAATATTCCATAACATTCATATACCACAATTTACCCAGCCATTCTCCAATTGATGGGATCATTTTCCAGTTTCTAGCCACTACAAATAGGGCTGCTACAAACATTTTGGCACATACAGGTCCCTTTCCCTTCTTTAGTATTTCTTTGGGATATAAGCCCAATAGAAACACTGCTGGATCAAAGGGTATGCACAATTTGATAATTTTTTGGGCATAATTCCAGATTGCTCTCCAGAATGGTTGGATTCGTTCACAACTCCATCAACAATGCATTAGTGTCCCAGTTTTCCCGCATCCCCTCCAACATTCATCATTATTTTTTCCTGTCATCTTAGCCAATCTGACAGGTGTGTAGTGGTATCTCAGAAATTGCATTTCTCTGATCAATAATGATTTGGAACACTCTTTCATATGAGTGGTAATAGTTTCAATTTCATCCTCTGAAAATTGTCTGTTCATATCCTTTGACCATTTATCAATTGGAGAATGGCTTGATTTCTTATAAATTTGAGTCAGTTCTCTATATATTTTAGAAATGAGGCCTTTATCAGAACCTTTAATTGTGAAGATGTTTTCCCAGTTTGTTGCTTCCCTTCTAATCTTGTTTGCATTAGTTTTGTTTGTACAAAGGCTTTTTAATTTGATGTAATCAAAATTTTCTATTTTGTGATCAGTAATGGTCTCTAGTTCATCTTTGGTCACAAATTTCTTTCTCCTCCACAAGTCTGAGAGATAAACTATTCTATGTTCCTCTAATTTATTTATAATCTCGTTCTAAAACTATCTTTTTAAAATTAAAGGTTTTTGTTTACAAAACATATGCATGAATAATTTTTCAACATTGACCTTTGCAAAGCCTTCTATTCCAAATTATCCCCTCCTTTCCCCTATCCCCTCCCCTAGATGGAAAGTAGTCTAATATATGTTAAATATGCTAAAATATATGTAAAATTATCTTTTCATGCTTTGGGGAAAATAAAATACTATTAAAATTAAAAAAAAATAATTTGAAACCCTGTGAAATGGGAGGGAAAACAAACAAATTTAACAAATATGAAGATTTAGGTGAATAAATGGTATTTTTCATCCATTCTACCAAATGAACGGAGAATTTAAAGAAAGCAAAGGCACATGTGGAGGTGCTCAGGCACAGCGGTGGTACTTTAAGAATAGGAATAAAATTTGAAGACTACAGCTTCATATATAGGAATGATGTTATCTTGGCAATTTATAGAGTATGCCAAACTGTGATTTGTACCATGATAGGGGTTTTAGAAATATCTCATTTTATCTTCTCCTCAATCCTGGGGAGCAGATACTATCATTATCTCCATTTTACAATTAAAGAAACTGATGGACCTAGAGGTTAAATAATTTGTGCAGTCATACTTTTCATAAATGTCTGAGGCTGCATTAGAAACTTGAGTTTCCCTATTCAAGGTTCAAGCACTCTATCTTCTGAGTTACCTAGCTATCTGACATTACAATGTTGGGGAAACTTCAACCATCTGGGTAGCATATGCAAAAAATTACTTTGTTTAGTCTGTTTTCTAAATGCGTTTGCTTCAGGATTCCCACAAACTTTCTACAGAATCCCTTAGTTTCTAACTAGAACAAGCACATTTCAGAGGGCCAGATAGACAAGGGAATATCTAATCTAGCAAAGTCCTGAAGAGGAAAGGAAAGGAAGGGAGGAAAAAGTCAAACCAAAGTGAAAATGTCAGAATTGTCTATCGCTTCTTGAGGCAGTTCCAAAACAAAGGTGGCAAAAATTATCTTAAGAAATATTATCATTTTTAAGAAGATATGGAATTTGCTACAATATCTACCTGAAATGATGAGATTTATTAGTATAAATGTTTTCTGTTTATTAAAATTTTCTGGATTTTATTTCAGGTTAAGAAAATACGTGTCTTCTGTTGCCATATGCTTCTGCAACAAGTATTAATTTTCTCAAATAGGAGGGAAAGATTTGTATTATTGAAATTCCCTTCATGAATCCAAAAGAGACTGGATTCGTGCTCTTATGTACATCACTGAAGGGAGATTTCACCAATGAAAGTTCATTTCCCTCAGAATACAATCAATGATCGTTTTTGAGACAGCCACAAGTCTCACAAGTCTTATGTTTTCTAGCAACTCATAATGTAATTATGTGTAAAGTACCAACCTTTGTGTAGATAAAAGCTCCCCCTCCTGCTATAAGTTCAGGAGGAGGGTCCAAATTTGAGAAGGGGTCTCACATCACATGGAGCTAAGATTGATGATTAACTCCCTCAGCCCTTACTAAGGGAAGAGCTAAACCATTTGGAATAATTTCAGTGATACCAATGAGGTCACAAAGGACCATTACACTAGATTTGGTTCATGCAAAGAACATAAATTGGCTACAAAAGTGAATCTTGAATGGTCAGCTTACAAACAATGAAGGGCTTAAGAAACATTTTATGGGCATCTTTAAACACAGACCCAAACAAACTAATGTAATTTAAGATCCACCTGTATTTCAGCAAACACAAAAAGAGTGCAGTTCTTTTCCAAATAATTTTAGATCAGATTCAAGTCTGAAAGGTTGGGACCAGTACCAATAAGACAAATCCCCAATCAATCAATCATCATTTGTTATAGACATGCTAACTATCAGTGTCCTAAACTCTGGCAATCAAAATAGAAAACAGAGATAATCCCTGTACCGAGGTATTTGTTTTCTAATTAATAGAAAATGAAGGAAGTTTCACTCTACTATTATTAATAGTATATTCTAAAATTTTTTGACAGTTCAATGTGACCTATGATAACTCCTGTGATTTTTCAACCTTGTTGTTACTATTTTGCCGAATTCAGCCCACGACAGAAGGGCTATCTGTCATTTGGGGTATTGGAAATGTTCCATTTAGCTTAATATCCCTTTGAAAGATGTATTCAAGCTGATCAAAAACAGTAATTCATGGCAATAAAAAGAGAAATCACAATGCATACAGAAACTTCCTTTTAATTTAACCATAGACTTTTCTTTAGATGTTCATTAGAAATGCAACTGAAATTTATTTTCAAAATTAATTGCTGAATACACTCCAAGTGTATTAAGCAGCAAAACTGATTTGGGTGGTGTTGGGGGGAGATAATGAGATTCTGACTTGATATATCACTGTTGGAAATGCTGGAAAGTAAAACATCTCTCAGGAAATTTTAATAATTGAGCTAGAATTATATGAATTTTAAGAGACAGATGCTCATCTGCATTTTTCACACCCCTGGTTTTTTACCCTTGAAAACTAGAGTGTCAAGATTGGGATAGTTCAGCCCAGCAGCTTCAGAAGAGAAAGTATAGTAAATGACTGCCTTAGGCTCGCCTGAATAAATTTGCCTAGAAATCTCTAGGGACAACTCCATGTAGAACAATCATTTTTGAAATGTACTTCTATCCTTAACTCAATATCGCTTCACCAAGTAGACATTTCTATTTATTGCTCTCATTAGATTAAAAACTATTCCTTTTCTCCCTTATTTGATTTGCTAAAGTCTTGTGAACATTACTCTAGCTCTTCCAGATGTGTGGTTGAAGAAATGTTCGAATTAGGATTTATTCTCTGGGTATTTGCAAATCTCATTTATGACCGAAGAAACAAAACATAGAGATAGAAAGACAGATACATAGATAGAAGGATAGATTGATAAAGGAAATTCTACAGATATATATGTGTATGTAGGTGTACACACACACACACACACACACATACACACACACACACATATATATACATATGATTTCAATTACAACAAATATGACATGAAATATTATATAGAAAGTAACATTTTTAAAAATCAAATATTACTTTTTCTATAACACTTCAAAATTAATTATCAAAAGTTGCAGCTAGATTTATGGTCAGCAAATGATAACAGCAAAATCAATTAAAAGGAATGTCAGATTATGCCAGATATGGCTTATTAAAACAAATCTGTGAATGATGGTTTGGAAGAACCATGAGCAAGGGTGAAAACAAATGGATTACCACAATTGTATATGTGTGTGTGTGTGTGTGTGTGTGTGTGTGTATCACAATCACTGTCATATATGTAAATTTCTGAAAAAATGATACTGGGAAATGACATAAGAAATTCCAACAAACTTTTTATTTTAGAATATTCTTAGTTGTCTTTCCATTCTCTGGATGGAAAGGATGAATGACAGGTGATTAAGAACAGAAGCAATGAAATGTAATATGCCATAAACTAACTGATGTCTTTCTTAACCTACAAATTACCCATGGACACATTTCAAATAACCATGGCATGTTCTGTTGTATCTGCCTAAAACCTAGATACTAATGCATGGGGTATACAGAAATATCTCATGACCTCCATGAAGAAGGTTTTTAAAGGTTATCTGATAAATAAATACAGTTTACATGGAGTGTAAAACCTTTTTAAAGGTTGTGGAAATGGACTTTTAATGTCCTTCAAGTTAAATTTAGCACTCTACATGCTATTCCTCTAAATTCATTCAAATTACCTTCCCACATTCAACTGAGGTTTTTGAAACAAACATGCCAGATAGCAATTGACATAAATGGTTATCTATTAAGTTGAATGTTGTATTGGTGAATACTGCTAAATTTGGGGCACAACTCCCCTCTTCCCATACCTACCCACTGAACAAATAAAAAAATTAAAATAAAAGTCCCCCAAACTAGATAGCTTGAATTTGCTTTTTGTTGTGTTCAGCTATTTTTCAACTTGAAATTATCAAAAAAAAAAAAATTCCACATTTTTTTCCTCCTTATTCAGGGTATTTATTATCTGAATCATGCATCATCTGTTCCCACTGTATCTATTTGTGCCAAATACCCATATCAGCATGAACTTGCTGCTGAATTTAGCTTTCTGGTCATGTTATGACAAATCATGTTGATTATGCCAGCTACAGCTCGATGATTCCATCAAATGACAATTGCTAAATTGAGTAATCCACAAAGAAAAAATATTTAACACTTTGGCAACTTTCAACTTGTTATAGGAAGTAATAGCTTCCATTTATAATAATAGCCAGCATTTAAATAATGCTTTAAGTTTTGCAGAGTCCTTTACAAATATTGTCAAATATTTGAAAATTCATTTATCACAACCCCACTATAATTTCTACTTTTATATTCCTAGTATACAGACTTTGTTTAAAAGGCAACTATTATGTTGGGGGGAAAAAGAGAGATAGAATAGAAGGAAGAGAGTGGTATTCATACAACACTAGTTAAACTAATATTCATGTTATTAATTAGAATCCACTTAAAATATTAATATGCCAGTATTTCAAATCTCCAATGAATTTATGATTTCACCCTTGTTGATATCCCCTAAATAATATGGATCATCCACACCTCCTCAATCTATGTTTCTCTTGTTTACATTCTTTTCTTGACATATCAATGAAATGGAGATTCTCCAATTAAAAAAAAAAATGTGGAGATACCAAAGGAGCAGCAGAGCTACCAGTTGTCTACATTTTGCTCTGAATATGAGATGAACCTATCTTTCGGTTTTATTTTATTTTAGCAATCATGTTTATTAATATAAAATACAAATTATGGTCTATTTTCTCTGTCACTCCATTGACAATTATTTGTAATAATAGGATAGTAAATTTTTGTTCCATTTGCTCTTAATTATATGTAAAATAATTGTTTTAAATTGGAAACAAAAAAATGACAGACCATCTGTATCTTTTCTATATCTTTTTAATCCTCATAGCTTTGGGGAAGATACAAAATTAACAATAAGTTATTAGGTTTCTATTCTTGCCTGCTGGTTTAAAAATAATTGAAAATTCACTTTGATTGAAATATAAAGCCATTTATTCATAATTATTTTAATTAATATTTGTAGTCTACATGATTCAAGGAACTCATGGTATATTGGCTCCCTCCAGTGGCTAATTCAATACCCCAAAAATTCCTAGAACTGGGCATTTTAAACAATTGATACTTCACAGAGTAGCAGTTATTTGGTTTTTAAAGCACAATAGTTAAAATCTTAAAAAGAACAGTTTTTCCAATTAAAATTAACATATTGTCTTTTTTCTCCTTAGAAAATTATTTACTTTAATATTTATTGATTTTTTTTTCTGTAACAATATCACCATACCTGCTGGCACAGTATTTTTCATTTATTCTAGTTTTCTTAATATTTTTTCCAGAAATGTTAGACATGTCTTCATGGACTAATAAATAGTTATATATATATATAATGTTTTCCAAATTGATAATAGAACCCTTTTGTACATTAAGTAATAGATACTTTAGATTCTAGTTGGTGGTGACTTGGAAAAGGGAAATAGATGATGTTTTGGATAACCTAGGATAACCTAGGACAAAGATGTATAGGGGACACTTTTAAACAATATAGATAAATTATAACTAATTTGATAACAAAAAATCATGTACATAGAATGTCTTTTTGACTCATGCATAATTTCCTATAATGACCCAAAATACTATATAGGTAAGTAATTATTGATGTTCTCTTAGTGATCTTTGTTTCTTGGTAAGAAAAAAATTTTCACTCTTTAACTTTGGTGTTTACCTCTTTTTTTGTACCTTATGATTCAATCTTTCACCATAAACAGAAATCTTTTTTTATCTGTAGCATAGATTTATCTGTAGCATGATCCAACTATTGGGGTCATTTTTCTCTTTAACATCATTTATATCTTTTTTATAAGCATGACTGGAATTTTGACTTTAGGTTTAAATATGAGAGGTTCTAGTGTTTTTAATGGTGAACACAGTTTACTTTTAAAAGTCTTTGCAGATCTTTTCCATCTTTATTCTCTTCATTGTTTTGTTTCTAGTGTTCTCTTTAAAAATGCCCTCAGAGATAATAGACTCCAATATCGTCATTTGAGATATGATAAACTGAAACTAAAAGACTGCCATTAATTTAGTCAACATCATCATTTGTTGTCCTTCATTCTCTAAGAGGACCAACATGGTATCTTTACTTTAGAGTCAAGGTAGTATGTCTGACTGTGGCTGATCCGACCAGTACATTATCAGATACTCTGCCACAGGTCAAACACAAATAATTCCTATGAACATTTGGTGTGGATTATCTAACTTTGTGCATCTCATATTTCTTCTGATCTACTTCAATTATGCTTTGCTTATAGAGTCCAGCTCCTTCTCTAATGAGGTCATACCATGCTGGGTAGTCTTGTGCCAATGTCTCCCATAGTAGACATATAATCAATTCTAAAATTCTAAAAATAAATAAACAAATAAATAAAGTTCTTAAGAGAGATCTTGATAGTATCCTTTTATCACTTTTTTTGATCACCTTGTGAGGCTTGCTCCATGTGAGTTCTTTTTGGCAAGCATACATTTGACATTAACCAATGTGTCCAGCCCAATGGAGTGTGCTTTCTGCATTAGGGTTTGAATGCTTGGCAGTTTAGTTAGAGAAAGGACCTCAGTATTTTGTGATACTTTATCCTGCCAGGTGATCTTCAGAATCTTCCTAAGACAATTCAAATGGAAGAGATTGAGTTTCCTGACATGGAGCTGATATACTGTCCAGGTCTCACAGTCATACAACAATGAAGTTAGCACAATGGCTCTGTAGATTTGCCCAAACACCAAGCTAGCTCTCGCTCAGCAAGAAAACATTGCCATTTTAAAACTGATATTTAATAATAACTAGGCATTTATGATTATTGAAAACATTGCTAAAAATTTCAAATTCAATCATTCTACTGTTCTTATACTGCATTCACAGAATAAAATGAAATATAAAAATTGTGGGCAATTAAAAAAAAAGAACAGAAGCAATACTGTTGTGTTAAGTATGCCTATGAGTATAGTATGAAAAATATTGGGGTCAGTCCTTCATTTGTAGCTTCTGTTCTGTCAATGTTGCTGTCTATCAATAATGAAAGAGTGGTTCATCCTTCAACATCTTGGACTACCAGAATTTTATCCACAGGACATTGCACAAAGGTTACTAGTGTATACTATGTGTATGTCTAAATATAAAGTTTAAAATGACAAATATATACAAAGTATTAAAATACAAATAATTTTTGAAGGTTTGCCACTAACAACTCAGTAAGGAAGGATGATATTAGGAAGGGTTTTTGTAAAAGATATGTTTTATATCTTAAAAAGAGATACATTCTGAGTGGAGATGAGAAAAGAGACCATTCCTGGCCTGATGAACAGGTAGTTCAAAAGCATTAGTTTAGGAAATGAATTTCATGTATCAAACAGAAAGAGACCTAGCTCACCTAGATTGTAGATTACAGAAGGCGAAGTAACATCCAATGTAGCTGAATACATAGGCTGAGGTTATGTTATGACAGATAACCAGTTTAGAATAAAACACTTTGGTAGATGGTAGAGGATTATGAGCAGATTGAAGTGACAAAATGATGAGATAGTAAAAGAAAATGGATTTGAATAAAACTCAGCTGAGAAGAGTTATCCCAAAAGGCACACAAATTTTAAAACAATGGAAGAAGAAAAATAAACTGACACATCTAGGAGAAAAGAAGTTTGGGAGATATTTTTATATAATAAACTCTTTATTATAATGAACAATGGAGAGTCCATATTTGGGCTCTAACTTCATAGATGGAGAAGTACTTAGACAAAATAGAAATGATATGGAAGAAAATTAAGATGGGACTATACAGAATATATGCAGAAGAGATGTATGTTGAAACTGATGTAATTCTGAGAGTATTAATAGGTTCACTTTAAGTTATCTGAAGGAGAAAAGGATATTACATTTTTGAAAAAAGAGACAAAAAACCAAAAGCTTGGACATTAAGTACTACCCAAATAGTGGAGGGTAGTAGAAATAATGGGGTATCAATACCAACTAAGTCATATACCTGTTCTCCTATTCATTTATTCATACATTCATTTATTTTTGTTTAATTTACTTATCTATCTTTTCATTTGTTCACCTAGTTACATGTATCTATCTATATATCCATCTATCTGTCTAATTATTGAGTCTACCTATCTTGCCCAAGTTAAAAATGCAGTAACCACAATGACTGTGATCCCATTAATGATCTACATAGAATGTTCAAACTACTCCACTTCCAACTTGGGCTAATTTACCTTTCTTTAGGCAGCCCATTGCCCCTTTACTACATGGGGCTTCCCAAACCGGTGTCAAACTAAGTATGCTTACCAAATCAATTAGCTCAATGAAATTTAGAACTCCTATGTTAATATCTGCCAGCCTTAGTCTGCTTAGAAGCAGGATTTAGTTTCAGAAGCCACACAACTCAAAGTTTTCATCTATTTAAATATTTTATGAGATAATTATCAATTATATCTAGATTGAAGATATGAGAGAAGGAAGATGAAGGCTAATGCTAATGATATTCTATAGTAGGTCATGGATTTACAGTGAATCATTTCACTAAAGACTATAGAGAATACTATATTTTGTTGTATTTGTTTTTGCTTTGATAAAGCGAAATTCCTTATTAGAGAATGTTATATATAAATCATGTAATTTTAATTTTAAATTTCAGATTGCAAATGAGAGGCAAACACCTGTTCTAACTTAGTCAACCATGAATATGCGATACTTTGAAGATTTATGCTTTTTAAATTAATTATTTTTCATGCTACTTGCTTCATTGATAACAGTTATAACAAAAGGTTTTATATATACAATAAAGATGACGATATTTACTGTAATAATCATGATAGAAAAAAGCATTCATATACTAAAAAGTATACTTTTTAGTATATGAATGCTTTTTATCATGATTATTAAATATATATATCATTACATTATATATATACACACACACATGTGTATATATCTCTATTGTTCTATCTCCAATAATGGGAAAAGATAAGTAGATAAAATTTAAGAATCAAATACCATATTTTGAGGCACAAACAAATCACTGGATAGAATAGGAGGCATTTCCTCCAGTGCATAACTGGAGCTGTGCAATATGTGAGGGGGATTGTTTCCTCCGGAATGATAAAACCTGGGCTCCAGCCCAAGGCAGAATACAGGATTTGATGAACTGACCATCTAATCCAGAATAACAACCCCAAACCCACGGTCCCTTAGCACCTGTGCTTTATTTTTAAAAGAGCCGCAGAATGTGTGGCAAAGCATGGTACCTATTGAGCAGCCAGCCAGCAAGCCAGCCCCATTTGAAAGAATCAAAAGGATACTCATATTAGGGTGTGTGATTTGGAAACAAAGATATACAGCTGTCCATCTGCACTTGGAACATATGAACCCAGGAGATAGGCATTTATAACTGTAAATCTATCTCTGTGTGAGCGTGCTGAGATTATAAATAGTGTCCAAGAATTGGTATGGTTTTAAGCAAGTAGATGTACATCCGAACACTATCTTAAGAGACCCAGCAGTAGTTTTATATCTTCTGAGAGCAATCTTTTCAATAAAGCATAAGTATACTCACACAACTGAAGTCCCTAATGTTATTATTAATATGTCAATGAGAAATTTGCACAAGGCATTATAGCCTCACAGAACTTAAGAGGAAAAAGGCACCATTGAGCTCATAAAATTCAAACCCCCATTATGCAGAGGAAGAAAGTAAGATGCTTTCCCACCTCCAGAAGTAAAGTCACTTTCATAATGTCATACCTAAGGTGAAGGACAGGACTAGTAGTAAATCACAGTTTTTCTAAAGCCAAGTAAAATATTATTTGCCATATGTCATGCTCATTTTTTATAGTGGCTTTTATGTTGTCATTCTCAAACTAACACATAAGCTCTAGAATGACATGGAAATCTTGTTTATTCCCTGAAGATGTACTTCTCTGCATATGGTTACCATGTAGTACATATTTGTTCAATTCAATGGAATCAAAGCTTATTCTTTCTAATGCACAAAATCAATTATGATTTAAGTACTGTTTTTTCAATATGAGACAGCATAAAAGGGTTTCTTCCTCTTGTTTAAAAAAAATTAAGGAAATACACCTTGTTGAGATCAGTCAAAATGATTATAGGAAATATAGTCCTGAGATACTATTATGGAAAAACAATATGGATAGTAGAAAAAGAACTAACCCTTTAATTAACTAATTTCAAGTCCTGAATGATAGATACTAATGGTAAAATCAGTTACCCCATTTTCTCAGTGCCTCAAATAATGGGCCAAAACTGCAAGTTCCAGATATGTACAAGTGCTAAAGTAGTGTTAGGGCTTTCTCCATTGGGCATTCCCAATTTATTATTATCCTATCCCAAAACACACAGAAAAAAAAAATATATATATATATATATATATATATATATATGTATGTATGTATATACACACTGAGATACACACAAATTTCAATGATAAATTATGGAACCCAAGACCCAGCAATAGTTTTTCAGAGGTAATATGATGTCATAAATCATTAATTAGCAAATTTGAGAATCCTAATATCTAATTCCTGTAATGTTACTTGGATAGTATGCTTTTTCTTCATCTGTATAATCAAAGATTTAGACTAGATGTTCTCCAGAGTTCCTTTTAGATTTAACATATAAAATCAAACTAATAATGAAGAAGTCATTTCTATTTTGTACCCTGTTAACTTTATTAAAGTTTTTAATAGTTTCTAGGAGCTTTTTAGTTGATTCTCTAGGATTCTCTAAGTATACCATTATGTCATCTGTAAAATTCTGCAGCTTAATATAATTTAGAGGGACTTCAGGAAAAGTTTGTCTTACTTGGGTAAAAGAGGAATCCAACACAGAACAGGCTTGGTGGAGGCAATTTAGTGGAAGGCTTTTAGCCACAGCCCAGTTCAGCAGCAGAAGCCCCTCGGTCTTGATTCAGTGGACCAGTGAATCAGAAGACTAGCTGTAAGACCTCAAGACCCAGTACAGAAGAAAAATTGTGAGCCCCCAAATTCTGGCACAATAAGCCAAGGCCAGATTAACCCAGCACACTTGGAAAGCTACCAGGACCTGAATGCTCAGCATGGAAAGCTAGTAATGAGGCTCCTATCTGCCTGCAAAAAGAAAGAAAGAAAGAAAGAAAGAAAGAAAGAAAGAAAGAAAGAAAGAAAGAAAGAAAGAAAGAAAGCAAGCAAGCAAGCTTGGGACAGTATCCTCCATATCTTTGGAGAAAAACTCAAATTTTCAAAATGAGTAAAATGACAAAAAAATAAAATCCCTGATCATAAACAACTACTATGATTATAAGGAAGATCAGCATACAAACTCAGAAGAAGACAACAATGATAAGATGTAACACCTCAAAGGGAAATATGAATTGGTCTCTGGCTCAAAATATTTTCTTGGAAGAGCTCAAAAAGCATTTTAAAAATCAAGTAAGAGCTGTAGAAGAAAAAAAATGGGAAAAGAAATGAGAGCTATGCAGGAAATTATGAAAGTAAGTCAACAGTTTGGAACAGAAACTGATTGAAGAAAACAACTCCTCAAAAAATAGCTGTGGTAAAATGGAGAAAAACCAAATAAATGTCCACCCATTTCTCAGAAAAGGAATTTTTTTTTTTACATTAGAATGGAAGATAGGGTGTGAGTAAGGCTTAAATTTTACACTCCTTGGAATTGGCTTAGAGAGTTTATAACATACTTATTCAGTTAGGTATAGAAATATATCAACCTACAGGGAACTAAAAAAAAGGGATTCGAAAAAGGGAAGAAGGATGAATGAAGGGAAAGTGAATTAAGGGAGCTAATGATGAGAAAGAAAACAGACTTAAGGAGGGATAGAGTAAAAAGAGACAGAAGAATAAAAAGGGGGAAAATGCCTTGGAGGAAAACAAACAATAAAGAATAATAACTGTGAATGTTAATGAGAAGAAATCACCTATAAAATGATCCTAGAATGCATTTTTTTAAAAATCCAACAACAGGTTGTTTACTAGGAACACATTTGAAACAGTAAAATTAAGGGACTAGAGCAAAATCTATCATTTTAGCTGAGAGTAAAAAAAAAAAGGCTGTAATCATATCAAATAAAGCAAAAAGAATAAAAAGACCTAATTAAAAGTGGTAAGCAGGAAAACTACATTTTCCTAAAAGGTACCAAACATAATGAAGTAATGTCAAAACTCAACTTATATGTACCAAATATCATATTATGCAGATTTTTATTTTTCTTTGATAAAGCTTTTTATTTTCAAAACATATGCATAGATAATTTTCAACATTCACCTTTGCAAAACCTTGTGTTTCAATTTTTTCGCTTTCCTTCCCCCCAACCCTTCCTCTAGATGGCAAGTAATTCAAGATATTTAACATGTGCAATTCTTCTATACATATTTCCACAATTATCATGCTGCAGAAAAAAATTCAAATCAAAAAGGGAGAAATTGAACCAACATTTCATTATATCAATATATGCAAAGAAAGCTTTTTAGAAAATACAGCACTCATTACTATTAAGAACATTAGAAAGCAGAAAAATAAGTTGAAGCTTTCCTTAAAATGTTTAGTAATTTTCCAAAATCATCAGCAAGTATCATCAGTAATGGGGATAAACTAAATATCTTTCCAATAAATCTGGAGTGAAATAAGAATGCCCATTATCACCACTATTATTCAATGGCATCTTAAAAATGCTATCTATAGCAATTAGAAGAAAAGATATTGAAGGAACTGGAATAGGCTATGAGAAAAACAAAACTGTCACTCTTTGCAGACAATATAGTGGAAAATACTAGGAAACCAACTATAAAAACTAGTTGAAATAATGACCTCAGTGAAAATTCAGGATAAAATAATCCCATATACATCATTGACATTTCTATATTTTAGTAACAAAATCCAGCAGTGACAGATAAAAAGAGAAATTTCATAAAAATAATGTTAAATAATATAAAATACTTGAGATTCTACCTTTCGAGACATATTCAAGAACTATATGAACATAATTACAAAACAGTGTTCACATAAAGTCAGATCTAAACAACTGGAGCCAATTAATTGCTCCATTAATTGCATGTGGGTTGACTGAGCCAATATAATAGAAATAGCAATTCTGCTCAAATTAATTTAATTTTTCCGTGTTATAGGAATTAGTTTATCCCAAAAATATCCTATAGATATAAGAAAGCAATTACAAAGTTCATTTGGAAAAAAGGTCAAGTATATTAAGGCAATCAATAAAAAATATGAAGTTGGCCTTAGTAGTAACATTTCAAACTGTATTACAAAGTGGTAATCACAAAACAATTGGGTACTGGTTAAGAAATAGAATTATGAATTAGTGGAATAGATTAGATGCACAATGCAATATAATAAAATAAACATAGTAATCTAGTGTTTGATTCAAAATTTGGACCAATAAATTAATATTTCACCCCCAAAACTTCTAGAAAAACTGGCAGAAATTAGATATAAACTAACAACTCACACAAAATACTGGAATAAAATCAAAATAAGAATATGATTTAGACATAAAAAGTGATGTCATAAGCAACTGAGGAGGGAAAACATATTTCCTCTCAGAATTATAGATAAGGGAAGAATTTAGGATCAAACAAGAGAGAAAAAACATTATCTAATAGAAAATGGATATTTTTGATTACATGAAATGAAAATGGTTTTGCACAAACAAAATCTAGGCAGACAAGATTAGAAGGGAAGCAGGAAATTGGGAGAAGACATTTTTCCTGCAAGTATCTCTGAGAAAAACCTTATTTCTCAAACAAAGGGAGCTGAAACAAATTTATAAGAATACTAGTCATTTCTCAATTGACAAATGGTCAGTGGATATGAACAGGTAGTTTTCAGAAAAAGAAAATGGAGCTATCTATAGCCATATGAAAATACATTTTAAATCACCATTCCTGAGAGAAATACAAATTAAAACAACTCTTAAGGACTAGCTCTTACCTACCAGATTAGCTAATTTGACATAAAAAGAAAATAATAAATGTTGGAGGGGATATGGGAAAATAGGCATACTAACGTACTCTTAGTGGAATTGGAAACTGACCAACCATTCAGGAGAGGAATCTAGGACTATGATCAGTGGACTATAAAACTGTAAAAATCCTTTGACACTTACACCACTAGTTTTGTACCCCAAAGAGATCAAAGGAAAAGGAAAAGAACATATATGTGCAAATATATTTTGCAGCTTTTTATGGTGGCAAAAAATTCTAAATTGAGGGAATGCTCATCTCTTAAGAAATGACAACAAATTGTGGAATATGAGTATGATGGAATTCTATATTGCTATAAGAAATGACAATCAGAATGCCTTCAGAAAAAATTGGGAAGACTTAATGAACTGATGCAAAGTGAAATGAGCAGAACCAGGAGAATATTTTACATGGTTAACAGCAGCATCATACAATAATCAACTGTGAATTACTTAGCTATTCTCAGCAATAAAATTATCCGAGACAATACCTAAGGAATTTTGATGAAAAATGCTATACACTTCCAAAGAAGAACTGATAGAGTCTAAATGGAGATGGGAATATATTTTTTTTCTTGATGTGAAATTAAACAATAATTTGATACTTATAACTCATTCTATTCTTCAGTTTATTCCATTCCATTTCCTATATTTCAAATAACAACCTAAGCTCCTTTCTTTATTTTTGAATGAAGAAATTCATGATTTGAAAAGTTCAATCATTCTCTCTTTAGACACAAATGTTTATCTTTTTAAAAGAATTGTCATCTTAGCACTACTTACA
This sequence comes from Antechinus flavipes, assembly GCF_016432865.1. Lineage (NCBI taxonomy): Eukaryota > Metazoa > Chordata > Mammalia > Dasyuromorphia > Dasyuridae > Antechinus > Antechinus flavipes. Next base: position 30,148,302 of record NC_067402.1, on the reverse strand, counting down.
AATCGCTTTGTGCCAAGGAAACATTTTATTCCTCATAACTTCAAATCCTGAGAAAGAAACTCCATGACATCTGAAACTGTCTTTGAAGGCCTACAAGCTGACCTGGTACATCATCACAAGATTCACTGGACACCTTATTTTGGCCATCTTGACAATTAAAAAGGAATATTATCTCATTCTCAGGAATCAGTGAATTTGTTATTCTTGGAATACTATCAATAATCTCAGGATGGAGATGTATTTCATAAATCATAAAGCATTCCTCTAAGATAGAGATGAGTCTTGGGCCCATATATTAGCCTCCTTTATTTAATATAACCAATTATGTTATCTTCACCCTCACAAAGCTGTCAACCTGAAAACTAACTGTATTATTTCCTCATTTATTCTTGTTTGTTCTATATTCTATGTTTATATGTTGGCCTAACTAAGGTAGTCATTGGACTCACTTTATTAATAGGTTCATGTCCTGATAATAAGTTGTTATGTTGCTATGAGAAAAGTGCCTCAGTTTTCCTTTGTTGAATTTCACTCATATGAGTTATTCATTCATTTGTTTATGGTTGGTCTGCATTTTGTTTTGCCGAATAATATGCAGATAATATGGAAATGTGTTGCAGGACTGCCCAATTAAAATCTAAATAAAATTGCTATCTTCTCAAGGAAGGAGAGAAAAGAGAGAAAGAAAATATGAAACAAACATTTTCCTCAAAATAAATTCATATTTCAATTTACATGTAATTGAGGGGAAAATACAGATTTAATGAAAAAACATATTCTTTTACATAATAACTTCTATGAAAAGTTGAGAAATTGTGGATAATGAAAATAGGTGAAAAAACATTGGTTTGAAGATATAAATGAGAGAGGCTAAAAATGTATACGTTACACAGAAATTTCATGTTTTAAGGGAAAATTAGTAGGCACTAAATATTGTTGGCATCAAATAGCTTCAAAAATGAAACTGACTATATTTTAACAGACAGGAAAAGACTTCTAATGAACTTCATAGTTGTTCCTGAGTCAGCTCTCCATGCAGTCAGACTATTGACTCATCAAAGCTAAGAGAATAATTTAGACTATCCAAAAAAAAAGGCATAAGAAAAATTATTTTATATAATTAAGAACTCCTGAAAACAAGCTATTGAAAAGCTTTTTTTAAATGGATAGGATTAATAAAAATGACATAGCAAAATAATATAATTTAGAATTCAAACTAATATAAATTAATTATTATAATAAAGGGACCAAAAGAATACAAAAACATGTGATTCAGCAGATATTTAACTTAATATAAATGCCAAATGGAAAGATATATGCCAAAATTTATATAGTATTAAAATATGATTACACATATAAAGGACGATAGATTAATTATTATTATCCTGAGCAAGGGGCAAAGAATAGAAAAAAGCTTGGCAAGATGTCTAAAGAAGCAAAATTATTTCAAGGAAATTCAAGAATGGAAAGAAGTATACAAACAAAATAAAAATGGAAGAGTTACAAAAATTATTACAATTTTTTTCTCTATTTAAGACAATGGAACCATGTATTATAACATCATAGTTTATAAAATATTTACAGGGAAAGAAAAATAGCCCTAGAGAACAAAAATGGGGACAGGCAATAGGATACAACAATTATTAGAGTATTGTGCATTTGTACATGTATATATTCAGCAGTGGCTAAAAAGACTGGTTACAGTGACATTTCCACAGAAGTTTTTAAAGGTGCCAAGAAATCAAGAGATCACTGATGTATGAATGGTGGTAATGTAGAGACTAGTCACCATTTATATGAGATGAAGGAAGATCTTAGAATGATTTGGAATTTGGATGAGTGAGACTTGAAGGAAGAGGGAACATTGGGTAAAAGGTCCAAAAACTGGGAATAAGAGGACAGCCATAGAACTCAGAGCATTGAAATGTAGTATCCTCTCTATAGTGATTATAGTGTGTGTGAGTCCTTATAGATGGTGAAAGTATGGTCATGATTCACTTGCTGGTGAACCTGCCTCCCTCACCCATATAGAACAAAAATGGGGAAGCTATTCAATCTAGCTTATTAGTTCCTGTTTGAACTGGATCAGCTGAGCTCATCCTGGCTTTTCTTCTAGGCTAGTGTAAGAGTAGGGTGACCCCACAGTGATCTTACATACATACATACATACATACAACATAAGTGTGAGCCCCTTTAGGAGGAACCTTGGTGTATTTAGAGATCCCCTTTACTTCTAGGACACAGAGACTAAAGGATAACTTGACATAAGACACAGTGACTGACTATACACTGAGGCAATTTTCTTAATTACCATCTTCTAAAATGACAAATCAGCTGCCAAAGGTATATTCTCTTTACCACTCTGTTAACAGAAAGGAGGGACACATATCTTCCCTATTTTTGTTCTTCATCAGTATTTAATAAATTTAAATACTACCTTTTATCCTCAAGTAACAAACTATACGCACATATACAAGAATATGTACAAGATTTCAGATTAAGAGCTGTAAAGGATTCCAGGGCTCACAGGTAAATAAAGTGAGGACCAGAAAGGTTAGATATGCTTCTCAAGGCCTAGGATCTGAACTCTGATTTTAAAGCAAGGGTTTATTTCATGTAAAATGGTCAAGGATCAGGCATATTAATGGGCCCTAATTTAAAGACTAGTTTTACTAGGATTTACTATAATTTCTCCTCTCTGGACAAATGCATTTTAAATCCAAATAATTACAAGCAGATATCATAATTTTATTTTGTCATAAAAACTTTCATCCTACTATCTCTGTTTTATTTGCCTCATAGATTTGTGTGTTATATATATGGATGTGTGTATATATGTATACATACACATATATATGTATGTATATATATATATACATACATATATATATATATATATACACACACATATAGGCATACACACACACACACACACACACACACACCCATAAGGCAAAGAAAAAAATCCAAACATAGCTTTTAAATTCAAGTAACCACATGCATATATTATCAGTTTATTTTGCAATAAGCAATTTAATAATATAATAAATATCTCTATTTTATTTTTTGTATACATACATTCAAACATAAACACTCACATACAAGGATTTGAAAACTTCTACATTTATTGTCATTGTTATGTCCCAAGATTGCTCTCTATGTGTATGTACATGTCTGTGTATAGACACATACATATATACACACCTATATGTATACCATATATATGTGCCTATGTGTACAATCACTTACATATATACACAAACATATCATGTGCCAAGTACTTATTACATATTTACACATATATATTCAATATATAAAAATAGGAAGATGATAAAAACATACATTTAATTACCCAGATTTATTAATTCTTATTTCTTTATTTATCTACACTAAGGTTTAATTGGGGTAAGGGAATCCCAATGTGAGAGTCCCCATTATCATTTCAAAGTAATGGTTCTCAAACATTTTTCTCAGTATCTTTATATTATTAACATTTTTTAAGGATATATCCAAACAGGTTTTGTTTTTGTTTTTGTGGGTTACATTTACAGATATTTACCATATTAAAAATATAAACTAATTTGAATTTATTGATCATCTGAAAAGGTTTGAGAGATGCTCAGGATCCTCTGGACCACACTTTAAGAACCAGTGATAGAGAGAATTTATCCAGCTATAATTTATAGTCAATCAATTAAGAGGTTGTAGGGCTTGCTCATGGTCACATAGCCAGTATATGTCAAAGGTGATTCTTGAAGTCAGATCTTCCTAACTTTGAGATTGATGTTTCAGACACTATACCAGTCTACCTTTCATGTCCAACAGTGGGATGGTAATAATGGGATAAATAATAGGTCACAAAGGAAGAGTAAGCTTGAGATAAGGTATTGAAAATTATTTTTAATCCATTTTATTAAAAAATTTTAGTTTATCATGATTGATAATATAGGAGTTCTTACCCTCAAAGGGTCTATGTGTACATTTCAGAGTGTACTTGATTTTGGATGGATGAAATTTACAAATGTATGGAAATTTAATATTTTTTTAGATTATAAATTTAAAAAAATAATTTTAAGAAGGAGTGGATTGTTTTGCTGAAGGGGTTTGTGACACAAAAATGATCAGAAACATTTGTTCTAAATAAGCTTCAAAATATTTGACAATATGATCTTATGTGTTATTCTTTACCATGAAAGGCTATATATAAATTTAGCTATTTCTTGTTAATTATAAATCTGCATTTATGTCAGTTTGGTACATAATGTCATTAATATATTAGAAGTAAATATGCAGAAATAGCAGCAAGATTCCTTTTTATCACTGATGTCCAATTTTATACAGTCTTTTTTTATTTGAATAAGCCTTTAGAATCAGGCAATCTCTCTTGGTTTCCAACCAGACCAAACTCCAACTGGGCAGAGTACTTCAGCACAAGATGAGGGTAGCCCATGGAGGTAAGAGATAAGAAAAAGGAGAATGATAAAAAAAAATAAAGGTAGATCAAATACACAGTCTCAGAGAAACACAGATACCTTATAGAGACTGATGAATTGCTGTTTCCCAGGAAAGTTGAAAATTGAAGGACAGAGAATGGTAGGTAAAAAAAGAATGAAATAATCAGACTCAGAAAGTCTGGGGAGAGAGATGTAGGAAAGAATTGTAAAGAAGAGACATTGAACAATAGCATCAAAGAGAAAGTGTGTGTAGAGTTAATACAATGTATGGATGATGGGGTTACCAGATATATGTTAGTATTTCACAGCTTTTTGGTAGTGGAATAGCTTTGATGTTAACAACTACCATACATAATGAAAGGGAGGAAAAAAACAATTGTATTAAGGGCTGTAAAATCTATTTACCTATAGGAGAGGAAAGATGAGACTGGGGAAGAGGGGGATGCCAAGGGACAGGTAGAACTAGGAGAGTTGAATGTAAAAATACAAGAAAGACTTTACTTTAGCCACCAAGTTAAAAATGGATCAAGAAACATAAAGATTTATGAGAATGGGATGGTGAAAAAAGTAAAGGAGAACAAAGGAAATGAGAAGGCTCATAGAGTGATCCAGGAAAAAAAAAATACAGTTTATTTCAACTGAATTAAAGTGCACCTAATAAGAATAGTGTACCTTTTGATAAAATTATTATCAAATTAGGTCACCAAAATTCTATACTTAAATAATGCTAAATCAAGATGTGCCATGTCTTCTTAAATCACAAACCAATCAACATTTCAAGTTACCTTCTATATATGTTAAGTTCCAAGAACACAAAGAAAAAAATTAAGTGATTGAATATTAGAAACAGCATTGAAACCAGGTCCTCCTCACTCTAAATCTAGTACTCTTTCTAAGAGATCAGGGGTTCTCTCACAAAATAATCATTCCTGTGAAAATGCAGGTACCTATGTATCTGAACTACTACTACTACCACCACCACCACCACCACCACTACCACTACTACTACTACCACTAGTGATCATAATAATGATGATGATAAGGAGGAGGGGAAGGAATTTAGCCTTAAGATAATCCCAGAGAAGGAGGAAAGACAATGGAAGTATTATTAGAATAAATCAAGTCACCATGAACTTTGTCAGAATGACCAGAGAAAGAAAGAAACATATCTTATTGTAAGGTAGAAATTATCAGAGTGAAGGTTCCAAGAAAATCAAAGGATGAAAGATCAAGTAAAGGAACAAAGAAACTAGAAATGTATAAAAAGAGGAATGGATGGGGGAAAAATTCTCTAGAGCCTGGCACTGACTGGACAGCTAGAATGGGAAAATCACCTCCCTCCGAAAGAGAGAGAGAGAGAGACAGAGAGAGAGAGAGAGAAAGAGAGAGAGAGAGAGAGAGAGAGAGAGAGAGAGAGAGAGAGAGAGAGAGAGAGAGAGAGAGAAAGAGAGAGGACAGAAAGTAGTTACAATTGTTAAGGAAGAGAGTGCAAGTAAACAGAGAATTTAAGCCAAGAATACCAGAGGAGCCAGCAAACTCAGACCTATAATTCAGCAGTGTGCTGATTCAGTACAGCATTCAAGAATTGGCTTTTTACAGCTTATTAGTGAAAGGATGGCAATTTACTTCAAATAGCTAGGAACTAGCTTCATTGACTCTTTCTGGAAACACATGAGGATTGGTGAAATTCAGAACTTTACCTGCTGACTTACCACATTACATTCTATTCTATGATGGGGAAGGAAAAATGAGGAAAAAGAAGGATGAAGAGGAAAAGGCAAGGGAGAGGGAAAAAGAGGGAATCAGACAGAGGAAAGGGAGAGAGGAAGAGGAGAAGAAAAAAAAGATAGTAATTAAGATTATGTCAATGAAGAAGAATAGGAGAAAGAGGAAGAGGAGGAGGAGGAGGAGGAAAAGTAAGAGGAGGAGGAGGAGACAAAGAAAAAGAACAAAAACAAGAACAAGAAGAAAGATACACACTGAGAGACAATTCAGAACTATGTGGATGCTTTAAAATTCAGTGGCACCCAAAGAGGGATAGCTACAAATGATAGTCTATAGAGTATCACTGAAATAAAATCTTGCATTTGCAAATAGACTATTTTTCTTTCTTCATACTCGTACATGGTTAAATTATTTTTTCTCTTATTGCTGCTCTGGTTTAATTTCTTTGAATTAGCTATTTTTAAAATGCATTTTTTAATTAAATAGCATTTATTTCATTCCCTTTCTACCACTCCTCACAATAAAACAAATAAAAATTGTAACATATATATTTTCAAATAACACATAATCCTACATTGGTCATATTTCAATAGATAGATAGATGTATAGATATAGATTGTTCTGCAAACTAAATGCATTGCTTCTCCTTTAGGAGGTGTGTAAACTTCTCCTCATAGTTACTCTGGAATCTCTATGTTGTTCAGAATTATTGAAGTTTTCAAAACTGTTTAAATTGCTCCTTCAAGATCCTTAGTCATTCATGTTTTCCTTTTTTACTCTTCTTTTAATATATTTCAATTTCAGCTTTGCAGACAAAGAAAAAGGTGGCTTTATGTAAATAAACTGTCCCCATTTCCAACATTTTAGAAAAAGAAGTAACAGAATACCTTTCCTTATTCTGCAATGTATTTGATATTTATTCAAGTTTTCACTGGTGTCTTCTTCAAAATGTCAGTGCTAGAATACAATTCTATTAGAAATTAAAGCTCATGAGTTATTCATTTCATGTCTGTCATCTTCTGAAGCAATACTCAAATTCCCAACTGAAACACTATGAGGGAGAGTCTTCAACTGGCATGGTTTGGGCATTGACAGAATCTCTCCAGTATTTCCTACAAAGTTCAGATGTGATAGGATAAAAATAGAAAACAATCACCTTCACTTTTGCGGGCTATTACATATCACAGTGTTCATTCATCTTTATTTTGAACTTCATTAAATCCTTCTCCCCATTGTTCCTAGTTCTGTCCTGTGGGAACAACTAAAGCAAGCTAAATCCCTCTTCCACATGTAAACTTTCACATTTGTAAAGGGAGCAAGAGATGAAGTTATTGGGTATTATTAAGATGTTTTATGACTACCGATATCCCCCCACCATGACTAAAATATCTCTCTTCTACCTTATTGAACATAATCTTATACTTTAAACTTGCATGTGTATGGGAGGGTACATCTTTGAGCTGTATAAGAAAAAAAAGCATCTCATTAAACAGGACACATGTAATTTCTGGTAGAAGAAAAGGAAAATAGGATGACAAGAAGGAAGGCAGGAAGCAGGAAGGCAGGAAGGCAGGCAGGAAGGAAGGAAGGAAGAAAGGAAGGAAGGAAGGGAGGAAGGAAGGAAGGAAAGAAGGAAGGAAGGAAGGAAAGAAAGAAAGAAGAAAGGAAGGAAAGAAGGAAGGAAGGAAGGAAGGAAGGAAGGAAGGAAGGAAGGAAGGAAGGAAGGAAGGAAGGAAGGAAGGAAGGAAGGAAGGAAAAGAGTTAGGGAAGCACATGAAGAACTTTTTATATGCTAGGTCCCATACTTAGTTCTGTAGATACACATAAAAAGCATTAAAACAGTCTGTACCCTAAAAATGTTGTCATTCTAAACAGGGATAACACATAAAGCGAAGCCAAACAGGATGTGAAGAGGGAGGAATAGTTTGGGAATAGTCAGTAAAGCATAACAACATAGTATGAGAGAAAGCCACGTATCAGAGCTTTGAGATCCCCCCTCAAAGGTTAGAATACAGAGATCCAGTGGGACAAAGATGAGGCAGATGGTCAGAGTGTAGGTGGAATATTTTAGAAATGGTGAGAATGAAATTTTTTCCTCTTGACGATTGTTGTCAAGAAAGGAAATATAGTGGTTAATTGATGGCACAAGTAGGGAAGAACCAGGTGCTCTGCTCCTTTTGACAACTCCTCTACTTCCCAGTCAGATCATGTCAGGCTATCAATCATAAGTGCAATATGGATCACACATGGTACCACAGTCCACTCCATTTTTGCAAGCATTTGACAGTCTTTCCTGTCAATGTACAAATTACAAGTCTTTTTGGTCATACAGTGAGAGCTCTGTTTAGCAAAACAAAATTATTCCACGAGCTGAGAATCTATCTGGCAGACATTTCACTGTGAGCTGGTTCACAGCACAGGACACATACAAAGAAACATGATAAACATGAATGGCAAGGATATTGTGAAAGAATTTCTGTGTTCTTCAGACTCAGGCGTGACTGTCTAATATAGGAGCCTAGATCTAATGTTGGAAGGAATCTCAGTTCAGGAAGCTGAACACCTTCATTTTATGCATAAAGTGATTGCCGTCTAGGAAGACCCAAGGTCAGGTGGGGAGCAAATGTCATTGGGGAGCTTTGAACCAAGATTCACTGAATCAGAATCAGAGTTGTTTACATGATGTCATGCTATTCTCTGTGGGACAGTCTTTCCAAGACAATCCACTCTATTTCAAAGCAGAAGAATATTGGTGGCCAAATGCTTAAATGACCAAAATTCATTGAAAATGCACTATATGCACTATTTATAAAATATGAGAGAAGATTAAGAATACAAAGATGAACCAGATCCTGGTTATATATTATAACAGTAGTGTGGCTCTGTAGAGAGAGAAGGAAACTCAGTGTTGGGGACCTGGGACCAAATCATGACCCTGACTCACAAAAGTTGCCTTTGCTACTGCCTAGGTACATGCTCTGGATGAGAAGGGGCTAAAGATAAAATGACTTGAGATCTGTTAAACACACTTTAAGCAGCTCTAGAAATGTGTGCTATTATTATTAGCCATTTTATATTCACAACCACATACATGTAGATGTACAATCAAATCTCTCTCTCTCTCTATTTCTTTCTCTTTCTGTCTCTGTCTTTCTCCCTCCTTCTCATTCTCTTCCTTCTCTGTCTCTTTTTCTGTCTCTGTCTCTCGCCATCTCTCTTTCTTCACAAAAAAATTAATAGAAATTAATAGCAATGATTCAGTTTTCACAAGATAAAGTTGAGGCTCAGGTGATAAATGAAATATATTCAAGGCCATCCAAATAGTAACATATGTCCTCATATTCCAAGTCTAGAGTACTTTCCATTCTCCACACTGACTACTAGAACTGTTATATTATCCAAACCTGATTACTCTAAATAAATGGTAACAATATGCCTTAGATTTTATTTTATTTTTCCTATTATCAGACATGTAGCTTTTCTTCCTTCCATCCCTTTCTAATCTTAGGGGGAAGGCGAGGGGAAGATAAAAAATATTTTCACTAGAAATATGCATATTTAAGTAAAATAGATTTCTATATTGGCCATGTACAAAAATGTGTCTCATTCTGTATATTTTGACCATCGTGCTCCCAAATCTGATTCAAGAAGAAAGTCATTAACCTGAAGATCCAAATGGCATACTCTTATTCATTCAATGTCTTTTACATCAAAATAGCAAAAAATGAAACTGTTCCCTAGCAGGTCAGGAAGGAGATAAGAGAAGCATTTTGATAAGCCTGTGTTGCTCTGAAAAGTCTCCACATCATAAACCTTATCTTTATTAAAATGTAAATTTGCCTGTTGTTTTCAGTTTCATGATTTTTCATTCAAATAACATTGGTATTCCATGAAGTGCTTCTGATAAATTCCGGATGGAGCTGCAAATGCCTGGCTTTTGAGAGACAAAAAAAAAAAAAAAAAAAAAAAAAAAAAAAAGACACTTACTTCTTGGGGATCAGACATTCTGGGGTCCCCATCAGTCACTCTCTTTGATCACCGCCCTCATTCTCCCCAGACTCCACACGGCCCCATGATCCAGCTGCTAAAATGTTCTCATCAGCCTTCATGAAAATGAGGCGAGGATTTGTCGGAGAGTTATTTTTATTCCTGACCACATTAATGCAAGTCCTAAAGTAATCAGTTTGCATTATGGGGCCTTTCATGCTGCCTGGCCAGATTTGCAGCTCACTTGCTTGATCTAGTCTCATGCTTGTGAGACAGCTGTTAGGCATTTAGCTAATATAATTCTAATCCTCAAGGGAATTTGGGTTTGCCCAGGAAAAGCTGCACACGGGCACTATAGCAGGACAGGAGAAACATCTTAAGTCACTGATATTTTTTCTTTTTGAAACCAGCTCCAGCATTTCTGTGAACAGGTTCATTATAACTGTCTGACTAATCAAAGCATAATAGCTGTTGGCTACTGTTTGTTTCTAATTTTAATTTTCTTGAGAGTATGTTTAACATCTTCTATTTTATCTCTCTAAAACATCATATTGACTTCAAGGGTTATTAAGTAATTAAAAAATTTTAATGGATTCCATGTGTGAAGATTTCCCCATGTCTTCTCTGATTATGATTTGAAACTATTTTTTTCTTTTATTTCTAGGTAATAAATCTTAAGAAAAGAAAAAAGAGATAGATATATAGATCATAGATAAGTACAGAGATCTTAGATAGATAAACCTTTATCTATTTGATGGTATGCCTACTGAGAGATTGCATCCATAAAAGCCCATTCAGCTCTTACATTTAAATACAGTTCCCAAAGAAAAAAACTTAATTAGCAAAAAAATCAAGAAACATAATTGTTTAAATTATGAAAATGGCTTAAAATAATAGATTATAATGAAAGGCATCAATTTCTACTGTACTGTACTGTATTGTCATTTTGGTAGATTCAGCCTGGATGGATATTTTATCCTATTACTAAAGAGAAAATAAAATAACAAAGTCAGAAATAAAAGCAAGAGGGGAAAAAAAGATAAGGAAAAGGAATGTTATGATATATGGATTATAAAGAATGTAATCTCGGAATATATAATATTTACATATGTATATATGCATATAAGCTTGGGGTATAATCTTTGAAAGATGCATGTTTATGATTAAAATTCCACATCAAAACACATGTTATTACACTCATAACACTACCAATAATAACTGACATTTTCATAGAACTTTAAGATTTATAAAGCATTTAATACATACTATTGCACAATATTCCTATAAGTTGGTTGCTATTTTTTAGTCTCAATTCACAGCTAAGGAACTTGAGGATGAGAGTTTTTTAAAATTTTCATTTAAAACATATATTTCATTTCTCATAGACCTAACACAAATACCTGCCAACTACTACCCCAAACTAATTTGTAGAAGGTTCAGAAGGTGCAGATCTTAGGCATTCTCTAGAACATATGGTAATGTGAATTCCTAAAACTTGGACACAAATGTCTCTGCACAATGGGTGTGAATAAATAGTCCAAGACCCTGATGGATCCTAAGTCAATTTGAATCTATAATGAAACTTGTACCTTCTGAATTGACTGTTGGGGGTTGAAGGTTTAAGGAGGAGAAGTTGATGTTGCTTCTGTTATCTTACCCTTCCAACATTATATAGAGACCAAGAGAGAAATGGATCCAATTTTTCATCACATATATTTATTCTTATGTGGTCCAAGTTGAGAATGCCATGTAAATGGGTCACCACCAAAGGTGGCAAATGAAATTTTCACCAATTTAAATAAGAAATAAGAGCCAGCTAGGTGGAGCAGTGGATAGAGCACCACTGAGGTCAGGAAGACATGAGTTCAAATTTGACCTCAGATCCTTAACACTTCCTGGGCAAGTCAGGTAATCTCAACTGCCTCACCAAAAAACAAAAAAACAAAAAAACAAACAAAAAAAACCAAAACAATATGATTTTATTTTATTAACTTATAAAGAGTTACAGCAGTTGAAATATTTTTTGCTTCTGTATATAAAGAGTATTTTTTTATGATAAAATAGCAACCAGTTTTATGATTGAGTGAAAATTTAAAAATGTGATTTTTAAAAAATGAGTCCAGAGTAAAGCTTCTGGAAAAATGGTGAAATAGCTAAGAAAATTCCAAGCTCTGTAAATTTCCCCACAAACCAGACAAAATAGTGTCTCAGGGTAAAAAAGACATGAAAGTAAACATGAGTTGGGGAAGAACAGTGGTCCTCCTGGGGCAATCACAGAAGATCAGAAGAAACTGAGTGAAGTGTAAATACCTCCAGGCTATTTCCTCAGAAACAGCAAGTGGTGAGCCTAGCTGAGTTGGGAGGTAGCTTTAGACTAAGCTATAGGAATTTAGACCTCACAGACTGTGTTGGGAGTCAGGAGTCTGAGTCAGGGAAGAGTGAGGAAATCTCTGCTGTAGGAACACCAGGCCAAGCTATGCTGCTTAGATGCAATAAGTGCAGAAGCAGTGGGGCAGGAATGCTATTGGCTGTAGGCATTTACAGGGGAATAGAGGTTTTGCTTTCAAATCCAGGCCAGAAGGGACAACTGAAGGAGGTTAGCACAAAAGCACCATCTTTTGTACCTCAGGACTAGAGGTGATTACATCAATAATCTACTACCAAAAAACCCTCCCTACTCCAAGAGCATTATAAAAATGTTCACCTGTTCAAAAAAATTCATAGAAGAATTTTTAAAAGATTTTAAAAAATCAATTGGTAAAGATTAAGGAAGAAGGTTTTAAAATAAAACTAATCCAAAAAAGATAAGGAGATTATGAAAATAAAGTCAACCAACAGGAAAAAGAGATTCAGAATCTTGAGGAAGAAAATGACTCCTTTAAAATGAAAATTGAGTAAGGGAAAGCTATCAAAGTTATAAGAAAACAAGAAATAATAAAACAAAATATAAACAATCAAAAAAGTGAAAGAGAATGTGAATTATCTCAAAAGAAAAAAATAATTGATCTGAAAAGTATATCAGAAGAGAAAACATAAAAATAATTGGACTATCTGAAAGTTATGATCAAAAAAGAACCCTGATATAATAATACAAGAAAAAAAAACTTCCCTGAAGCATTAGAATAAGAGGAAAAAGTAGAAATAGAAAAAAATGTATATACTTAAAGTCTCTTGAAAGGAATTCTATGAGGAAAGCCTACAGAATATCATAGTCAAATTCTGAAACCCCCAGATCAAGGAAAAATATTATGAACAAATAAAATTAATTAAAATACAGCAGAGCCACAATTAGAATAACACAAGACCTAGCAGCAGCTACACTAAAAGACTCTAGGTCTTAGAACATTATATTTTGAGGAGTAAAAGATCTAAGATTGCAATTGAAGCTATTACATCCAGCAAAGTTAAATGAAAAAAAAAAAAAAGGATATTCAATGAATTGGTTAATTTTCAGGATTTTGTTACAAACACATCTAAACTTAATAGAAAATTTGACATATAAAATCCAAGATAAATATTAAGTAAACATTAAAGACTGATTACAAGGACAAACTTTATTTTTATATGTGAAGTGTTTATTTGTATCTGTATATTTAACATTGTTTAATTTTGTTCAACATTGTTACTAGTACTTAGCTTAAAAGAAAGATTGAAAAAGAGCTAAGTATAGTGTAATTCTAAAAAACTGTATAATGAAAGGTACAAAGAATAATAATGCAAATGAGACTTGAAATTGAGATCAAAAAATTAGATGGGGAAAGAGGGCTGTTAGTTTTGGAACCATATTCTCATTGGGAACAGATTAAAGAGAGGAAAATACACATATATCTTAAAAGCTATAAAAGTCTTCTAAATTAAGAAAGAAATGAGAAACTAAGGAATAAGCATGGGGAGTAAGATAAGGGAGGGATTTTTATAGGGAATCTTACTCACATTAGTTTTGGGTTAAAGAAAGAATACCCCATATATACAGGGGTAAAAGAGAGGGTAAAGAGGATAAAGAAGGTAAAGGGATAAGGAGAATATAGACAGGTATATAGATCAATGGGAATGGGATAAAAAAGTAACAATATATATTTGGAAGGATGGAAAGATCTTCTAAGTATAGATAGAAACAAGAGAACAAAGAGAAAAGATGGGGAAAGAGAAGCAGAGAAGGATCTTTGGATGTAACTGTTTAAGTAATAGGAAGGCAAGGTAGTGGATAGAAATAAATAAGAGGAGTTAGAAGGGATAAGAAATAAAATACACACACAAACATAATAATTAAGATCAGAAATTGATTTTTTTTTAAAAAGTAGGGATAGTAAATATTATCTTAAAGTTAAAGCCAAAACCAAGAGAAAAATATGGAAACTACACTATATATCAGCCATATTAATCAATATTGTTTTAGATTATTAAAAATAACTAGACAATATAAGATTGGAATATTACTATGGTGTAGAAAATGATGTTAGTGGATTTAGAAAAAAATGTGGAAAGACTTGGACTTATAAGGGAATTTGTTATCCACCTTCAGTGAAACAGAGGATAACACAAGCATTGTTCGAACTTAAGTAGATGTATATAAATGTATATGTGAATATATTAGTATATGTGTGTATATATATATATATATATGTATGTGTATCTATCTATAGCTATCAATCTCTTTATCAGTATCTAAATGTAGATATAGATCTATAGTTAGCTAGCTAGCTGTGCTTAATTGTAGCATTCTTGGAGGTGGGAAAAGGAGAAGAATAAAGTAAAAAGTGCCCAGCAGAATACAAAAGAAACTCTATAAAGAAGCAAAGAAAAGCTAGACAGCTCTGAACACAGTGTGTAGCTTTCATTATATAGGCTTTCTTGAAATTTATTATGTGTATTTTAAATCCTCTCATGTCCTACTGTATACACGGCAATATTTTGTTTTTCTAATTTTTATTTAAATTTTAAATAAATTTAAAAAATAATTAGTCCAAAATGAAATTTGGTAGTTTGCTGTTGCACTGACACCAAATCAAATTATAAGGTTTGTTGTTGTTGTTGTTGTTGTTGTTGTTGCTTGTCAGCTTGTTTGTCTGTCTGCTTGTTTCAATTTGTTACCAATATCCAGTGATCATTGATCAAGTTGTGGAAATGCTCCAATCATAAGGGAGGGATCTGTTCTATTTTCACCCCATTTGCTACTTCTATTAGATGTGGGATGGTAAGGCATATTTTGCTGTACCCAGGAAGATTACTGAGTAGTAATCAAAGGCAAAATACTTATCCTCTCCCCACTGGTATTCCATTTCCTGGATATCACCTTAATAATGCAATATACCCCTGATTCCATCAAACCTTTTCATCCTCTGGGAGTCTTCTTATGATTGGTCCATAAAAATTTCCATCCTTGCCCCAAACCATTGCAGCAGTTGCATACTCATTATTATTTCATGTTGCTGTTCTCTCCTTTCTTTGTAAAAATGAGATTTATCCTTCTGCTCCTTGGATAAAATGCAGAATATTATCTTCTGTTACTTGGTAATGAAAAGCATATCTCTTTATATCTGGATTTTCATAGACTATCAGGATCTCTCTAGTTCTCATTCCAAAGCCTTTAGAGTGTCTTCAACTCCAAAACAGAAATTCCCAGTGTCTTGACGAATTTCATCAAAATATAATATTATTAGTTTCTTCTCTTGAATGAATTTCACATTGGAGAGAACTTCAGGGGATGCAGTAAATGCCTGATTAAATTAATTTTCACCACCAAGAGAAATACCAACTAATTTTAAAACTTTCTCTTGAAATCACTGATCAAACATGTTAAACTGATTTACTTCAGTTTTGATGCCAGCTGATCCAACTAAAATGAGACCAATCACATTCACTTTGTCACCAAAAATAAACAGTTTCTGCTACCTTCCTCAGACAGTCATGTCATTTTCCTGTTTGTAAATAGGCAAAATGAAAGACTGATCTCCCCAATGATGTTTTTTGGATACACAGTGAATTTTTGCAAGAAACCTAATGTTTCTTTAGAGTGCCAAAGAATGTAGTACTACCATCTATCACAATAAAGCTAAATTTTCTATCTCATCAGACAGTAGAGTTATAAGAGCCTCTATATGGAATTTGTTATCATACAGACACAATGATATATTGATTGGTTTGAAAAGTGCAAAGTCAATGTTGACTTTCTTTTCCTTCTTCTGTCACAATTGTTCCAAAAGTAACAAACAAGACCATTCGGTGGTCTATTGCTATAAAGTTTTAATTTTTGGTCTAAGGATGTAATGACCCCCAGACTTGAAAGATGATCTGGGATTTTATACTGAATGCAAAAAAAGAGATTTTTCATTGGATCCAATTCAAAATTCATCAGCTGACATTTTTGCCACTCATGAAATCTGTTCTTTTGGTGGAATGATCAAAATATCCAATGGTGCTATTGCTATGGGCTACATTCAGGATCCTGATGAACTTTTTGAACGTCCAGATCTCTATATTCATGTTGGCATTGTTGAGATTGTCAGTCATCTTACCTCATCCTTTCTGAGAGCCGAGTACCAGATGACAATGTTCCTTAGCCGTGGGGACTTTAATTTAGAACACAGCACCCTCTTTCTTGGTAACAAAATGTGTTGTTTTCTGGCAAAGAGAGTTTAAGTGAATTGCCCCTGGTTATCTTGCTACTGATGATCTAAATGTGATTTGAACCTAAATTGTCTAATAGCATCAAAGATGTGAAATTGGAAGCAATGTTCAAAGCTTCTAATTTCAATCTTGTTACTTTATGGAGTAAGAAGCTAAGCACCAGAGAACCTGACTACTCAATTTTTGTTGTTGTTATTCAGTCATTTGCTACTCTTGGCATTGTTTAACCAAATTTCAGTCAAATCTAACTTTTTGTGCTCCTACTTGGGATTTTCTTGGCAAAGATACTAAAGTGATTTGTCATGTCCTTCTCCATCTCATTTTAAAGATAAGGAAACTGAGGTCAACAAGGTTAAACAACATGCCCAGAGTCACATAGGTAGATTTGAATTCAGGAAGAGGAGTCTTCTTGACTCCAGGCCCAGCACTATATCCACTGGGCCAAGGAGCTGCCCAGTCAAGTTATCAAACATTTATTTAGCACTTACTATACACTAATCACTCTGCTAAGCACTGAGGATATAAAGAAAGACAAAATTAATACCAGCCTCAAGGAGCTCTCTTTCTAGAAGTAGAATCAACATACAAACAACTACGTATGTAGAAGATAGCATGGAGGTAGTCCCAGAGGGAAGGTACTACCATTGAGGAAAGATAGGAACGGTTTCTTGCTACAGGTCTTATTTTATTATTTATTTCTTTATTATTAATTTGTTATTTTATAATATTATATATTATATATAGTATATATATGGTAAGGGATGGAAGAGAACACGAGAGGCAGTCAATGAAAATATCTGGAGTCACAAGATAAAATCTCTTATGTAAGGAAAAAAAAGAAAGGTATGTCAGTGGATCAGAGAGTAAATAAAAGAAAATAAAGTATGAAAAGCCTAAAAATGGAGAAAAAAGACAAGATCACAGAGGACTTTAAAGGGCAAAAAGGATTTTTTGTTTGATCACATAAGTGATAAGGAGTTACTAGAATTTACAGCATTAAGAATAATATTGTCAAATCTGTGTTTTAGGAGGATGATATTGAAAACTGAGTGAAGTATTAACTGCAGAGGGTCAAATATACATTGGAGTCAGGGAGAAAAAGAAACACATTCCTGCAATCATTCAGTCATGAGGTGAAGAGGGACTGTAGCAGGGTGGTGACAGTGTCAGAATAAAGAATAGGACTCATATGGGAAATGTTGTAAAGATAAAATCAAGAGGAGTTGGTAATATCTTGGAGAAGGTTGCAAGGAAGGGGTAATAACTAGATCATGATGGCACCTTGTTTATAAGACTGGAGGGAAGGTATTTTCTTCATAAAGACATTAAAAACTAGGGAGGGTTGCAGAGCAAAAGGAATGAGGTCAGTTTTGGAAATGATGAGTTAAAGATGTGTATGAGATATATAGTTTAAAATGTCCATCAGGGACTTGGAAGTGAGATACTCTGGGTAAAAAAGAGAGTTTCCAGCTGGATAAGTAAATCTGAGAATCACCAATGTAGTGGGGAAAGTGAAAAGACAACAGATTGTAATCAGGTGAGGGAATGTCAGAAGTCACAAATGTGAAAATATTGAATTTTAGGTGATTGAAAGTCTGGATGTAGCTAAAGTGGAATGGAGGAATATGCCTTATGAAATGTATAAATTGTTCATTTGGGAGGTGAGGGGATTCTATATATGTATGCTTAAGTCTCCTGTTTTGAGGACAGAATGTGGAAAGGAAAAAACAAAACAAAACACTATGCGTCTGTTACAAAACTCATGAAGGAAAGAAGGGTGTTGTCCTAGTCAGTAGACAGCAAGTGTCCGAATCTGGATTGGTTAATAGAAATAGATTGAATGAATTATAAAGGAGTAGAATACTAATGATAGTTGGGAAAGGTGAACTTGGAGGTGGCCATAAGGAACAAGAAATATTCCAATCTCTTTACCTCAAGTGGTGAGTCAAGGGGAATAAATAAAAATGGAACCAGTGCTGAAACAATGTGATTAGGAAAGCTATGTATCTCCATGAAAGATAAGGAATGGAAAAAGTAGGAAAGAAAAAAGATTTAAGATGAAAGCAATGTTGTTATTTAGGGAACAAACACTCAAGAGAAAACAGTGGAAGAAATAGGTAATTTTAGAGTGTGACTGTTGGATATTTGATTGAGATGGATTGGAAAAAAGGGAATAGCCATTGGGGTGCTCCAGGAGATTCAGAATCACTAAAATGGAAAGGTTACTATTTGTTTTAAATTTGTTAATCATTTAAAAAATTAGTTCACAAAAATTATCAACATCCCTATGGATTAGGTTTCAGGATGGTGTTTCCTGTGCAAGACTTAAGTCAATAGGATCAGGGTAGGTAACTTTGACAAACAAATGAACAAAGGATTAGCACAAGGAGAGATTAAGGGAGGGACAAATGAGAAAATTAATCTAATATTCTGGTTGCGAGATAATTGTGACATACTTTAAGGGCAATTGCATCATCAGTGGGGAGAAGAGATCACATCAGAGATGTGGCAAAGGTGGATTTTTAAAAGATTTTGTAAGAAAGTGGATATAGTGAGGAGTTGTGGATGACATAGGATGGAAATCTGGGTAACTGAGATGTTGATGATGTCCTTGATGTGAAGTATGGGGAAAAGAAGGGTTTAGGAGAAAGGATTATGATTTCAGTTTTAGACAGATTGTATTTAAAATATCTCCAAGATGTAGAGTTCAAGATGGGGAATAGGTGGAGATATGACACAGAAGGTCAGGAGAGAGGTTAGGACTGGATAAATAGGAAGGAAGGAGAGAAGAAAACAAGAATTTATGATGTTCCAGGCCTTGGGATGAGCACTTTACAAATATCTTATTTAATCCTCACAACTCTAGGAGGTAGGGGATGTTATTATATCTCTTTTATAGATGAGGAATTTGAGGTAAACACAGGTTTAGTGGCTTGTCCACGGTCAATGAGCTAGCAAGAATCTGAGTCAGTATTCAAATTCAGGTTTTCCTGACTCTATGTCTAATGCTTTAATCTATGAACCACCCAGTTTCCTCTTCATCTGGAGACCCTTTGTTATATGTAATAAATAAATTATGGGAGATGATGAAATTGCTAATTGAATTGTCCAAAATCAACCAGATAGCACATATAAAGACAGAAGTTGAACCCTGGTCCTTTCCAGCTCCAGGGATAGTTATGTTTCCTCTGCACCTCACTGCTTCCTATTGATTCTACACCTAATTGCAACTTGGTAGTTTGAAAGGTCACAAATTATTATTCTTTCCTTTAAAATATCAGACAAAATCCAAAATAAATTTCATAAATGACCAGGGGTTTCAGAAAAAAAAATATTTGTCTACTTAAGACAGTAGAGGGTGATAGTACATCTCCAAATAATTTTATCACTACTGTCAGATTTAGAGCTGCTGCAGACCAACCAATGGATCAATCTATCAAAAGCATTTCTCAAGTGCCTATTCTGTGCCAGGTACTATGCTAAACTTAAATGATAGAAAGACAAAAAGAGAATAGCCTTTGTCCTTAAGAAGCTTACCTTCTAAGAGAAAGACAACAGATATATTTATAATAAATATGTAAAGAGAAAATATAATAAGTATGTAAAGAGAAAATTCTAATATTGGGAAGAAAGAAAATCAGTAACTGGGATGATCAGGAAAGATAAAGAAATTGTATCTTAAAAGAAGGGATTCTTTGAGGTGGATGAGAAGAACAAATGTATTCCAGATCTTGGATAGACACAGGACAAAGGCATTGAACATGGAGATGGAACATCATGCTTTGCCAATACCAAGACTGATAGGGCAAGACTGCAAAATGAGAAGAGAAGGGAACAATGTACAGGAAGGCCAGAGAGGTGGGTCAGGGAAGATTTTAAAGTCCTTGAAAAGTAAAATTACCACCAGGCTATCTTTTGATTGAAGAAGCTACCTAAGGCACTCAGAGGTAAATGACTCACAAAGGATTACAAACTAGTATCAGAAAAAGGCCTTAAACTTACCTCAAACCCAGTATTGTATTCACTGTTTACTAGACTGGGCAGTCTACTGCTGAAACTGATCACAGTACAAAATTAAATTACTTTGTTGGAGTATTTGTTTTTAAAATGTCCTTGTTCTCACAATTTTCCTACCTATGTTCTGTTTATAGGTTATTTTAAATATCACATTAATTTCATTCTTTGCTGTGTACTTCCTGTGATAGCCTCAAGGCAAAATCAGTAAGGTTCTGTCATGACCTTTGTTGAATTTACTAAAGTTTTTAAGTTCCTGCTTTGAATTTAATAATTGACTTTAACATTTTATGTCCTTGCTTTTAAAAAAAAAAGTAAATTAAGTTTTCTCTTTAATTTGTAGGTGGTTGTTTTTTTTTTTTTTCTTCCCTGTAGTGGGTCAGAGAGTTCTATTGTAGCTCTACATCAAACTCTGTTACAAGTGAATTTGTGATTTATGTTATAATCACATATGCAAAGATGCAAACAGATTGTGGATGTATATGATACATAATGAAATACATGTGTAATGTATACAAAGAAATGATATCATCTAAGGATTAATGTAGGATAATAAATAGCATTTTATAGATTTTGTACCTTTAAGATAATCTTCTGTCCCCAAAGAAAGTCAAGGGAATTATTCATCGAGCTTATGATCAAAAAGTAGACAATCAGGTGATCATGGTATTTTGTTGATTTAATCAACATTCAGTAATTCAACACACATTTATCATGGATCTGGATCCAAATCTTTGCTAATAGCAGAATATTTACAGATAACTGTCAAGATATATATGGAACTAGGCAATATGTTCATATCTAGTATCAATTAATTGGATTAAATCAGGGTCAACTTTGATCAAATAATTCTGGAACAGGTTTTAGACCTGGAATACAATAAGAGCTTTACTTTCCTTTAAACTTAGTTCAAGCAAAAATAATTTCATATAAAGCTTTTTCCTTATTCTTCCCTGCTATTTGTTCATTTTCCCTAGAGGAGGAGGAAAACTTACCTTGTTTTTATTTTGTATAGGAATAGAGGGGCTTTGTTTACTAAAGAAACTCTAAGTTGAAAAACTCCATCTACTAATGCAAGGAGTCATTTTTGCTGGGGTTTGTTAACTTAGATAGTTATCCAGGGAACTGAGCAGAGGTCATTTGACCTTTTCACATAAACTGTATGGATTAGAGATAAGAGTTGAATCTAGGTCTTCCTGATCCAGAAGCCATTTCTCTATTCACTATGTCATACTACTCCACATGTATATTTTGTTTATAAGCATATATTATTTTGTTCTTGTTCAGTCATGTCCAAGTTTTCATGACCCCATATGAGTTTTCTTGGCAAAGATTCTAGAATAGTTTGCCATTTCCTTCTCCAGTTCACTTTATAGATGAGGAAACTGAGGCGAAGAGAGTGATGTGACTTGCCCAGGATCATACAGCAAATTCCAAGACTGGCTTTGAAGTCAGGTCTTCCTGACTCCTGGTCTTGTACTCTATTCCCTGCATGACTAAGGCACAAATTATGCATGTATTTACTTTTGTATATACTTATACATCTATACATATAATATCCCAAAGCAAATATAAATTCCTTAAAGATAGGAATTATTTCACATTTCTTTTCTTAGCTCTAGTGTCTGGCACATAGCAGATATTTAATGATTATTTGTTGATCAATAACAATTACTAGTCAATAAAATTGTCAGATATATGACCATCAGTGAATGAACCATTCAAACCTAGCCTTTATACTAGTTCTTCTTTTACTTATAAATATTCCTAATATTTATTGCAATTTTGCAAAATATTGCATTTTCTTTAACTACTTTACTACTATTGCCCCAACTTCTGCTTACATTAGCAGACTGATTACCCAGAATTGCCTACATTTCTTCCAACAGGATTGTAGCTTTCTATGTGAAAGATGAAAGTGGGTATATTTTTTCTTTTAATTCCAAGCTTCATGAGTCCCCAACAATATATCTTGTCCATTGACAATTAGGTTCTATCAATTTCCTGGCTAAATACAATTAACTTGGAGAAATAAATCTTTAATAAAATTGTATATGCTAAGAAATACATATGTATGTGTATAGACATGTACACATACACATATATACATATATACACAGAGAGTTATGATTTTTCATTCACACTGCATCCATAATAATTTATATGATTATTTGCCTTGCCTGCCTATTGCAATATCTTTTAACTGATCTTACCACTCCTGCTTTTTCTCCAGAGTCTCTTCTCATTTGAAATCCTATGATCTCTTTCAATCCTTTCCATACATTGATTTCAGTCTAATCTTCCTATTGCAGAATTCTATTCATTCACTTCTCTGCTCAAAAATCCTAGACCAACCTAATAAGATCCAAATGCATACCTATCAGTCATTAAATATCATCTAAAAATCTAACGCCATCATAACTGACCGGCTTTCTTTTTAATTTTAATTTAAACTTTTCAAGGAGTTTAATTAGGATGTCCCTTTTTATGCATACCATGGCTCTTATATGCAACTTAGAGAATCACATTGGTCTCCAGATAGTTCAAAACAAACCTGGGCAGGTTTTATGAGAAATAATTCAGTTAGCCCTCGAGTTTCTTGCATATATTCTACACTTCAGTTAAACTAATCCACTCATCCTTCCCTGTCTACTTTCTATGCTTTCCTGCTTCAATGCTTTTGCTCATACTGTTCCCAACATCTTCAATACCGCTTCTCTAATCTGTAACCATTGAAAACCTCCCCATTCTTCAAGGCCTAAAATAAATGTCCTCCAAAAAAAGCTTTCCTTCTCAGGATAAAAGCAATTTCCCACTCCTTTGAACTCTCATAGTATTTCATTGTAACTCTTTTGTTTATCATACTCTTTTTTTCCCCCCATAAATGTCTTATCTCCTCTGCTAGATTATAAATTCCTGAGCTCAGGTAGTTTCCAAATGAGTTCTATTCTCCCCTCAAGGGAACTGCAGTATTCTGGAAAAGCATAGAACCTGGATTTCTATTGAAGAATTGGGCTTGGGTTCTTGTCCTATTACTTATCAGCTATGTGACTTTGAAAAAAAAAAAGCTTACTTTATATACTTTGACCACAACTTCCCATACTGTTAAAATAAAGACAGTAATATCTACCTTATCTCATAGGACGGTTATTTGAAGATCCTGAGAAAATATAAAATGTATAAATTCCTTTCTGTAATTTTAAAATACTTCAGAGATATTAGGTTTAGTCGTACATGACCTCTCTGCTTAATAAACATTTAAAGAATGATTCCTTCTTAGATGACCACGGACAACACAATTTACCCTGCTCAATCTATTTTTTTTTTTAAATGTAACTATAAAATAAGAGGGTTGGTCTAAACGTGCTATGAATTTGCTTCTAGTCCTAGTCCTATGATTACTGGAATGCCCTTCCCTAAGGGTGATTCTTATAAACTGAGTGATATCTCAAGGACTCTGAACTAAATAATAAATAAGCAAGATCTCCTCCCTAGGTCAGAATACCAATTAGTAAAACCCAGACCTAACCTGAAAGCATTTGGAGTAAGGACAGATCCCATAGAATTCTAGCATAAGATGGGTCCTCAGGTGCGACAATCCATCTTGAACCTCTGGGGAAAAGCCTGAGTCTATAAAGATGCCCTACCTGTTCATAGATAGGAATGCTGTGATTACTATCTTTTTTTTCTTAATTTGCCTTTGAAACAAGGTGTGATTATCACTTTATGTTTTTACGGACCCATGGGCTAAAAGTCAAAACATAGATGTTATGACATGGATAAGTGGATAACAGTCTGTAAAGGATTTGTTAATCTAGGGAGGGCCATAAGGCTTCAGATTACTTCCAAAATAGGGATTCTTTCTTGAAAAGATAATACTCTCTTTGACAAATTACAAGACCATGCAACAGCAAACACTCCTTCTATTCTGTTTATCTGTGTTAACCAGATGGTACCCAAAGATTGCAACTCTGTGGAATGTGCATCCATCTGTCTCTTTGAGGGCATGTATCATCCCTAAGCTGTGGTCTTCACACTGAAACAGAGCAAACAGATGAAATGAATGTGAATGATCAAGTCGAATGTTGCTAAGAAAGAGAACTGTTCTTTCTTTGGCACTTTTCCTATTTTGTGCCTTTGAAACTGTAGTTCATACAACTTGACATATCACATCCTTCTTACCAAGGACTTGAGAAGAGATGTGAAAATTAAAGAAGATTGTCCAAGCAGAAGATGAACTTTACGTCATTGGACAATGGCTGAAATGTAAAGTGCTCCTTTTTTAATAATGAAAAGGTAATCCTATTAAACATTTTTCCATTTTCAAAATTATAGTGGAAAGGGGAAAAAAAACTGCATTTGGAATCAGAGGACATATTACTTTATTTGCCTGGAATTCAGTTTCCTTATCTCTATAAAATTAGAAAGTAGAATATCATAGCCAGGTGAAATAAACAGAGCCAGAAGAATAACATACACAAAAATTAAAATGAAAAGATAAGTAAAGTCTGAACAGCTGGGAAAAACCAACCATGCTCCCAGAAAAGTCAATAGTCAACAAACATTTATTAAGTACCTACTAAATGAGACACTGCTAAACTCTGGGGATCTGAATAACACAAAAGATTGTTTCTTTCCTTAAGAAGCTTATAATTGAATAATGAAAACAATGTACAAATGAAAGCTGAGAAGTGGGGCAGAGGAGAGGAATGGTATCTGGTGCAGGAATGGTAGTGGAGGGCATGGAAGAGACATCAAGAAGTCACATGTGAGTTTAGCCAGATGGGAAATGAGATGGGTGAGAATGTCTCTCTGGCGTTTCCTTCTTAAATGGAGGTTTAGAAGTTCATTGATTGTCCCTCCAATAATAGAGCAGAAGGTGCTGATGAGGTGAATATATGAAGGCTGTTTAGAACTTGCAAGATGATGAGATTTCTCAGTGATGAATTTACGAAGTCATGGAGGACAAGTCAAATAAAA
The DNA here is from genome assembly GCF_016432865.1 of Antechinus flavipes. Lineage (NCBI taxonomy): Eukaryota > Metazoa > Chordata > Mammalia > Dasyuromorphia > Dasyuridae > Antechinus > Antechinus flavipes. The sequence continues at coordinate 30,122,515 of NC_067402.1, read as the reverse complement.
TTAAAATGAGTACTACCAGAGAAGTCAAAGAAATTAGAAGTGAGTGCAGCCCAGTGGGAAATTAAATGTCCAAGACAAATGAGAATATCTTAATAGATTCTGAAACGTATCTCCCTCCTGTGTCTAAAGAGGAAAGATCTTATGTGCATAGAATTTTGTATGCACCATCACTCATGATTACTTTCTCAGGTGTTTTTGTACAATTGTTTTTGCTCTTTTAAGAGATGCCTAAATTAATGAATGAGGAAGAAGAGGAGGGGCATTTTCAGAAATGATTTGGATGTAAACAGAAAAGGTATCACTAAAACTTTTCTTTTTCGGTTTTTCTTTTCATTCTCTCTTCTTCTTCCTTGTTGCTACTGTCCTCCTCCTCCTCCTTCTCTCCTTTTCTTCTTCCTCTTTGTTTTCCTTCTCCTTTTCTTCTCCTTCCTCTTCTCTTTCTTTTTCTCTTTCTCCTTCTTCTCTTTCTTCCTCTTCCTTTTACCCTTTTCTTTTCCCTTCTCCTTTCTCTTCTCTTTTCTCCTATTTTCCTTCTCCTCTTTCTCTTCTTTCTCCTCCTTCCTCTTCCACTTTCACTTCTTTTTTTTTTCCTTCTCTTCCTTCTCTTCCTCTTGCTTCTTTTCTTCCCCTTCCTCCTCCTCCTTTCTTGATTTGGACTGGATGATTTTGAAATTGTTTTTTCAGTTTTAGATCCTCAAAAGATTTTCTATTCTTTTCTTTTTTAAAACTAATTTCCTTACCTATTTCTAGTCACAGAATTTTTTTTTAATTATGAAGCTTTTTAATTTCAAAACATGCATGGATAATTTAACAACATTGACCCTTACATAGACTTGTGTTTCAGATTTTCTCCTCCTTCTCCCACCCCCTCCACTAGATGGCAAGCAATTCAATACATGTTAAACATGTTACAATATATGTTAAATCCAATATGTATAAGCATATTTATGCAATTCTCTTGTTGCACAAGAGAAATCAGATTAAAAAAAAAAGATAGTGAATAAGAAAACACAATACAAGCAAACAACAACAAAAAGAGTGACAAAGTTTTGTTGTGATTCACATTCAGTTCCCACAGTCTTCTCTCTGGATGTAGATGGCTTTCTTCATCATAAGATCACTGGGACTGGCATCTATCATGTCATTGTTGGAAAGAGTCACATTTATCAGAATTGATCGTCATATAATATTGATGTTGCCATGTACAATGATCTCCTGGTTCTGCTCATTTCACTCAGTTCATGTATATCTCTCCAGGCTCTCTAAAATCATCCTGCTGATCATTTCTTATAGAATAATAATATTCCTTAACATTCATATACATAACTTATTCAGCCATTCTCCAACTGATGGGCATCCACTCAGTTTCTAGTTTCTTGTATGTTACAGAATTGATAAGGTATCACAAATACTATCTAGTCCAAACCCTTTATTTTACATATGAAGAAATCAAGGCCCAGAAAAATTAAGTGACTCAAGTCCACAGAAGAATTAAGTAGAATGGCTGGAATTTAAACTTCAGCTCTTTGATTCTAAGTCCAGTGCACAGGAATAAGTATATAAGTTCCTACTTTAAACATTATAACCAATACCAACAATGGAAAACACAAATAACATTATTCTATCAAACAAATATCTTATATATCTTATGTATAATTATTTAAAAGTTCCTACTCATATCTTTATGTCAGAGATTTACAATATCTCAGGAAGTATGAACTGGTCACATCATGAAATTGCTTACATCATTGAGTCCATTTTACATAATTTGGTTTGAAATTTCTTGACCATTAACAATCAATAGATCCATTTCTTTGGTCAGGTAAGATGGGAAATCAATAGTTTTCCCAATAATTAAAACATATACTAAATAGTAATTTTCAGTAAACAACATCAACTTAGAGCTGGAATGGACATTGATGGTTGTGATGGAAGAAAAATTTTAGCTGTTACAATACAGAGCCAATAAAGGCATTCTACTTCCTTTTAACCTCTTAATTTTAACTTCAGGCAAGCAGGTGATGGCCACATTGAGGCATACTTCTTCCGTCTATCCTTGGCCATATGCTATTTCTTGCATAAATCACTGCCAGAAAGTTGAATTAAAAATGCAACACTCTTTAAAACCGCTGATGAGATATACTCTAGCAAGCATTGTCAGTGACTTGTCCTGCTAGATTAATGTTATAATTGCTCATTTATTTACACTGAAATTCAAATGAGAACCTCTACTGGATACTCTTAGTTGCAGACATGAGTAACCTATAGCAATATTGGGTTGGGAATAGCAAAGTGGATCCCTTTCTGTCCTTCTAGGGATTATCAAAAGGCAGAAGTCCTTAACCCCAACAGTAGATTTCTTTTCCTCCTTTTATTTTTTTCTTTATAATTTTTTTCACTGACTTAAATGAAAAACTTCACATGATTCCTCTTAAACTATTTGCAATTGTTATCTTCTTTTGCAATTTGAGACAGCTTTTCTATTGTAATTAAGGAGAACTGATTCTCATTCTAAAATTCTATATTCTATCCATAAATGCATAGAACTGGAAGTCAAAGACCATAGTAATTTATATTTATAAAAGACTTTCTACCCTCAGTAATTCTCAATGCCATTGAATGTGTTACTTACAGATAAGGAAACTGAGGCTTTGAGAGGTTATGCAAAATGTCCATCATCACGCAGCAGTTATTGTGCTGGATGTGGAATTTTAATCACTTGTCACTACTAATATTTCACTATACCACCTAATAGCTATGTGACCTTGAGTAAGAAGCTTAATCTTTCATAATGTTTTGTCATTTGTAGGGAGATAATGCTTGTACTAGCGATTTAATCCAAGTGTGCCATAGCCCTTTTCAACTCTTGGATTATGTGATTTCCACACTATTCCCAGGAAATCTGGGAAGAACATAGGGAAAGAAAAGACCATTACCTGACTGAAAACAAATATTCATAATGCCGGCAAGTTTTCATCAAATTTCCCAAAGAAAGAGCTGCGAAACAGACTTCCCCACAGGTGGTGAGATAAGAAGTGTGAAATAAAACCATTCCAGAAGACTGCAGTGAGCAACCAATTGAGCCATACCCATCTGGGGTTGGCTGTTAATTTCCATGTGCAATTGGGTGATTTATGAGAAAATAAAATTTTAGCAATACCTACTTCCATGGGATTATTCAGATAAGTGATGATATCCCGAGTTTGACACTACAAAGATGGAAGCTATGTCACAGCAGACTAAGTGAGGGGTGAAGGAAAAGGCAATAAACCTTCCTCTACTTACTATTCTAGCCTGATGTCAATACTAATAAATTTCTATAAGAAATGGAGGAAATTCCTGTGACCCAGTGATTTATTTTCCCATACCATTGGGGAGGGGTTGCATTTTAAATATTGGAATAGAAGACTGGAAAAAGGGTCAATTCCTACACAATCTATGCTGATGACACCTGCATAGGAAATTTAAAGTAGGAAGGAATCCTGATTTTGGTTTTAAAGTATGACAGAAAAAAAAAATCAGCTCTGTATACCTAGAAACTGAAAAGCAAGTGAAGAGAGATAATTTCTTATAAACAGAGCAACCATGTCATGCACAGGCCATTATCACATTTGGTTCCAAACTGATTAGATTCCCCTTGGTTTTGAGAACATTTTTATACCATGTAACATAATCATGGCAAAAAGAGCAAAGACTACTCTCTGTTCTCAGCAACACAAATTGTACTGTAACCTTTAAGTATTAATGGACAGAGTTTACTGAGAAAGATAACAAAGCTTTGTTGTTTTGCTGAGGTCACAGTCAAATTTCACCAAAAAATAGGTTTGTGGAGATGCACATCATGTCAATTATTTCACTGTAAACTGTTCAGTTTCTTTAATTTCTTATGAATTATCAATATTTTATCATTTGACAACAAAGAACCTATTATAAATTCTCTTTGCAAAGAATAGTAGAGCAATGCAAATAGAAAATTAACACCCACCTTCCACTTCTTCAGGCTCACAAACTAGAAGTTAGCCTGAATTCCTTACTCTCTCTCACTTCCCAAATCCAATCTTTTGTCAGTTTGTTGAATTTATATTTGCAACGTCACTTACATATCCTCCCATTCTCCTCTCTGACACTGCCCTCTGACTATTGCAGGCCCTCAACACCTCACATCCAGATTAGCAACATTCTGCTGGAAGAGGTGCATTTGTCAAATCTCTCCCCATTCAAACCCATATAGAGATACTCTAGAGCAGTTATTCTTAAACTCTTATGTCATGGATTCTTCAGAGAATTCGGTGAAATCTCTGAATTAAAATCTATCTCAAAATCATGTTTCCTTTTTAATGCCTAAAATTATATACATAAGTGTACAGGAAAAGGGAAAGTGCCAAATTTGGGATCTGGGTAATCTATCTAATCCAATAAACATTTCTAAAGTACCTTCTATGTGCAAGGCACTGAAGATGAAAAGCAAAAAATGATTTCAAGAAGTAAATATCCTATTGGGAAGGAATAAAACATATTAATGGTAGTTATATAATGAAATTATATCTTATTGGTTCTTGTTACCAAAATCAGAAAATCAGAGACATAAGCTAATTGATAATTGCTACAGAGGAAAATTTGATTCTTGACATGTCTATACTTATTACTGAAGTAAATCTCAATGCTCTCCTGAATTCAGTGAAAATAAAGTTTCCATTTCCCAAACTGGAGACTTTAGGGGAAGGATTCATATTGACATCTTGTGAAGCTAAATGGTATGGACAATGAAATATTGAACTGGGACTCAGGAATATTGAACTTGATATCAACACCTGGTTTTCTCTCAAATTATTAGATGTGTGATGCTGGGCAATTTACTTAATCACTTTTAGACTCACTGTCCTCCTCTGTCAAATGGGACTATTATAGCAGTTACCTCTTAATTTTTAGAGTAGCTAGGTAGTTCAGGGGAGAGATCACTGGGCTTGTAATTAGGAAGATCTGAATCCGTGTGGCTTTAGACATTTGCTAGCTTTGTAATCTTGGGCAAGTCAATCAATCATTTTGCCTCAGTTTCCTCTTCTATAAAATGATCTGGAGAAGGAAATGGAAAACCACTTCAGCGTCTTTGCCAAGAAACAAGAACAACCTAGAGGTTTTAAAAAAATGATCCAGTGAAACAGAATATGGAAAACATTTGCTAAATGTAAATTGCTAACATTTGTAAATGATAGTAATTATTATTTTAAGCACTTTCACTAGAATAGAATTGAATTTGAAAAATTAAACTCATTGCATGAGGATTTATGATAATAATGAACTTCTTTGGCAATCCAGCTTTCTTTAATCCTTATATTACTAAACCCTCACAAATACCTTCGCCATACATACACACACTTCTTCAGGCAAAATTCCCTTTTACCTTTTTCTTTTTGTTCTTATTTACTATTGCTATAGCATGTAGTAACTAAGTCAGCTTTATCTTTTCAAAAAAAAAAATAGGGTAAATGATTACACTTAAGAAACTTCTTGCTAGAAGGGATCTTAAGAAATTAATCAATGCCTTTATCTCCTGGCCCAGACTTAGCCACTCATTAGCTTCAAGGTTATTTCCAAAGTTTGCAAAAGAACCCAATATCCCTGAGAGAAGACTGCCAATACCTTGCTACCATGCCAAAACACTCTGGATTTCAACTTTCTTCATTAGCTAATGGATAATTTCTGGATGCATTTGCTATTATTTGGCTCATAGTAAGAGGATTACAGTTTGGAAAAGGAGACAGATATTATTTGATCACTTATTCTGGCTCTTGTTATAGATGAGGAAACTGAGTCTTAGACAAGAAAGGACACCTGCCCAAGGTCAGAAATATGTCAGCTCTAAGAGCTGGGATTGGATCTCAGATCCTTTGACTTTTAAAACAAAACTTTTATCTCTGCTATACTTCACACTATATCATGCAATCTTCCTTTGAACATTTTTTGATAATATTTGCATTCTAAAACAGAGGAGTATGGGAATTTGAGGGAGGGGAATGAAAAAGAATTATGTGATCATTTTAGTTTGATCCCTCAACCAGTTCAGTAACCTTCAATAATACTGGAAATTTTCACTCATATACAAGAATGAACTTGTGCAGTTACACAGAATCAGTGAGCAGTGAGCTTAATCCAAGATCTCCTAACATTTCTCCTTTCTTTTCAGCTCTTCTAAGAGTTTATATATATATAAACAACTGTCATGTAAAGCCAAAGTTTTAGTTTTCTTTTTAATTTGGTAGGGAATTAAAATTATATCTTTAACAAATACCATTAATCTGAAGTGGTCAATGCTGAGGTCTCCCTCTGCCTAGGTACACAGAGTTGATTAATGAACTGATTCACCTAAATCACCAATCCAAAGAGAAAGAGAAGGACTCAAATAAAAAGAGGCAACTAACAAACAATATGAGGATTTATTTATTTATTTTTTTATGAAAACAAAGATCAAGTTTTTCCAGTCTCTGATCTCTTCTTCCTACATGATAAGGCACAGTAGATAATTGTCTTGAGTTGTGTGTGGGGGGTGGGGTGGGATGGGGAAGGGTCATCTATAACTAAACAACCAATTTCCTTTAAAAGAAATCCCTTGGAGCACTTAGGTGGGGCAACGGATACAGCACTAGCCCTGAAGTCAGGAGGACCTGAGTTCACTTAGTGAATTCTCAGTCAAGTCTTACACTAAGACACTTAACACTTCCTAGCTGTGTGACCCTGGGCAAGCTACTTAACTCTAATTGCCTCAGAAGAAAAAAGAAAGAAAAAAGAAATCCCCTTAAAAGCTATAGACCTCACAGTAGCAGATATTACACTTTTCATGAATAGGTATTCACAGAAAACCTCTGTCCAGTTACTACACCCGTAGGACTTTAGCATTTATAATCTGGGTTTTGTTTGTTCAAACTTCATTACTGGAAAGGACCAATAACATCAGGAGTATGATATCTTGACTTGCAAGTGAAGTGAATTTAACTGAGTCAGAGCTGCATAAAGTCATCAGCCCCACATATTCCTCTACAGTCATGGGTTCCAGTGGCAAGACATAGGTCAAGATGATTAACGATGGCCTGGGATTCAGTGGGGGAATATTAACCATTGTCAAACTCTCAGAATTCCCTCAGAAGAACCCACTTGAAAGCAGAGAACCTGACCTGTCTCCAAACCAAGACATGTTTATCTTTTTGATAAAGTCAGTCATGGTCCCAACAATTATTTCTTTCTTCTCCCATGGTCAGTAGAAAACTGCTTCCCTACTTACACATGTATTGCTGCTACGCAGTGCCTTGCAGAGCCTTCACATTTAACTGGTCCATTTCAATGAAAGAATGCTCCATTGTTCAGACTTGTATTTTGCAATCACTCTTAATCAATTCAATTAACAAGCATGGACTAAGTTCTTTCATTAATGTGGCAGATATTATGCAAGGTTTAGGGATATATTTATTTTTTTAAAAAATAATGAAATCTCTCCTGCTCTCAAGAAGTTTATATCCTACAAAAAGGAAACCATAGAGTTTGATAAATATAAAATGAATTTAATTCATTAAAATGAGTAAGGTATATAGTCATATTCAAAATTGCTTTCTATTTACTTTGTTAATGCTAGGTACATATTAGACACTAATTAAATCCAATCATAAAATACATGAAATTATGGTTTCTTTTTTTCTTTTCTTATCTATTGGATAGTCTCATAATCTGATACTTGAATAATATTGTGAATTGGCAATTCACTATTTACTAGCTTGTAAGTAAGCTATATATTTTATTCTTTCACCCCTCGTTTTCTTTTTTTTTTTTTATCAGCTCATATCTTCCAAGAAAATATATCATTTCTCTCCTCCCTCCCTTTTCCTCTCAAGGTAACCCAGGTCAGTACAATCTTGAAGCCCAGCAAAATCTTATCATTTCTCCTTTGTTCTCTGCTTCGACTCAGCTCAACCTCCTCCTTCTACTGGAGGTTCCCATATTTAGTTACTGTTGCCCTTGCTTATCCTTTCCCCACACTTTTGTACTGGCCCGCATGGCAGATTCCAACAAGAATGACCTAACACATTTTCCTCCCTCCATCAGAGCCAATGATAAGCAGCTGGTTGCTGTCTTAACCATGTCTCAGCCATAGCAAGGACAAACTATGTGTTGGGTGGGAAAAGCACTACTATTACAAAGAAGAAAACAAACAAATCAATATAGGGTTATGCTTAATATGGAGAAAACATTCAAAATTTTTTTCTCCAGATATACATGGAAGGAGAGGTTCAAATTGGCCCATTTATCAAGTACTTCCTTTGTTTAGAGAGAAATTTTCAGATCTTGAAAATTATGACATCTATTTTGTTGAATCTGGAGTCCCTGTGTTTTTTCCCAGTGTTTGGATGATTGCATTTCAATATAATTATTTTTCTTTGTAATCTTTGTGTTTGGGTGTATATTTTAAAACTGTGTTTACAAGACTGCTGAATTTACTTATCACACACACATACAATACACACACACTTATGCACATGGGTCATAAGAAACCTTTTTCTAGATCAAGAAAAAAGATCATCAGATCAGAGTTTTGAAGCTGGAAGTGGGAAGACAGCTAATTTTGTAATCCCTTCTCATTTTACAGAGAAAACTGAAGCCCAGAAAAAAGGAAATGGCTTTAAAATATTTCATTTCTGTACAGTAATTTTCCTTTGAGATAGATAAAATTAATGTAAAACTGGAAAAGATGGTGAAGAATATGAAAAGATAGACATCCTATAATACTGTTAGTAGGACTAGGAATTGATTTGGCTATTCTGATGGTATAGCATCTATAGGTTACTAAATTGATAAAGGAAAAAAATATTCCTAACAAAACTGAAGGAAAAAAGGAAGGAAGGGAGAGAGGAAAAGAAAAAGAGAAGAAAGGAGGGAAAGAAGGAGGGAAACAGGAAGGGAGGAAAGAAAGGAAGGAAGCAGGGAGAAAAGGGAAGAGAGAGAGTTTGGGGAATATAAATACCTGTCAACTAAAAAATGGCTGAACACTTATGGTATCGGAATTTAATGGAATCTTTTTTGTGTGTAAGAAGCAATACAAATATTTCCAAGAAGTGCAGAAAAATTTGTATGGAATGTTGCACTCTCTAAAGTTTAGTCACAAAACCAATAAATATAAGAATTCAGTAATATAAAAAAAGAGCATTAAAACAAAATCCAATGTAACTGTAAATCATCTTGATCCCAGAGAAAAGATGATGAATTTGTCTTTCTCTTTTCTTTTGAAAGTAGGGGACTATAGGTGAAGAACACAACATACATAAGCAGTCTTGGAGGCTACTGAGCAATTATTTTTGGTTCTTTTTCTTTATTATACTAGAATCAGGGGAGCTAAGAGACTATTAATCCAGAAATGATATGATAAAAATAAAAATGAATAAATCCAATGTCTTTTCTTAAATGGAAAGGAAATCAAAGACTGCTATGATAAATCAAGAAGGGAAAAAGGAGAGGATATTTGCAGAAGGTGAAGATTATTTTAAACTCAAAGGTCCATTAGTCTTGACCATTGTGAATCCAAGTTGAAGATCCTTTGCTACTTTAAAACGCTTTTTTCCCATTAATTTCTTTGTCTTTTCTTTCAAACTATGTTGCCCACTATAGTCTACCCTGGTACTTCAGGAAAAATAAAATTATTTATAGATTCCAAAGCATCTAGATTCAAATCCTTGTTCTGTCACTGAATATCTGTGTAACTTTGACAAACTCATTTTAGCTATTCTGGGCCTCATTTTATCCATCTGTAAAATAGGTGTTTTAGGAAATGACCTCTAAGTCACTTCCCTTCTAAGTCTTTATGAGCTTTTTAGAACTAATCATTTCTCAATCCCTTAATTGCTTTTTTCCTAGTAAATGTATTTACTTTTAATACTCATTACTTTATGAATCTTGTAGGGAGAGAAAAATCAGAGCAAAAGGGAAAAACATGGGAGAGATTAAAAATAAAACAGAAAAAAGAAGTGAACATAGTATATGTTGATTTACATTCAGTCTCCTTAGTTCTTTTTCTGGATGCAGATGGCATTTTCTATCCAAAGTCTATTGGGATTGCTTTGGATCACTGAACCACTGAGAAGAACCATACCTTTCATAGTTTCTCATCACAATTTTTGCTGTTATTATGTGCAATGTAGTTCTAGTTCTGCTTGTTTCGCTCAGCATCAGTTTGTGTACATCTTTCCAAGCCTTTCTAAAATCAGCTTGTTCATCATTTTTTATAGAACAATAACATTGCATTACCTTTATGTACCACAACTTGTTCAGCCATTCCCCAATTGATGGACATCCACTCATTTTCCACTTCTTTGCTACCACAAAAAGAGCTGCTACAAACAGTTTTGCACATATGGTTCCCTTTCCCTCCTTTATGATTCCTTGGGATACAGACACAGTAGTGACACTGCTGGGTCACCAATCCCTTAATACAAACCCAAGTACACATTAGCCAAAGAATTATCTATCAGTCTAAATCAGCCCATATCAAAGTACAGAGGAAGGAGCTTTTTCCCTGATTACAGCTCAGCCCCACCAAATTCTATGCCTAAGAATAGTGACATGAATGTCGAGAACCACTCCTGGGGTCACTCCTAACAAAGTATCTTTGACATTTCGCTGAGCTAGCAATGAAGGTACCTGGCTGGTGACCAACTTTGCATTCCATATCTTGAGCCAAAAATAATTGACTAGCTGACAGCACTAGAGAATTACAGAATGACTATTTGGTTGGTGATTATATCCTGAGATCCACTTAGCTCCAATGATATGTGAAGACAGGAGGACTAAAGGAAGGGAATTAAGAAGACAAGGACAAACTGGTCTTGTTTCAAGGAAATAGACCTATTTAAATTAGCTTGGAGAGTCAGCTTAAACCATGATATAGACAAGCTGAAAAAAAGAAAAGACCAGTATATATATACTGAGGCCTACAAACAAGGAACATTTTTGCCATCACTCATCACATCAGGGATTCATCTTTCTGATTTGCAATATCTCCTTTCATGTGAGAATTTTTGTTCACCCTGTGGCCAGTTTTATTTGTCTGATTTGTGTTTTTCACTAGTATCTGATCTCCTTGTTTTCAATACCTAGTTCCTCTTAAATTTAACACACACACACACACACACACACACACACACACACTTCTGTATCAATAGTATTGGTTTTCTTCTTTTATTTTCTTTTCTTCTCTCTCTTTCTCTCTAAGTATTTAGCAAAGAATTGGTACAGAGAAAGAATTATACTGGTTTATTCAAATGCTTGTTGAATGACCCCATTCATATATAATTTAATGTTTTTATTTGGACTAGTTTGCTGGTTTAAAAAAATACACTAAAAGGCAGAATAATTGACTCATTTTGGACATTTTAGAAAATAATCCTACATGAACATTAAAAAAGGACAAAAAACAGAGATGTATATGGTGCTTGTTTTACACTCTCTAGAACAATCATGTGGACAGAATTAAAAAACTGATGAACCAGATAAGACAATATCAACCTTTAGCACTGCATTGATCGAAATGAATTTCTTTCTTAGTCACCATCTTTGTATGACTGATTGAAGTTCACACATGGTCAGGACCACCACAAGGGCTGTATTAAATATTTCTCCACCCCACCCCTCTTCCCTCGCAAGAATTTCTATACAAACATAATAAAAACCTGACTAGAAGTGAAAAATAAAAGCATATTCAGGATTGTATTTGCTTGTTTAAATAACTGATTTGTCATCCTATTCATCCTATGTAGAATCAAAAGGCAAGTTGGCTAAGTGAAGGCATTATTTGTACTTACCTTAAATGGGTGAATTCAATTAATTTTGTCTGGATCCCCAGTTTCTGATGCAGTATCTAGTCTAGTGTTGATCAAATGGTAATAAATAACTGATTTTTGAATAACATTTATAATTCAATAGGAATCATTCATGTAAATCCAGAATTTAAAATTTGCAAAAAAGGCAACTGAGCAACTGAGAAGGAAAGTGGCTTGATTAAGGTTATACAAGTAAGGTGATACTAGAGTTTGGAAGGAGAGTTGATGTTTGAAGTAGAACTCACAAATCATCGGCCTGAACTCACTCATTTTTACAATTAAGGGAAAATATCTTTGGAAAAGTAAGAGGATAGGAGAGAGAGTGGCTTATCTGGTCTGTCTTTGGAAAGTGTCATTTGGGAAGTTCATTAGGATGTTCTTGCTTCCTGCTAATCTCTGCTAAGATTACCAATAAAAAAAGGCCCCTTAACATCAGCTTATCTTCATGTGTATCTAGGGGAAATTGGTATGTATGGCCCTGGTAATCAGTAACCCCTAGGAGTGGGAGGTTACAAATAGCGCCCGAACAAGGATGGGATTAGCCAGGGACCTCATGAGTTTCATTGGTCCGATCATGGGAAGGGAGATGAGACCCCAAGACTGATAAAGGAAGCCAAAAGTAGATGTGACATCACAGGAAGAGGCAGTGGGGAAAGAAGCAGGAAATAGACAGATTTACAGATAGAATTTGGATATATGTTACAGAAGGGAGCAAATGAAAGGAACCAGGAAGCAAGGATTTGATGTGTTTGATAGGCCCCATTAGAGTGGAAGAAATTTAAGGAATTGAAAGATTTACAGGGTTGAATCTCCGTATGTTGAGGAGCTGCTGGCTCTCCTAGCCTCCAGTAGTATACTAACACCAAATAATTGGAAGACTATTGCTAAAGTCTGCCTTACACCCGGGGAGTCTCTGCAATGGATGACTGTTTTCAAGCTTAGCAAGAAACTTTGCAAACAGGGCCTAGGTGAACCTTTCCCTGATTTTGTGGCTCACCTACGGGTGGCTGTTGAGAGGTTAGTAGGTAAAGGAGAAACAGCTGGTCTTATGCAGGAATTAGCTAGAGAGAACACTAATGCCCATTGCCAGAAAGTCATGTCCTCCTTAGATAAGGATGCAAGCTTTGAGGAGATGATAAAAAGAGATGATAGTGCTGGCTCCAGTGTCTTTCAAACTTGAGCTCACAAGCACCTGTGTCCAGGTGCTCTGTTGAACAAGAACCACTGTTTGATGAGGCAGTGGTCAGAGACATCAGAAGGCATGGTGGCAATCAGTAATCTCTGGGGGAGAGGTTACAAGTGAGGATTGCCAAGCCCCGTAAGGGAAGGTTTGGCAGCCTCGATGAGAGGCGGGAAGGTAGGAATGCATAATGGGTTGGGGTATAAGTTTGCCTGCGATCATGCCCATTGACAAAGCTGTGCAAGTTAGAGAGCCAGATGGATGGATATGGATAAAGGTTTATAGGATAGAAAACTAGATCCTATGAAAACAGGGCTTTAAGCATCAGAGAACATTCAAAGGGTCCTCTGAAAGGATGAGGAAGGACATTGGCAAGCTCCAACCTTAGTACTTTGGAGAGGGCCGGGATATTTGCAGTCTTGATGGGGAAGGCCACTGGATTTCAGAAGGTTCCCAGAAATACCAACCACTTGGTCAACCTGAAGTCCCCTTAGACTTGATCTTGACATTTGGTACCAGATGCTGCTGCTGCTGCTGCCTACAAATCACTCACCTCAGCTCTTCAGTCTGGACCATTGGGTAGGGCCAGCAATTCATCCCTTGTCAGCCTGAAATAGTTCCAGAAGATGAGACCTTCATCTCTTTGCCACAGATAAGTCTGGGTCTGACTGAGGTGGTCCCTTATAGAAAACTTGGGGAAATTCTTCTATACCTTTGGTACTAATAACTAATCAAACATACTTCCTTTCTCATCCCTTTTATTGCATCTTTGTACCTTTTCTACTTTAAGCCTATGTTTTATATGTAGATATATTTTTATATTTTTAATATCAAAGCTGTTTTTTTGAGCAGTCCCTGCTAAACAGAAAGGGGAATATGTTAGGGACTTTCCTTCTGAGAATTGCCACATTTGCCATGTTAGCTGATAGGGTGACCCAGGAAGTAAAAGGGAGCTTGGTCTCTAATGCAGGAAATTGTGTCTTACAGGTGTTTCCTTGAGATGGCGAGGGTTGTGTCCTCTTGCTAGATCTTTTCTTAGGAGGCTGCACTAATTCCGGGTGTCTCCCTTCTGCAGATCCACCTAAGTTGTGTGGGCTAGACACGGGGTAATCCCAGAGGAGAGTAAATATAAATGGCCAGCTTTGCCATGGGCAAAGGAGAAGGATGTGGAGAGAAGCAGAGAAAGGCAGAGATGTAGAGAGAGATAGAGACATACATACACTTGTGCTTGCTTCCTGCTGAGATTACCAATAAAGAAAGGATGTTTGGCACCTTAACATCAGCTCATGTTCATGTGTTTCTGGGGAAAACTGGTGTATATGGTCCTGGCAATTGGTAGCCTCGGAGGGAGAGCTTACAAGATTGGTACTTAGGAAAAAGCTTTGGATTTTTTATTCAAGGAACTACCTCCAAATCTCAATTACTGTTAATTATTCCCCAGTCTGAGCTCCCCCTTCCTCATCTTTAAAATGAGAGCAATAGACAATATGACCTCTAAAGTCACTTTTTAGTCTAAACCCATGATTGTATGGTTTTGCCCAAGATCTTACATACAGTAAATAACAGAACCAGAATTCAAAGCTGGCTTCTTTCCACCAGAACATAATATCACAACATGCTTCCCATTCTTTTTATAAGCAATTGGGATTAAGTGATTTCCCCAGGGTCACAAAGCTAGTGAATGTTAAGTGGCTGAGGCCAGATTTTGAACTAAGGTCCTCCTGAGTTCTGGATTAATGCTCCATCAGGACTCCATCCACTGCATCATCTAGCTGCCCTCACACTCTTTCTTAGTCACCATCTTTGTATGACTTGTTGACGTTCACACATGACCAGGACCACCACAAGGGCTGTACTAAACATTTCTCCACCTCATCCCTCTTCCCTAGTAAGAATTTCTATACAAGCATAATAAATGCATTTGACTAGAAATAAATGCATATTCAGGTTTGTATTTGCTTGTTTAAATAACTGATTTGTCATCCTATGGAGTATCAAAAGGCAAGTTGGCTAAGTGCAGGCATTATTTGTACTTACTATAAATGGGTGAATTCAAAATAAGTATCTCTATTCTAGGCAGACAGCCAGGAAAAATCAATCATATCATAAGAATCTCTAAACAATTTCTTTTATTTACTTTTCCCACCTGGATGGCCTGAGAAGACTGTGTTCTACTGGAAAGTATTTGGCTTTGGGGCAGGTATTTATGACACTGAATTCTCACTCAGATACTTAGTCTGTGTGCCCCTAGATAAGCAACATGAATTGTTTACCTGGGACTCATTCTCTTTAACTATAAACTAAGGATTTTTGATTAGGTAACATTTAAGATTACTGGCAGTTATATGCCCTAACACAAATGTATATGTATACATATATATATATATACACATACATATATGTTTGTGTACATTTGTGTATGTGTGGGTTTTAAGCACACACTTGTAGCAAGCAGTATATTACAACAGATAGCATATTGGACTTGAAATTAGGAAGGTCTCAATTCAAATTAAATTTCTGATGTTTACTAACTGTATGAACCTAAGTCAGTTTCTTAAACTTTTTTATATATAGTTATTTCATGTATAAAAGGAATAGGTTGAACTAAATCTTTTGATGGAGAAGGTAGAGGGAGAATGAATATTGAAAAGTTAGTCCCTAAGCCATCCAGGAAATTCACCTCATCATTTCCCATTTAGGCTTCTTTTCTGGAATTCATGATCTCTAAAAACTCATCATTCTTTAAAATGAAATTGCCTCTGTAATGCTGATCTTCTCAATATCCCTGTCCTTGGATAGAGTGGAGGTTGGACATTGGAGAATTCTACACTGATCCTCCATGATTTGAAGCAAACATCTAAGTCACCTCATCATTGACTACCAATAGTTCTTTGCTGGACTCCATTATCTCCAGAAACTCACCATTCTACAAAATGAAATATAAATCAACTCAGAAATTCTCATTTCATCAGGTCATTTTCCAAGCCAGCTGCAGGGCTTCTTCATGCCCTGAATCAGGTATCAGTACTCACTTGTATTTTAGCTTTTTTTTTTTTTAACATGTCATTTTCCTTCATCAGATTGTAATTTCCCTGAGGACCAGGATATCATGACTTTCCTTGTAATCTTCAGTGTTTAGCACAGTGCCTGGCACACATAGTAGGCACTTAATAGATATTTATTGACTCTAACTCTAACTTCTAAGGTCCATTTCAGCTCTAAATTTATATGCCTATGAATGAATCTCTGACAATACAAGAAGTAAAGGGGAAAAAAGAGTCACTGTCTTCAAGAATCATCTTTTGGATTATCTGACTTTGTCAGATTTGATCATTTTCAGATCTGATGAATGGTTGAAATTACTCCATCTCCCATCCTATCCTATATTTTGAAAACTATAATGAAATCCACTTTCTCATTTCCTTGAATTGCCACACCATGATACGTTTTCCTGGTCACCACCCTCTAAATATGTTATATTCCCCCCACCCCCATTATGAATCTGCCTCCTTAAGGACAGGAATTCTTATAGTATGTTTGCATCTTTAATGGCTATTACAGTACCTTGGGCAAAGCAAATACCTGGTGTACAGTTTCTATTCATTCATTTTATATAAGGAATGAACATATGCATAGATTAAATAAATGTCAAATAAAATAAAGGAAAAGCATATTAACTACTGGAGTAAAAAGGAAAGGCCTCACAAAGGAGACAAAAGCTGAGTTGAATCTAAGAAATCTAGAGATTTGGGGAGGAAGAAGTGAAAAAGGAATAGATTACAGATATTAAACACTCTTGCAATGGCATAGAGATGGGATATAAAAGGTCATGCATGAAAAATGTCAAGCTAAAAGGCCAGTTTGGCTGAAAAATAGAACAAGTGAGAAGAAATATAAAATCATTATTGCCTTTCAACTCATCTATGTCCTCAACCTTCGTTCTTTTCAGTTCTACACTCCATAATCTTCACCCAATATTTAATTATTTGCCAGGTTTTGATTGTTTTCCAAGCTCTTCTTTGCATTCATCGTGCCATTACTCTAGTTCAGACCATCATCATCTCTTCTATTACTATTGCAATTGTCTTCTACATGGTCTTCCTTCTTCCAATCCCATCTCACAACCATTCTCTATAGAGCAATCAAATTAAATTCCTAAGACACAGATCTATCCATATCTCCCCTTTCTCTAGAGACTTCAGTGCCTCCTTATTTTCACTTGGATAAAATAGAAACTTCTCCTACTTTCAAGGCTTTGCATAGATTACTTAAGCCCTTGGCCTGAAATGTCCTTTCCAAACTTTTACTACATCTACACCCAACTTCCTTTAGGACTCCTTAGTTGTATCACCTCATACAGAATGCCTTTCTTTATGGACTAAGTTATTTATAATTTTCCTTTCTCCAATTATCATGTAACTTTTAGTTTTCTGCTTAATATCGCTTCCTTTCTTGGGAATATAAGGTTCCAATGTGAAAAAAAAATGTTTGTATCAGCTCTTTTTTTTAGTGTCAA
The DNA here is from genome assembly GCF_016432865.1 of Antechinus flavipes. NCBI lineage: Eukaryota > Metazoa > Chordata > Mammalia > Dasyuromorphia > Dasyuridae > Antechinus > Antechinus flavipes. The sequence continues at coordinate 30,104,964 of NC_067402.1, read as the reverse complement.
GGAACTGGAAACTGAGTGGATGCCCATCAGTTGGACAATGACTTTGTAAGTTATGGTATATGAATGTTATGGAATATTCTTATTCTAGAAGAAACAATCAGCAGGATGATTTCAGAAAGGCCTGGAGAGACTTACATGAATTGATAAGTGAAATGAGTAGCACCAAGAGAACATTATACACGACAACAACAAGATTATATGAAGATCAATTCTGATGGATGTGGCTCTTTTCAAAAGTGAGAGATGATTCAAGTCAGTTCCAAGAGTCTTATAATGGAGAGAACCATCTGCTGTCAGAGAGAGGACTGTGGGAACCAAAGATGGATCACAACATAGTATTTTCACTTTTTTGTTGTTATTTGCTTGCATTGTTTTCTTTCTCATTTTTTCCTTTTTGATTTGATTTTTCCTATGCACCTTAATAATTATAGAAATATATGTATAGAAGAACTGAACATGTTTAACATATATTGGATTACTTGCCATCTAGGGGAGGAGGTGGAAGAAAGGAAGGGAGAAAACAAATTTGGAATGTAAAGTTTTACAAGAAAATCATCTATGCATATGTTTTGAAAATAAAGAGCTTTAATAAACTTGGAAAAAGAGCGAACACAAGGTCCTTGGATATTGGAACAGTTTTTCATTCTGTCTTAGTACCCCAAGGAATTATGACAATGATAAACATATTATAAGTGCTTAATAAAATTTTTTGTGTTACATTGGGGAGCTGGAACCATTCATTCCAAAAGTGAGCAAAGAAATATGGGACATAAACATGTTCTGAAACAAAGGACAAGCATGGAATGGTTACACCCAAAACAACCAAGAAGACACAAATTCAACAGATTCCCAAATCCCCTGCACATTCAATAGAAAGACCATGGTAAACATGGTAAACAACAGTGATACTGACCACCCAAAGTGATAGAATTCCTAACATACCAATTAAAAAGACAATTGAATCCATTTCCTTTTGATGCTATTATAAGAAATTGGTATGATATTTATTCCAAATGAAACCATATTTATTTGTAATATCAGGAGAATAATATCATTTATTTCCCAGGGTTGCTGTGCACAGCAAATGGAATAATATTTGAAATAATTAGCACAGTACCTAGAACATACTCAGTACTACACAAACATCAGTTGTTTTTGTAGGAAGAAAAATACAGTCGTGTCAATTTTTTTTTCCTGTTATGGTTATTGTTTTGTGGGGATCCTTCAGTTCAACTAGAATTTATTAAGCATTTACTATTTGTCAGTACTATACTAAATACTGGAATATTAAGACAAAAAATGAATTAGTTCCTGCATTCAAGGAACTTACATTCCATTAGAATATTAACTTCTTCCAAGTAAAGACTGTCTTTTGTCTTTGTATTCTTAGCAGTTAGTACAGTCCCTGGAATATAGTAGGTTTCTATAATATGTGCTAAATAGATGTGTATTGACAGATAGTCTCCCAAAGAATATAGCTATATATACTGAATACATACAGAATAAATATACAAGTCATTTTGGTGGGGAGGAATATATTGCTAAAAATTTGAACCATGCTGGAAAGGAATCAGGAAGTCTGTGAGGTACACGGGTAGAGAATGCATCTCACACATGGAGAAAGACATAGAGAAAATAGGTTATCCTGTGTATTTATACCTGAGTGTGGGTGGGAGATTCTGGTAGGATGAAAAGCATGTTCAAAGTTAAAGTGTATGAAAAAGAAAAATCTGGGAGCAGATTGGTCTAACAGGCTAATCAGAATCTTTGATCATGATTTTGAAGGCTTATAAAGGTCAGAGAGACATAGATCATTTAGTCTATCTTTGTACTTGTTTAAAAAAGAAAGACAAGAAGGACAAAATTTTATAGCAATTAACTATCAAGAGTCCAGAAGACTATGGTGAAAGAGGAAATGCACATTGGACATGGAGATTTTTAATAAAGAAAAAGACAACCAAGAATACATTTGGAAGCCATTTAATTCAATTCAACAAATATCTGTCACAGTATTTATGAGACATAGAGCATTGTACTGAGGGCAAAGACAAAATCATCCTTTAATTTTTCTCTTCTTCTTCTTCCCCTTTCCCCTTCTGCCAATACTACCAACACCATTATTATAAACTATACGTATCACTTGAAGTCTACACCTCAAAGAATAATAATAACACAATCAAAACAACAGAACAACAGCAAAACAATAACTCAGAATCATAGAATTAGATTCTCAGCTTTGGGATATATGCCAGAGGCCATCTAGTCCAGTTTGAGTAAGAATTCTCACTATGACACAGATTAAAAATAGTCACCTAGTCTTTTTTTTTTTCAAGACTTTTGATGAAGAAGGAACTCAAAGGTGGGTAGGAATCAACTAAAACTGGCTCAGGAGAGTCAAATGTTAAATTGTCAATGTAAAACTCTCATTTTTATCATATTGGCCCTGATTACCCTGTACAATTAATCTTTCTCCAATTTTTAAAATCTGATTTTATTGGTTTAATTTTTTAAAAATATAATCTTGCTTATATAGTTCCTGGGTTTGTTTTGGAAGGTTTGCTGGGTCAAAGGGAACAGGAAGTTTAATAAGAATTTGGGCATGATGTCAGATTGCTTTCCAAAATGCTTGGATCAGTTCACTGTTCAACTAACAATGAATTAGAGTCATAATTTTCTACTTATCCTTCAGCATTTATCACTTTCTGTGTCAATAATTTTCATCATTATAATAGATTTAAAATAATGCCTCAATATGTATAGAATGATTCTCTGTGTGTATATGTGTGTGTATTGGTGGATACATTTATTTGGGTTCAATGTTAGCCATATCTAGGATGGGGGAAAGAAGAGATAAGAAAAAAGATTATAGGACAACAATATATATTTAAAAGGAATAGAAATAATATATAATAGATTTTGCAGTTTCATATGCAATCGTGTTTTTTTTCTTATTCCACTATATTATGGAATGCTTGATTTATTTGTTAAATTCATAATAAAATAATTTTTAAAAATATCAATGTGAGGACTTACAGCTCAGAAATCAGCAAAAGCTACAAAATGGGACTTGATTTATTATTTTGTCTATTGTCTAGACTTAAGAAGGTGATGGAGAAAATATTCATAATGCAGATTAAATTTTTGTGGGTATATTTTTTCAAAGAACTGGTTATTAAAAATTTACAAGTATAGTTCCTGAGCCAGGCTATTTCATGCTGACTAGTTCTAATTGGTAAGAAGGTTTTTCTAACAAAGTCTATATTCAGCACTTGGACATTTTTTCTCTATCCTCTTAGTTCTAGCTATTGGGGCCAAGTACAGCAAATCATATCCAATTTTTACATGACTATCCTTTGAATATTTGAATATTGCCATCATGACATTCCTTGGTTTTTTTCTGGGCTTAATGACCTTAATTCCCTTAGCTGATCTTACTATAGCCTAATCTTAATGTCCACTAGTGACTTGATTATTTCCTATGGACAGTCTTCAAATTATTACTATCCTTTCTAAAAGGAGGCATTCAGAACTAGATTTATTTCTCTAATTGTGTTCTGATCACTTCAGAATGATGTCCTCCCTAATCCTGGAGATTAGGGCTCACTTAATATACTAACATCTCTGAATAATGATTCTCACTACCACTGCTCCCAGAGGGTATAGATAGGAATATTCTTGTGAAATTTGTTATTATATTATGTCCCATAAGCTGAAATATAAATAAAGATAAATGCAGGGATAACATATCCTTGCTAATTAAGGAGAACTGGAGATATTTAGGTTAATGTCTTATAGGGAAAATGAAACATTTTCTCTCATCAAAATCATTTCTCAAGGATTTGTGTTCAAAGAAGCAGAATGCCCTAGAATGTTAATATATTATTAGCTCATATTATCTAATCCTCTCTTTTGACAAACAAGGATTTCAAGAGAAGAAAGGGAGAGAGACTCCCTTAAGTTGACACAAAACCAAATGACAAAGTGGGGGTCAGAACATACCACTTACAGACTTCCACCAACCAGAAATGAGATGCTGCCTTAGCCAAGACCTCAAAATTGGAAAATGAGGAAACGTCATTGATATTTTAATAAGTAGCTGCACTTAAACATTAGGATCATTTACCAACATTAAAGTAAAATTTGGAGGATTTCTTTTTGTTTTCTTTCAAGAGGTAGATGAATTCCTAACATATAATGGATTGTTAAAATACAATAAATAAATTTCTTAAGTAATAAATGCATATGTTATAATAAATTGCCAATATATAATAAATTGTTGTATATGCTTAATTACAGAAGCAATTCAATCTTCTCTTAGCTATTGATTTTTTTTTCCCTCCTGTAATTTACCTTAGTATAATGGAAAGATTTTTTTTTAATGCTGTTAAAGTGAAATATTAGAAATGAAAGGCACTGTAGCCACCCTTTTGGCTAAGTACTTTTTTTTTTTGGCTGAACACTGGGTCATTTTTATGTCTTTATATTTCAATTTCTGTCTTTTTGGGTTGGTAAATAACACAATGTACATTATCACCTATTGAGTATAAAAGAGAAAGAAGCAGATTTCCATTAAAGCTTTCCTCAATAGCTGTATCTTCCCATTTAAAAAAAAAAGAAAAAGAAAACATCAGCTCATGTGGCTCCTTAACAAAAAGCTAAAATCTAAGGTGACCTTGCTTTTTCAGCCACTGAATGTATTTTAAGTCAGCAGCTTAAAGGACAGGGGCTACCCATTTTCTAAAAAGAAATGGAGAGAATACAAAAAATAATAGTACTAAAAATACATTTTGATATGCTTGAAATTCTAAATTATACTGTCTATCCTATGACAAAAAAATTGAAAAAAGAAGAAATGGATACCATTTCAATTTTATAATTAAAATTATATAAAATAGTTAATAAAATATTCTTAGGCAAAGTCTGGAATATGTTGCTTTATCATTTATGCAAGAAAATTAAAAACATGAAAGCTTAACCAGATTAAATTCCATATCTTTGTGAAATGTTTAAAAGGTTTATTATCTTCCTAGGGAGGACTGGGATGTTAACTAATATTTTGAAATATGTTTGTTCCCAAAAATAGGAATGATGAAATATAATTTTAAAATTCAATAATACTGTGAACTTTGGGAAATTCCAAACTTGTCATTTGGTAATAATGTGTGTGGAATTGAGAATAACATTTAGAATTTAAGTGATCATATTTTTTTATATAAAAAAGAAGGAATTAGGTAGCCATCAGAGACAGTGCACTTACTTCATAACATTTTCATTATTTTTTTATTAATTTTCATTATTTTTGTTTAGGAATAAGCAAACAGGATAAGTGGAGAGACCAAAAAGAAAGGGAGAGGAGTTAGATGTAGCCTTGATTGGAAAGCAGAAGGAGTTCAAACCAAGATTCTAAGGGAAGAGAACAGAAGACGTCTCCTGATGGTCCTAATATAAATCTTCTCACACTTTCAGAAAGATACTAGTAGGGCCTTAGCCAAGGATTTTGGCTGTATCTCAAATCAGAGATGCTCAAGACTAAGCAATATCCCACACCAACCACTGAAACAGGATTTAGTGGATCCTACAAGATAAACCAAGATCTGCCTGACTTGTACTGAGATATTGGGGGACCCTCAACTTAGACACACTGGATGATGAGATCTTCTTTGGACATTCATGACCACTGTATGAGTCAATTTTCTCTACTAATATTTGGTAAATTTGTGGACATTTATAATTAGTTATTACATAATATATATTATGACCCTTAGTTGAGGTCACTGTGTTCATTGTGTAAAGGATAAATGCATTACTGAACATTTTTGCAAGTCTTAGGAGTTTGGAATAAAAGAATAACCAGAACAGAGAGTAGTCTTCTTTTGAGAAGGATACTGACAATTGAAGAGTATAGCCAAGGTTGCATTAGTATATACATCAATGTATACCCACTGTGCATCAGAAAATTCAATCCTTTGCATTTAAATTGTCTTAAAAAGATTCTGAATCCCTTGACAGGATGAGGTACCAGACACTAAGGTCATTTCTCAAGTTAAACCATCAAGTATTCAAACTATTGTAGAGAGAGAGCAACTCTGGCCGATTTCAATGCCAAAAATACATGTGTCTAAAAAACTATTTTACAGAAAATTCCCACAAGGTAAGAGGTCAGAAGAAGTGATACAAGGACAATTCAAGTTTTTTTTTTTTTTGAAGAACTTGGGAATCAATTGGGAGACATGGGAGACACTGTCATAGGCCTTGCTGGCATGGCACACCTGTGCTCCTTAAACGAAGTAGAATTAAAATAGCTCGACCAAAGCATGAGATGAGCAACATCTTTATTCAAAATCTTCATGTGGACTAATTGTAGCTAACTGTGGTGGAATCTTCCAAGCTCATATTAGTTTGATCAGCTGCAGACGGAAACATTGTACATTAACCCTGATGTCATGATGTAATTTCAATCTTTGTCAAGTATGGAGAATGGCAACTAATAAGAATTAGTATGTGACTCCAGAGAAAGTAACTGAGATTAAAAAAAGACATAGCTCAAATCATGACCCACTAGTAGTTATTTATATATATTCCATAGGCCAACTACAAGATAGACAGAATGGTACTGTCTGCAGAATGGTTATATAATGGCTATATATAATTCAGAGGACAACAGAAAGGGGCAAGTTGCAAGACAAGACAAATAAGGAACTATGAAGAAAATCCCAGATTACAAATGCCTCACTGAAAAAAAAAAAAAAGATCGACTAGACACATGGCAAGACTATGGAATAATGATGGACAACCTAGGGGTCACAGGAATGCACATACCAGAAGAAAGGAATACGGTCTATTCAATGTGTTGGCAAAATTATGGAAGGACATAGGAAAGTGAGCCAAGGATACAAAGGCATAGATGGGTTTGTATTCTTATCATTGAAAGAAGCATATTGAGCATGTCTACTTGGGCAGTTGAGTTCTTGCTCAATAATATACCTACTAAAGATAGAACAAGTATCTGTCTTCTAGCTGGGGAAATCAAGGAAGCCTTTGTAAAAAAGGGAGCCTTGGAAATTAGATATTTAGAACAATGAGATGAAGGACCTTCTAAGAGGAAGGGATATATTTGACCTTTTCTACAAGTAACATGTAAGCTCCCTGAGGCCGGGGATTGCCTAATTCATATTCCTTTTTCAAGCACCTAGCAGTGTGCCTTCTATATACAAGGTTCTCAACCCTTTCAGTTGGAGGCTTCCAGAATAATAGAAACAGAATTTTCTGAGTGTTCTCCCCTGGGACATACCTGAAAAATAATCCACTTTCCAAAATATCTAATATATCCACTCAATCAACATTTGTCCTCGTAATGAATAATGATTATCAATTATTTCTGACATTTATGTATTGGATGCCCATTATGTTTGGTATTTACCCTCAAAAAAAACCATGAATTCTGAAATGTTCATAGAAAGGAGAGACAGTTCCTTCTCAAGTGTTTTCTGATTCAAAATTATTTTTAGCCAGAGGCATAATTATCATCCTCTACAGATCCAGAATTTTAGTATTTATGGACTTGGGGGGCAAAAGGAAGAGATAAAAAAGATGATTAAAATAGCAAGAGAATTACTAGTTGTCCCTATTGCAAATGGAATTCATATTACTGAATGAGCTAAAAACACTCAGACTAGGAAAAGAAAAAGTCATTGAAGCATATATATATATATATATAGAGAGAGAGAGAGAGAGAGAGAGAGAGAGAGAGAGAGAGAGAGAGAGAGATATCACAAAACATGCAAACAAGAAAATATTTCTTCTATTTTTATCTCCTAATATGAAGGAATTGCCATCAAGGGAATAACTGTTTTTGGGGATCAAAATAAAGATGAACCTATGTCATTCAATCTGTAATAGTTATAGGATAAATATGGAGGCAAGAGCTATAAATGTGTATATTCTTAAGTCCCTGTGGCACATGCCATGGTGAGAGGGAGGGAGAATGGAACTACATTGTGACTTTGACCTTTCTGTCTGAAATATGTTCAAACCAAATACCTTTGTCCCATCACCTGTAAAAAAAAAAAAAGTTTTTGATGCTCAACTCTTTTTTTCTTCTTTATTTTTTTATTAAGCTTTTTATTTACAAAACATATGCAAGGGTAGTTTTTCAACATTGACTCTTGCAAAACTTTCTGTTCCAATTTTTTCTTTCCTTCCCCTCCCCTAGATGGCAAGTCCAATACATGTTAAATAAGTTAAAATATATATTAAATTCAATATATGTATACATATTTGTACAGTTATCTTACTGCACAAGAAAAATCGGATCCAAGAAAAAAAAAACCTGAGAAGGAAAACAAAATGCAAGCAAACATCAACAGAAAGCTTGAAAATGCTATGTTGTGGTCCACACTCAGTTCCCACATCTCTGGGTGTAGATGACTCTCTTCATCACTGAACAATGGGAACTGGTTTGAATCATCTCACTGTTGAAGAGAGCCATGTCCATCAGAATGGATCATCATATAGTGTTGTTGTTGTCGTCGTGTATAATGATCTCCTGGTTCTGTTCAAATCATCAGCATCAGCTCATGTGAGTCTCTCTAGGCCTCTCTAAAATCATCCTGCTGGTCATTTCTTTTTTTTTATATTATATACTTTATTTTTTTAATAACTTTTTATTTACAAGTTTATATGCATGGGTAATTTTATAGCATTGACAGTTGCCAAACCTTTTGTTCCAATTTTTCCCCTCTTTCCCCCACCCCCTCCCCTAGATGGCAGGATGACCAATACATATTAAATATGTTAAAGTATAAATTAAATACAAAATAAGTATACATGCCCAAACCATTATTTTGCTATACAAAAAGAATCAGACTCTGAGTGTACAATTAGCCTGTGAAGGAAGTCAAAAATGCAGGTGGACAAAAATATAGGGATTGGGAATTCTATGTAATGGTTCTTAGTCATCTCCCAGAGTTCATTTGCTGGGTGTAGCTGGTTCAGTTCATTACTGTTCCATTGGAATTTATTTGGTTCATCTCATTGCTGAAGATAGCCAGGTCCATCAGAATTGATCATCGTATAGTATTGCTGTTGAAGTATATAATGATCTCCTGGTCCTGTTCATTTCACTCAGCATTAGTTCATGTAAGTCTCTCTAGGCCTCTCTGTATTCATCCTGCTGGTCATTTCTTACAGAACAATAATATTCCATAAAATTCATATACCATAACTTATTTAGCCATTCTCCAACTGATGGGCATCCATTCAGTTTCCAGTTTCTAGCCACTACAAAAAGGGCTGCCACAAATATTTTTGCATGTGTGGGCCCTTTTCCCTCCTTTAGAATCTCTTTGGGCTATAAATCCAGTAGAAACACTGCTGGATCAAAATGACCTTTTAAAAAAGTGGTGGTCTTACATACACCATAGTGAAAAAAGTATGGATTTTAAATCAGAAAATCTATATTTACTTCGTGTCTCTGACATTTATTATTTCTGAAACTCTCTACATCTCATTACCTCTTAAGAAAAATGTAATCCCTTATAAGATATGTGGAATAAAAAGAACATATAGAATTTCAAGAGTTACTCTTCCTGAGTTCAAATCTGGCTTCAGAAACTTACTGTGTAACACCTCACAAATCACTTAACCTTTTTATGCCTTATTTTTCTCATCTGTAAAATGAGCTGGCGAAGAAATGACAAATCATTCTAATATTTTTTTGCCAAGAAAATGTTAGATGGGGTCACAAAGATTTGGACACATTTGGAATGACTAAACAACAGTAATAAAATTAATAATTATAATGATAACTATCATTCATTATGCCATGTATAATGATGCCCCATTTAATGTCAATTCAAGATAGCCTTATTATTGCATTATAATCAATCCCCACTGAAGGGAAGGTAATATGCCTTGATTTAGTGCCTATTTTGTGCCAGAGAACATCCTATTCCCCTTTTACAAATACTATCACTTTTGATCCTCTCAAGAAATCTGTGAGGCAAGTGCTATTATTATGACAATTTTTATAGTTGAGGAAATGGAGAACAAGAAAATTTTATTTAATTTTCCAGGATCATGCAGGTAAGTGTCTGAGGATTTAATTTTGCTCCAACTCAATAAATAATTATTAAGTTCTTATCCTCTGCCAGATACTGTGCTAAGTATTGGGGATACAATAAAATACATAAAAGACAGTTCTTGCCCTATAGGAGCTTACAATCCACAAATTTGACCTTGGAGCTTCTGATTCCAGGCATAGACCTTGTCCACTGTGCCACCAGCTGTCCCTTTGGATTTCATCATGTAGCCTATAAAACATTTTTAGAAATGCTTCTATGGAACTGACTGTCCCCTCCAATATAATTTCTGCCTAGGGTGTGTTTTTATGTATTTAATTAATAACATTAGTCAGGTGATAAATATGTTTAATTATTATTGGGGAGAGATGGGAGACAGGAACTGTTTTTTTCAAACTCCTTCTATCAAGTATATGGATACTTGCCATTATCACATGGTTATGAGGAGTGCAAAATTCCCTCTCATACTTACACATACTTTTTTTTTTTTTTTTTTAAGGGAGGAGAAGTGGAAAAGAAAGTGAATGCTTGTTAATTAAGGAAATTTATTTTTTTAAGTGAAAAATATATTTTATAGGTGCTGTGGAAAGTTAAGTGGGTTGTTTGGGCTCTTAAGACTTCTATATCAAGAGTACTTTGAGGCAGATCTCTGAATCAGAGGCAAGAGTTCTGTCCCCAGTTCCATGCTGTAATGCACAATTAGTTAAATTATGAAGTTACTTGATGATTTGCTTTTTCTGCCCCCACTTCCAAGAGATCTCAAGAAATCTGCATAGAAATTATCAGCTTTCCTTGGTGGTTTCCTCTTTGGGCATTCCCTATTTAACTAATCAACAACCACTTATTAAGGGACTACTAGGAGCTAAGTGGCTCAGTGGATAGAGTGCTGGATCACTTGAGTTCCACATCTAGCCTCAGGCACTTAATAGCTGAGAAATCCTGGGCAAGCCATTTAACCTCTGTTTGCCTTAATCCATTGGAGAAGGACATGGTAAAACACTCTAGTGTCATTTATCAAGAAAACTCTATGGACAGCATTGGTGTGCAATTGTCTATAGACTCACACTGAGTCTGAAGTGACTGAACCGAGCAGCAATGTGCCAGAAATTTTATCATATGCTGGGGACAAAAAGCCAAACATGAAGCAGTTCCTGCCTTCTAGGAGTTTATTTAATATTTTTGAAGTGATGGAAAACAATAAATTTGTACGATGAATAACTATTTACATAATTAATACAATATTTGTACCAATTAAATCATAGACTTTTTTCTTTCTATTTATTAAAGGAGGATGTATATCTATGTCTCTATATGTATATCTATCATCACCTTCTAAATGTTAGGGTCCTGGCACAAAGCCTCATTTGCTCACTCTAGTCTAGTTAAATGACTACATTTACTGATTACAAAGGTAAAGTTCTGAAGAGAATGTCAGATGTTGTCTCTGTGCAGTAAGATTTTTTTTTTCTGTTCTAAATTGGATAATTCTAAATTAATAAATTTTCTTCACTCCTGAAAGGATAATTTGACTATGACTAAGTTTATACAATATTCCCATAGATGATAAATGTAATAAAATAAAGAATAATTATTACAACATTAATAACAAATGTGTGTGGGAAATGTGATATGGCTTTTGTTCTCCTTGGCCTTAATCCAGCAAAAACCTTTCATTAAGCACTTAATATATAACTATAAATAACCATGAATAAATTTGTATTTACTATTTCAAATGACATATTTGCCCTCATTAGTGTATGCATTTCTTTCTTTGCCTTTCCTATTAGCAAAGAAACTGTTGGGGAGAGAGGCCACAAAGGTTCACAGAAGTAACATTTTCTTTCAACAATGTATAAGAGATAAAAGCACAAGAAAAGGATAATTTGGCTGACTGCCCACATAAAAATAGTAATAATATTAATGAGATAGTCTCTTTACTTCCACCAACTTTTCTAATCTGAGGGACCAAGATAGAGCTATAAAGATCTTCAGCCTTCAGAGAATAAGGAAAACATACTATGGTACACATCATGATGATGATGATGATGATGATGATGATGATGATGATGATAAGAACAGTATTTGCATAGTGCTTAATAAACTCTAGGAACTGCTAAACCCTGTATTTGTGGGTTACATTATGGAACCAGTACAACAAAACATTGATATAAATACAATTGAAGAATGTCATTAAAAATTGTCATAGCAGGAATGAATTGTCCATACTCCAAATATGTCTTGTTTTTAGAGATATGTTTGTGCATCTGTTTATAAAATATAGTGTTCTTTTTGGAACTTCACTTTTATAATCATTAAAAATAACTAGAGTGGAGTGAATGAGGCTTTGTGCCAAGATACTAACATTACAGTGTGATGAGAGTATGCATCTTCCTTGAGCAAAAATATTATAATATAATATTATACAATTAATATAACATACATTTGTGTGTATGTGTGTGTATTCCCTCTACATTTGTAGATAGGAACTCCTCTATATATTAGATTTTGTGTATAACTGAGGAAAAAAATGACTTAGGAAAAATACATATTCTACTAGAGTATAATGAGGACATATATAGACTATACCTTCAATAGAAGATTAAGTGGCAAAACAGAAAAAATAAACTTATCTAAATATTATCTAGGCTTTATTTCATGATGAAAAGGGACAACATGCTATTATATTCTGGAATTGTGCTGTTTGCTACATTGCCACATGAAAGATAGTCCCTGATTTGACCAGAAGAGTTTCAGAAAAGGAGCAAAAATGGATCTGGATGGATTTTTTTTTCATTTTCTGGAAGCTATGCAGCCAGCACCTTCTAACTCCTACACCAGACAATTGTCACCGATAATGTGCAGTCTGATTGATGGAAAGAATTAATGAGCAAGCGGTATGGCCCTTCCAAGAGTAAAGGATTTAACATTAGAAGACTGGATTCCAACCCTGACTCTACCACTATTCTCTGTGTGGCTTTGGGCAAAGCCAAGTGAACTTTCTCAGCTGCCTCATTGTCTATAAAAAGGAGCCAAGAATTAGATGCTTCACAGGATTGTGTGAGGATAGTCAGATGATATGTATCAGGGTCATTAGAATCCTAAAGAGCTATGAAACTTATAGTTAGGGAGAGTAGTCCAGGGGGGAGCCATGATTGGTCTGAAAGGGGAACTCCCCCTGAGGCTAGATATGTGTCCTATTTACGAAACAGGTACTATGGTCCTTTGCTTATGGACCCTGATTGCTCTCCATTGGCTCCTGCCCTGATGCTCAGTCACCAATCATCCTGGGTGAGATCTCTCAGTAATTGAGGCTCAATCAAAAGATATAATCCAACTAAATACCATGTCCCAAGCAAAAGGCCATGACCCACATCTGAGTAACCCCGATTGTTCTTCTTATATATCTACTGTAGTAGTTCAAATACATGATTTCACCAGTCTCATAATAGTTATGATGGGAAAGAACAATAGCTGCAGTAATTACCTTTTCTACACAGAACTAGTCATTGATAATGTCTATTTCATCGTTGAATGGACACGCAAAAAATTTGTTTCATTTTATTTTTTGTCTTCCTATATTCTAATTTACATATAATCAAAAGACAGAATCCTTTTTGTCTTAGACACTCTAAGCAAATAAAAATTTTGAACCAAAACCACATTAGCAAATTAGAAAATCCGTCTCTCCTTCTCCAAAATATAACAAACTGCTCCCAAGTCAATTCTTACTCATTATGAATCAGTCTGTTTTCTAAATAATAGCTATATCAGTAATAATTGCTAACATTTCACATCATTGATCCTCAATTATTGATTAATGATAATAAGAGCTAACTTTTATGTAATTAATCATAGATTAGTTATCAATAATAACAATAAAATTAGCATTTTCTATTAGAAAATCTGTCTCCCCTTCTCCAAAATATAACAAACTGCTCCCAAGTCAATTCTTACTCATTGTGAATCAGTCTGTTTTCTGAATAATAGCTATATCAATAATAATTGCTAACAATTCACATCATTGACCATCAATTATTGATTAATAATAATAGCTAACTTTTTATATAATTAATCATAGATTAGTTACCAATAATAACAATACAATTAGCATTTTCTATAATGCATTGAGATTTGTGAAGTGTGTTAATTAATTCAATGATTGTTAAATGCTTATGACTCATTGAATCATTAATTCATACTATTCAATGAAAGTTCAGATACTGACCTTTAAAGTCGGATACTGACTCTGGCCACATAATGAGAAGTTGGGACTCATTGGAAAATATCTTGATGTTGGGAAAGATTGAAGGCAAAAGGAAAAGGGGACTGCAGAGGATGAGATGGCTGCATAGTGTCATGGAAACAATGAATATGAACTTGGACAGATATCAAAAGATAATAAAGAACAGAAAGGGCTGATGATCCATAGTTCATGCAGTAACAAAGAATCAACCACAACTGATCAACAATGACAACAAAAGGATGTTACTGAACTGATGCTAAGTGAAATGAGCAGAACCAGGAGATCATTATACACTTCGACAACGATATTGTATGAGGACATATTTTGATGGAAGTGGATTTCTTTGACAAAGAGACCTGAGTTTCAATTGATAAATGACGGACAAAAGCAGCTACACCCAAAGAAAGAACACTGGGAAACGAATGTGAACTATCTGCATTTTTGTTTTTCTTCCCGGGTTATTTATACCTTCTGAATCCAATTCTCCCTACGCAACAAGAGAACTGTTCGGTTCTGCAAACATATATTGTATCTAGGATATACTGCAACATATCCAACATATAAAGGACTGCTTGCCATCTAGGGGAGGGGGTGGAGGGAGGGAGGGGAAAAAAAAATCGGAACAGAAACGAGTGTCAATATAAAGTAATTATTAAATAAAAAATTAAAAAAAAATAAAAAAGGATGTTACACGAGTTATCTCATTAGCTCTTCCCCAAAACCTTGCTAAGTAGATGCTATTATTATCCACAGTTAAAGAAACTAAGCAGCAAGAGATTAAATGATTTGCCTTGTATTTCCCATATAATAAATGACTTAAAAGATTTGAATTCAGGACTTTCTGCCCCCAAATACTATTCTCTATCCATTATACTATATACTAAAGGTACTAGTGGGCAATGGCCCCTCATCAGAAGGCCACTTGCCTCCTAGATTCACCTCTCTCTCAATTAGCATATGGTTTTCTCCCTCTCATGGCATCTAATAGGACAGGGAATGAAAACTTAGGCTGATATCTGAAGAATAATGCAGTGGATTTTTCTTGTTATAATTTATCTCTGTGTTGTAGGAAATTTCATCTCCACTATATAAATGAAGACATGAAAGATCAGAGAGGTTAAAAAATTTGCTCATGATTACCTAGCTAGGAATATCAAAGATGAGATGTGAACGTGGTTCTAGGCACAGCATGCTATCTTCTCTACGCCATGCTGCCCACTGATATTACTGTGAGCTGAAGGAAATCATTCAGTCCATGAAAGAAGAAGACTATTTTTGCATATAAAAATAACTTCTTCACGACTTTAACATTTTCACTTAACATATAATATATCAAATTCTGAATTCAGGATAATATGGAATCAGAGACAAAGAACTTGAAGGAAAATGTGAGATCACAGAGTTTCAGCATCTCCATTCTGTATATATGTATGTATGTATATATATATAGAAATATAAAAATTAGGTTAGTGATGTACCTAGTCCAAGGTAATTCAATTAGTATGTACCACAGGTGATTATTGACTTTGCTTAAACCTATTTTAATATTTAATTGAGATTCTTAGAGTATTCTAAATAAAAATAAGGAAGGAAGAAAAGAAGGAAGGAAGGAAGGAAGGAAGGAAGGAAGGAAGGAAGGAAGGAAGGAAGGAAGAAAGGAAGAAAGGAAGGAAGGAAGGAAAGAGAACTTTGGAATCATAAGACAATAGATATATTTTATTTTGATGAAAGTTTGAACTTTTTTAGGCCTCATTTAGTCCTAAAATGAGTATGGAGAAAATGAAGTAATATTGTATTATTTAGTTCCAAATGTTCTTATTTTTATAACGCTAACTTCTATCATGTTCCCCTTGATAAATTAAATTAAAGCTAATCCTTATATGGTACTTTAAAATTTATAAAATGCTTTACATAAATTATCCCATCTGCTGTTCATATTAACTAAGCAAGACAGGCATTACTAAGATCTTTTAACATAATAGGAAACTGAGTCTCAGAGAAGTTAAGTGGTTTATCCAGAGTAAGAACATAAATAAGTCTCTGAGGTAAGATTTAAATAGTTTTCTTTCTGCTACTAAATCCAAATTTTCATCTACTTTAAAGCAACAATTGCATTACCAGCTCAAGTCTGTGTGACCCTGGGAAAGTGACTTAACCCTGTTTGCTTCAGTCTTCTTATCTATAAAATGAGAGAAAGAAATAGTATATCACTCCAGCATCTTTGCTAAGAAAACCCCAAATGTGGTCATAGGAACTTGGACATGACTGGAAAACTGCTTAATAACAAATATTCAGGTGAAAAAAAAGAATTTTTCTTCCTACCAAATATTTCCTTTTCCCAAATAAATTTGCCAATGGAAAAAAAAAAAAAGCTTTAAAAGCATTGATTCAATTGGAGAATACATAAAGCTTTCAGAGATATGTTAACAATACCAAAAAAATAACCACAGACTGATAATGCAACAAGAGAAAATCCCAGTGATGTGGTAAGTAAACTCAGATTTCTGGGCCAAACTGTTCCATTTAAATAATAATTAAACAATTCCCCAAATATTGAGCCCTTAGGAAGGCTGTTCTGGCTGAGAGCTTGACTGTACTGACAGATAAACTTGTTTTTCAAACTAATGAGTAAACAAAATCTGTTGAAAACCATCATTTTGATTTCATACATTGTTCTTCCACATGCTTTATTTTCTAAGTGGAAAATATTTTCCTTAATTAAAAAGAGAGCATTTAATCACATTAATACAGCCTAAGTGGTGAACTTATTATTTTTTAATGGAGATAATTGAGTTGAGCTATGTAATGTTTGAAAGACTGAATGTGTATGAAATATTGATCTCAATGTAGGATCTATGAAATATATACTATATATATAGATATAGATATATAATGTATAAGTATATGTAATATATACCCACCTCTATATCTTCATATAAATATATATTCATTTAATTAATATCTTTGTAATATATATTATTAATTTAAATATACTGAAAAAAGGATCCCAAGGCTTTATCAGATCACAGAAGTTTTCTATGTCACAGAAAAAATTAAGAACCTTTGGTGTAAGGGATATCATGTTGGGCTTCCAGTGAGGAGGAACTGGCTTCAAATTATGAAACCTTGGTCAAATGATCTCTTCTCTCTGGGCTTCAGAATCCTCCATAAAATTCATCCAGCAAGTCACAGATAACTTGGAATGTATATGGATAGAGGGCATTCTCAGACCAAGAGATTCCCAAATAGAGTATCTAACAGCGTATTTCTAAGTGTGGCACCTAATATGCTTTTGATTCACAGTTACAACCTATACTTAGTTTCATTTAGGAATAACAACATATTTATAAACATATTTTATATAATTTCCGAGATTGGTTCAGCAAAGGTCTTCTATCTAATAGATCTCTGTAGTTCTATGTGGTCTGTGAGCTGATGTAGCAGAATAACAATCATAACTGGTGGCCAGTATCTTTCAATATAGATAAGCTGCACCTTGGATGCCTCAGACACTACCTCAGATCTCCACCAGAAATCTTTTTTTATTTTTCTTGGTGCAATCCAGAGTTCATGCTTTGGCCTCTGATAGATCTGAGTCACATCCATGACACATGGAGGCATCAGTGCAAGACTTTAGAAGAGCTGAATACAATGAATTGGAAAAGGAGTAGATGTCCATCAACTGAGGAATGGTTGAACAAATTGTGGTACATGAAGGTAATGGAATATAATTGTTCTACAAAAAATGATGAACAAGCTGATTTTAGAAAGGCCTGAGAAGATTTACATGAACTGATGCTGAGCGAAACAAAGAGAACCAGGAATACATTGTACACAACAACAAGAATGTATGAAAGGCTTGGTTCTTCTCCATGGTTCAGTGATCCGAAGCAATCCCAATAGACTTTGGATGGAAAACACCATCTTCATTCAGGAAAAAAACTGAGACAATGTAAATTAACACATACTATGTTCACTTCTTTTTTCTGATTTTTTTCCCTGTCTTTTGCTCTGAGTTTTCTCTCACAATATGATTCATAAAGGAACATGTATTAAGAATAAACTTCCTACAATAAAAAAGAGAATGTATATATTTAATTTAATATAATATCCTTATATTGTATTATATTTCTATTATAATATAATATACTTAATCCAGAGACACATTGGGTGGGTGAAATAAAATTATCATTTTATAGTCATGCAATATTTGGCCACTTTTCATAGGAGAAGTTGACTATGCTAATCCTCAGTCCAAGTACATGGTACAAAAGATTGATCATGTTAACACGGCCTTAGCTTCCTCCTGATAGACTAGAGTTTACTCCACAGCTCTATTCAGTCATTTAGAACTCCATGACATCTGCACACCACCAAAATCTGTTGGCCAGAAATACTTTCCCATCTGTTTCACAAAATCCTTCATGACTTCATGGGAAACAGTTGACTGCCTCTTTGAAAGAGCTTTTCTCATGCACTTCAACAAGGCTTGGTCTCCTCCTCTATGTAAGGCCCCATGCCAGGCACTGACATTGAAGCAGCAAAAATAAGTGAGACCCAGCCCCTACCTTCATGGAGGGTCTAGAAATGGAGATCAAAATAAATGTGATACGATAGAAAGAATGTTGGATTCAGACTCACAAGAATCAAAGAATTCCAACTCAGAAATTTACTCTAATTAAGGACAAATTATGTGATTTGGGGCAAGGCATTTACTCTTTCTGAGCCTCAATTTCCTTATCTGTAAAATGAAAAGGGGAGTTAGATCAGTTCACCTTTAAAATACCTTCCAACTCAAAATATAGCTTCCTTCAAGTCTCAAACAAAATCTCACTTTCTACTGGAAATCTTCTCCATCCTTATGACCACCTACATGTATATAACCATCCAAGGCACTGGGGAATGTCCAGAGCCAAAGAAAATGTCTAGAACCCAGAGATGGACTCTTGTTTGTGGAACAGTGTTTCAACAAAGAGGATCTGGAAGGGTATAATATGTAAGAAAAGTGGAAACTTAGTGGGGATGGTTGTGAAAGGACATGAAATCTAAAAATAAAAGTTTTTTTTTTTTTTTTTTTTGATCTTGGACTTAATAGGGAACTGCTGGAATTTATTGATTGGGAGAGGGGAAGCAGGGGATGTGACATGATTAGTTCTGCGCTTTAGGATTAAGAAGACAGATCCACCAGTTCTCTACTGCAATTGTGTAGGCGTGAGGTGATGAGAGTAAGGACAAGGTTAAATGAGAAAGGGGAGTACAGACAAGAGATTTTGATAAAGTGAGATAGATAGACCTTGGCAATAGATTGGACATAGGGAGTGAAATAATAAGGAACTCAGAATGAGTCCTAGTTTGCAAATCTGAAGGACTAGGAGGATGGTATTACCTTCTACTGTAATAGATAACTTTGAAGGAAGGAGAGTTTAGAAGGAAAGATCATGAATTCAATTTTGAACACGTTGAGTTTCAGATGTCTACTGACTGTTCATTTCAACTGTGAGTTATCAGTAGCCAAATGATTGGTATAACATGAAGATGTGATCAGAGCCAACAAAAGCAGTGATTAAGTCAACAAACATTTATTAACAGCAATTATGTGTAAAGTACCATGCTAAGTATTTGAAGCATATTAATAAAACATGAAGTACTATTATCCTCTTTCTACTTGGAAGATAAGTACATCTGGACTTCTAAAAAGGATGTCTATACACATTTGTTCAAACTTCACTCCTATGTCTATCATGATGCTGTTGGTATATAGTGGGCAGAATCCAGAATAAACCTTTTCAAAACATTTAACTTAATATGAATTAATTAAATGATCATCAGGTATGCAATGATTCTGTACTCTTTGCTGAACACTACTAAAAATTGGGAGAAATTCTTAAAGAGGTTAGGTCTTGGTCTCTGTCCTCCAAGATTGTATAATGTCATCTGGGAGATAAGTCCAGAACACAGGAAATCATAGGAAACACAAGTACATACTAATGTGCTAAGGTCATGAAATGAATTATAAATTCTGATGGAATTAATCAGTAAGGAATTATTTAAGCCTGTATAAGAGAAAAGGCAAGGGAGAATAGGAGCCATATTTGGTATTGTCATGAAGTAAATAGAAAAAAGAAAGACAGTAGAAACTACTCTGTTCCTATTTTTCTTGTCTTTTCTCCATTATGATAATGTTTAAGCACTCTATTTTGCAAAATAGGCAAATAAGAGATTTTATGGTAATCAATTGCCATTACAATTATTGAAAAGAAAAAAAAATAGAAAGGAGAAATGGATGAAGTGATGGATTTTGAATCATAAAGATGTGGGTAAAACACCAATTAATTATCTATATGACTGAATGAATTCTTGAACCTTTCCATAGCTTAGTTTTCTCCAGCTCTATATCTATCATCCTATGATCCAGCGGGTGATTCTACTGGGATTCATGAGGAGTTGTCGATATTCTGTCATACCATGAGTCAAAGATTAGGCACTGAATTGATCCTAAATAATCAAGAAATATTTCTAATTTTATATTTGTTCTAGAGTAGTTAAGTAGAGCAGAGGATAGAGTGCTGGATGTGGAGTCAGGAAGGTTTATCTTTGTGAAATCTGACCCAGATGTTCTGCATGACCCTAAAGCAACTCACTTAACACTGTTTGCCTCAGTTCCTCATCTGTAAAATGAGTTGAAGAAATATATGGAGAACTAATCTAGTTTCTCTACCAAGGAAGTCTCAAATGGGGTCACAAAGAATCTGATACAGCTAAAACATGAAAACAATATCTTTGTTCTACCGAGAAGATAAATGCTATTCACGTCTTTGAGTTCTTTTATCTTCTTGGATCTAATTCACTTTATAAATACAAAGTGCCCTAGCTTCATAATAAGCAGAGAAAGTAGCATTATTAAGGATCTGAGAGATTTACATTATAAGTAATAGAAGTTAACCTCACAGCTGGATTTCTAGAAGAAAGAAAAAAGCTATACTTCTTGCATTGGGAAATAGAGTGTTTCTAAAAGTTCAAATACTTCAATCAAACGAGACTACAACATCCACTATTTTCCCCCCACAGATGAAAGACCCAAATAAAGCAAGCCTTAAAAAAAATCAAAGTACAATAAAGGTCTCTGATCCAAAGCATCTTCAATCACAGCCTCTTATACGGCTCTGTCATTTAATTTCACCATTCTCCACTCCAGTGCTTTTGACCTTCGGCAAACAATAATGCCAATGACTTTTACAGTTATTTGCCCCATTGTGTCACTGTAATTGAGTTCACCTACAGACCTGTTTGACATTGTATTAATAATTGTTTATTCCTGGATTTTTTGTAGTCATAGCAATAAGTCCTTTTAAAATCTAACCAAGGAGTTAAAAAGATAAATCAATTGATCAATAACAAAGCATTATAAATTATATTGAATCTCCTAATATTACTGTGACAATCTTAATTTATTTTTACTATTTATGTCTGAAAAATACAAATTATACACATATAATATATATATATATATACAGATGTACACATGCACACACATATGTATATATGTATATATATATATGTAGAAAGAGAGAGATATGAAATATCTCAAGGCTCAAATTCAGAAAAAATACCCAAAGTCAATGTGAATTATATTTTGAAATTTTTAAATTAATAACACTCACATACATTTTTCCTATATGCCTCTCATTACCCCCCTCAGAAAACTTTTTTTCATAATAGAGAACTTTTAAAAGAAGACAAAAATCAGAAAAAAACAAACAAACAAACAAAGATGGTCTACACAATGTTCCACACTTTTGGATGTTGGCCTCTGAGAAGAAAATGAACTTCTTATTCTAGATGACTCAGATTTTTCTTCTTCTGGACTCAGCTCAGTGATTTTAAATTCATAATATTTGCTTTTATTTATTTTGCAATTGCTATTCTTTCTATTTCCATTATGCTATTGTATATATTATTTTGCTCTTTCTATTCCACTCTACATCAGTTCATATTAGTCTTTGTTTTTTCTCCCTTCATCACGTTTGTCATTTCTTATAGCTTAGTAATGTTCTATAATATTCTGAAAGTACAACTTATTTAGCCTTTCCTCAATCAATGAGCATCTATTTTCCCCAGTTCTTCATGTGTGCATACACACACACACACACACACACACACACACACACACACACACATTTTTAGATGCACATGACTTAAAATCATTCAGGTTTTTAATCTTTATAACATGATATGGGAATTTCTTGGCAAAGATACAGGAATGGTTTGCCATTTCCTTCTCTTGCTCCTTTTACAGATGAAGAGACTGAGACAAAGAGTTCAATGACAGCAAATAAGTGTCTGAGGTTACATTTGAACTCGGGAAGATTAGTCTATCTGACTACAGGCCTGATGTTCTATCTGCTGTGCCAGCTAACTGCTCTGCATACATATAATATACAGACAGATAGATGTTTTGATTAAAAAGAACAACAGTAACTAATAGAAATTGGGGCAATCATTCAAATTACAAAAGGATCATTAATTTTATTACAAGGGATATATAATTTCATCAGTAAAGACAACTCCCAAATGAGGAATTTTCCCTCTGCCAATGCTGGTTGCCACCTTCTTTGCAACTTAGGCTTAGGGTACTTTCTAGAGAACTGAAAGATTAAGTACCTTCCTAGGATCACACAGCCAATAAGTTCCCCATGGGATCCCAGGTCTTTTTGTCTTTTCAGGATAACTCCCCCATACTGGATTTCTCAACTGATTTTAACTGTATTACCATGGATCTCTATTTAGTTTGTGTGATTGTATGTGCTTCCATATAGTTAATATCTTGAGAAGTTGATGGACAGGCACTTAACTGTAAAATTAAAAGTAAATTTTAAAAATCAATCTGAAATGAAGATAAAACATCTCTGAATTCATAATGCAATCATAATTTAATTCAGTGAGAAGTAATGACTATATTATTTTAAATGCCTTTCCACCTTTTGGGAGCATGACTAAAAAAGATTTATCTCATTCTAAAAATTATAATCAGAAAACCATCCCATTCACCCATTTAAGGTTCATCATCCCAAAAAGTCACATACACTACAATTTTCTGTGCTCACTTTCACCTTAGCTTTAAGATATTAGAAATAAAGATTACTCTGGGATTCTAGCATACTTCTCATATTCTCAATATTGGTTCTTATATCACCTTTCATTATCCAAATAGATCAATGGTTATTGAATTCCCCAAAACACAACAAAATTACTTTCAGGGTCTTTGGAGTTAGAAGGAGCCATAGAAGCCAATGTATGCTACTCATACATGAACAAAAATCCTCGCTACAATATAATTAGTGTCTATCCAGCTTTTTTTAAAAAGGCTCCAGTGTTGGTGATCCCACTGTCTCTAGTGGAAGTTTATTTTACTTTGAGATAATTGTTTGGTTTTTTATGTACACACATATTTTACATATATTTATAAGCATATTTGCATATCCTTTATATATAGTATGTATATAGATATGTGATTGTGTAAAGATGCATATTTGAAGCATATATAAATGTGTATATATGTGTATATACATGTGAATATATACAGATCTAGGAATAGGGACAAGACCAATGTAAATCAGTTCTTTCTCTGCAACTTATATCCTTAGATAGTAGAGTAGAACAGAGAGGTTAAACATTTCATGTAACCCGTGGTAAGAATGGAATTAAAATTTAATTGGGAAATATTTTTTAAAGAAATAAAAAATATAACACAATATAGATCATAGGTCTTCTTTTAATTCTACTCTGTTTTGGTTTGATTTTGTGATTTTCAAAGTAATTATGCAGGAAAGAATGTATTTCTGTTTGAGTTTGAAACTACTGGCCAAAAGCACTGATTTGCCCATGATGCCATAGGCAGGATGTATCAGTGATGAAATAGGGACCCAAGTCTTCCTGCTAGAGGTCAGCTCTCTAGCCATTATACCATGTTGCTTCTCATTAACAAAAGCACATGTGCAAATGCATGAGTATAATAACATATATCTGTCCAAAGGCTCTTCTTTAGCCCTACAAGTCTCCAGCCCTAAATCTTCTAAAACAAGTAAAAAGATAAATTCATTCTCACCCTTTAACTCTATTCTTTTAGATTTAAAGGACAATGGAAAGGACTTCAATAGAATCAAGTTACATAGAAATAAGAAAACCCTTCCCTGAATTGCATGAATTTAAGTAATGTGGTCCTGATTTGAAAGGGTTGGCATTTTGTTCAGGATATGCATACATAAATACATATTTATATTAAAAGATCATTAATTTACAGGATCATTAATATTAAAAAAGAAACAGCAAGATGTAGGACAGAGGGAACAAACACATCGTCTGCAGGTCCACCCAGTCCACAACAATCTTTAAGGCAACTTGAAGCAAATTAGAATGTATTCAGGAAATATTTAACAAAATAAATAAAAATACAATGAAATGGGTGATATTAATATTTGGTTTTTAATTCACTATGCAACCTGCAGGAAACCTTATGTACAGTTAGAGACCTCTGTTTCTATTGAATTTTTCATCACTAAGGTTTGAAAATTTATCCATGCCTATGAAATATATGAGGTGATGAAGGCTTTGAATGGCAAAAAGAGCATTTTTGTATGTGATCTTGGACACAATAAGGAGCCCCTGGGGTTCATTGAGTAGAAAAAGTGATATAATCAAATCCTTACTCTAGAAAAATCCCTTTGGTGGTTGAGTGGAGGATAGAATGGAGTGAAGAGAGACTTTTGCCAGGCAGATGAACCAGCAGCCTCTTGCAATATTCTGTGAGATGATGACAGCTTGCCTGAGTGATGGCAGAGGTAGAGGTAATATTCAAGAGATGCCATAAAGGTAAGGATGTCAAAGAAACTGTCAACATTCAAAGTCATTTGTTAACAAAGCCAAACTGTTTCTCTCAAAAATTCTTTTCAAAGAAGTAATCTGAGGCAGAGGTTAAGATGGGCTCTTTCTCTTCTAGACCACTAAACACATAAAAGGAAAGGGATCTTTAAGGCTGGGAACCACATTTGGGTTTCCAGTAAGTTATTTTCCCACCCTATAAAATACGACACAAATAGATCACAGGGAATCATCTTCCCACTAATGCATTGTTTGGGGACTTACTAACTTTGGCTAATAATCTGCAGCCATGTGGATGTAGCACAATCTAAACCCTGCCTAAGCAACCACCATAATTTGCTCCTTGATTTATTGAGCACTCAGCTGGCAGCCCTTCAAGCTTCCATGCATATATGGGCAATTGGGGCATCAGTGATGAAGTGCTGTTGACAGAACTATGGCCTGTGGAAACAGGATGGCTATAATAAGGAATCAGGGTAAGTCAGACAGCTGTATCAATGGTTATTCTCTGCCTTGATATTTCAAAATGTCAACTCACTATCAAAGACTGTCATGAAAGAAAAATAAAACTTTGGGGGAAAGGGAAGAGATTACATTGCAGTCCGTGATCTTTTAAAAACAACTAAGTCTTTGATTTTTTTTTAAATCCTTAATCACAAACAGAAAATACACAAATCATTTGTTCTGTTACTTAATAGATAAAAAAAGATGGCTTCACAAAATGTTGAATGTTATGTTATTAATCTTATTCTCAAGTTATTATTTATAATAACTTATCATCTATAAAAGGCTGTATGAAGAAATTAGTATCCCAGGGAAACTTAGAAATGGAGTATTAAAACCATAATGCATCTCCCTATTTCTTAGCAAAAATGTCTGACCCAGAGTCAGAACCTACTAAATGTTTGTTGATTCTGTGCTTCTTTTCTAGATGACTAAGGAATGAATCCCTTCCAAGTCTATATAGCACAGGAGACAAAATTGCTGCCCATCCATATCTTAATAATGTTTTGATGAGATCATTGCTTAAAAGGAGGACCATACAAACCTTTGCCTCTTTTTTTCTGTGCATATTATCAACACATTCCCTATATAGCTCCATTCCAAGGGATCAACTGTATTTTCACATATATATATATATATATATATATACATATGCACATAAATAATATATATTTACATATGTATATATATAAACATACTGCTAATTAGTTAATAAAACTCTATTGTGTATATATAATGCTAGTTATACATTTCATATATATATATACATACATTTCATAAGTCCTAAAATTGGACAGAAAAACAATAACCAATAGCATGAAAT
Organism: Antechinus flavipes; assembly: GCF_016432865.1. Taxonomy (NCBI): domain Eukaryota; kingdom Metazoa; phylum Chordata; class Mammalia; order Dasyuromorphia; family Dasyuridae; genus Antechinus; species Antechinus flavipes. The sequence continues at coordinate 30,078,437 of NC_067402.1, read as the reverse complement.
AGAAGATTAATATTCAATAAAGAAAATAAATATAAGGAAAACAAGGAAATTATACATTATAATCAAGAATTCTCTAATGTATAAGTGGTCCTTCCCAATCCTTTCTATTCATCCTAAAATACTCTCTCTAAATTAGTTTCACTGGTCTGTAGAAAATATGAATCTGTATAATGAAAATATCATTTCATTCTCTCCTTGAGTGAGAATCACAGATTCCCTATGATGGTCTTATTCCAGAGAATGAGGGGGAGGGGGGAAATCAGTCCTGCTCCTGATAATTTAGCTTTGGCAGGTTAATGTAATAGGATGGCCAAGCTCAGCCTTTAAGAGACTGGTACATTTGTGGTTGCATATGAAAATACAAAGAAATCATTAAATATTGTTATATTCCATGACAGGCTCGATGATTGTGTTGAAAATTCAATCAGGTTTCCTTGTCAGTCTAATAACGAGAATTTTAACATGCTCATGCCAAAAAGGCAGTGCAGTATAATATTACGTTCAACAAATAGAATAAAGTTAGATTTGAATTCTTTGCTTTCAGAATCATTCCCCCACATATATGCATGCATGTATAAATGCACATGCATGTATATGCATATATGAATAGTCATATAGTTTCTTGTTTCTGTTTTATCTTCACTGTAAAGAAATTTATAAAATCATAAATTCATGAAATTTGTATTTAAAAAAAAGAATTAAGAAAAATATCTATCCTTAAAATTCTTAAACTTTTCATTTTTATATTTTTTAATGTGCCTTGAACATTTAACTTACCCAACAGCATTCCACTTGCTGCTAATGAAAAGAAGCAGGCTGTACAAATCTTCTTAAGCCTCCTGTGGCAAGAAAGCTATTACAGAAATGAATAGAAGAAAGTCCCTTGAGCTTTTCCCGTTGCCTGCTTGTTTTTTAAAAAAAGGCAGTCAGGATCCCATTGAGAAGTGTCAAAACTAAATAAACCAGGTGGCATTTGGGTTGATATCCTTTGGGCAGTCAGTCCTTTATAAGGGGGGTGAGTCAACTTTGTACAAGAACCAATAAGTGCAGACTATCAGAGCCCAACTAAAATCCGTTGACAGAAGGAACAGTTTGCTCCTGAAGATTTGCATGGGATGATGGTCAAGGAGAGGTAGTTAGTGGATGAGCCTCAACTAAAATCATACCAAATTTGTGCATCTGTAGCTTTATAGGTTACAGTGGACTAAAGCCATTGTGAACATAATACCTTTTTCCACATTAGGGTTCTTGGCTCTCATGATTGACTAAAAAAGACACATTGGTTCTACCATGCAAAAGATTTTCTTTCCCAGAACCCAAATTTGAGGGTTCCCAAGCAATAGCAGTTTCCAAATGTGATTTTAAAAACTCTAGTAACTTCTCTTTTGCAGGGTCTTCACACTGGGGAAGAGTAAATCATTCACTTTTGTCTTTGTATTCCCAGTACTTAGCAGAGTGCCTGGAACAAATGTCCGTTGATGATTGATTGATCTCAGAATCCCTGGCTATTGTCTGTGAGGAGGAACTTTGATAGATGACCTAAGTCAATGGTCTCAAACTCCAATATCTTGTTTATTGATTGCCACTAAACACTCTAATCCAAGTATGTCTCTCTCTTCACAACGACTGATTAACCTTGATGCATGTGCTTCATGTGTAATATATCTTGGGGAGGGGACTTTGAACAATCTCAATGGGACTATAGTCAATTTTTGACATCCCAGAAATATAATTTGACAGTCTTGTCAAAAGTTCTAGTCTTGGTACTTTAAGAGACTTGGCTTTGAATCTCATTTTACAAGGGCTCAAGTTGTGCAATTATTGGCAAATTATTTGGTCACAGAAGCCATAGATAAGATACTCAAACTCTTAAAGCTTCAGTTTTATCATCTGTAAAATAGGAATAATAATAATCATACTATCTACCTCACAGAATTGTTATGAGGAAAACCATTTTGAATTTAGCACCATCACTATCAACACTTTTTTAAAATAACCCTATGAATTTCATTGGCAAAGAAAACTTCCAAATGGAGATTCTTTAATTAATGCAAATATGCAATTTTGAGTCTACTCAGTTGCCCTGTAAGTTAAATGCCTTGCCGAGGATCATAAAATTAGTGTCCGAGACAGAATTTAAACTCCATTTTTCTAATCTGATTTCAGAATTTTAGGCTTTGTTTCATCATTCCTTTCTTAGTAAGCTTTAAGCAAGAACCTTTAATATGGACTCTCTGGCTCCCTACCCACCCCCATCTCCACAAGAGTTCCATATACAGATTTCAATGAATCTATGAGTAGATAAGAAAAATTCACTTTATTTTCACTATCCACTTGCTGAAAGTTAGCATTTCTTATAATTATGAGTTTTAAGAAAAAGCCAAAATTCTAAGGAGCCCATAGGTTTCACTACCCTGCCAAAGAGGTCTATTAAAAAAGTTAAGAATCTTAAAATGTTTTAAAAATATTAGTCATTATTATATTCTAATAATCATAATTATAGTCTAATACTTTCAGTTAAATTTCAAAAATTTAAAAGAATACAATCAACAGAAATAATTTGGGTCTATCATAACTATTTTGTCCACTAGTTCACTTTGCATCTGAACTCATTTAATTTGAGAATAAATCGAGTCAATCAATAAATATTTATCAAATGTCAAATGAATTTATAACGCATTTTAGGTAATGAAAGCTTACAGACCAGAGAAAAGATACATTACTTTTCTTTCAAGGAATTTCAAATGTTCTGAAGATAAATGAATTAAATTATATCTATTTAGTACTTCCACCCAAGTCCTGATTTGATGCTTCTTTGAGGCATGGAGAGGACAATGGGTTTTTAGTGATTCTTTGAGTAGGAAGCAAACATTGAGTTTAAAAGAATAAGAAATGTCTCAGTGACAGGCCTTTAGCTTTTAATCCAAAAAAAAAAAATTCAATCTATATTGTAAGATTTCATCATTAGGTAAATAGCATATGCATATCAAGGTGAGGTAATGGCTACATAGGTATACATATGGTGGAAGAATAGTACTATGGCAATTGGGAAGAGATAGTTGACATCTACAAGGAAAAAAAAATTATCACCAACATTTTAACGTCTTTCTCTACGGGGTCCATTCACTTTCTTAATCACAGATTTCCAAGTTGTCATCTTATGCATATTCTTACATGAAAAATATTGTTAATAATATGTTGCTTCAAAACTTGTGCTAAATTTAGTTAAACAAAATCATCACCAATTGGTTTTTACTGTGCACTTATATCACTAAATAATTTGACATGCTAGTGAATGGATTGTCAGTACATGAGAGATGTGATTGGAACCTTAATCTTCATTATTAAAGCAGAGATTCAGACAGGCTAAAAAACATAGAGTATTACATTATTAATTTTATACTCTCTGTATTGGCTAGATTTCCATATTGGAGAATGTTGGAATGCTTGCAAAAATAAATAACATCTTCATAATGATAATAAAATTTACAGCAACAGGACTGAAAAGATGTATCTGTTTTGTACTATTCCCAAGTAACTTACTTTCCTTCCTCTTCTTGATTTAATATAAAAAAGAAATGAACATGGCATTATTTGTCAAATAATGTGGCTTTTAAGAAAAATGTCAAAACTGGACATGGTAACAGCAGATAATCAAAGGATAAGGAAGAAAAGAAAAAAATGAATTGAGAAATGATCAAAGTTAAGCAAAATAAAACATGCTTATTTTGTACAATAACATGTTTTAAATGACAGATAATGTGATTTCTCGCTTTCCTTTTTCTGTTACTATCTTTCTGACTCTCTGACTCTCTCCCTGAATATTTTTTCTCCAAAAAGCAGAATAGTGTGTGTTTATATAATACATATTGCTGAATATAATGAAATCTATGTTCTATATTATCATAACTTTCCAAGTTTTAAGGGCCATACAAGATGTTTTTAATTGAGTTATTGAGATAAGCATCTCACAGGAGGAAAGATCCTTTGAGGATGTGCAAATCCCGGAGATTACAGACTCATCAATGTTTCAAGCTTGTGAAAATGCCTTACAAGTTCTCAACAATAGCAACAAAACATTGTGTGACCCAGGCCTTTGGCAAGGCAAGTTCTAGAAAACTGGAAACAAAATTTCTTAATTATTTATGTGTCATATACTAATATCCATTGGCAACTAGTTGGCATTGTGGTTAATTTGCCAGACATGGAGGTAGCGAGATCCCTAGCCTCAGACACTTACTAGGTATGTGACCCTGAGCAAATTACAACCTTGTTGATCCCAGTTTCTCCAACTGAGGGGAGAAATGGGAGAGGGAAATGGCATATACAACAGTATCTTTGCCAAGAAAATTCTCAAAAGGGTTGCAAGGTCAGACATGACTGAAAAATGACTCAACAATGACACTGATGACCAATGGGATCATTTCTGAGAGCCAGAAAAGAATATTAAAGAGGATTTTTTTTTCCAGAGAGCCTAACTCTCTGCTCCAAAATCTTTGTTTTCCATCTCCCTCAATGAAGACTTTCAGTGTGTAAGAAATCATTATTACAGGAGGATGTCTTCATTACTTGCTGACTTTATGTTCTTTTATGACATTACAAAATACTAAGAAGATCAAAGCTGACAACTCTATGGCATCCCATCCATGCAATGATGAGCTGTCTTCAACTGACTCCTCATATTAATTTGCTTCTGTCTTTTCCACTAATGGAAACGTTTGTAAAGGTCATGTGAAACAAAAATTTTTTTTCAGAAAAGCAAATCTGCAAGAACAGAACTGGGAGTGCATCTTTCACTCTTAAGAGGACTCTCAAAGTCAATGGCTGTCTAGTCTTTAATATATGATTGTATGTCGCTATCTAATGATGCAACATTAATAAGTATGCTTTGTGTGACTTAGTTAAGGAAGAAAACAAAAGAAACTTCAAAAAAAAAAAATCAGGGTGCTTCCAAAGCAAAATAAACAGATTTCTTAAATGATCAAATAAACTAATCTTTCTAAAACAACTTACTGATTATATTTAAAAAACTTCAGTTCCAAATATAATCTTCCCTCCTTCACTTTTCAGTCCTCTTTTATAACAAAGAATACAAAAGAGGATAAAAATAGCAATACAGCAGAATTAGCTAACACATAACAAAATTTGATAGTAGTGCACAATACAATACACCCAGAATCCCAAGCTTCTATAAACAAAAATAAAGTGCATTTTCTACTTTTTAAAAAATTTAATGCTAAATTTGAACATTTTGATTCCATAGCATTTTTAGTTTTCTCTTTTTCTACTTTCCATTTGCATTACATATATATATATGTTATAAATATATATTATATGTATATAAACAAGTCTCTATGTATGTATATGTGTGTACATTTCTGACTGTGCTTACTCCATTATGCATGAGTTCATATAGTCATCTTATGCTTTTCCAACTAACTTTCAAACATCTTGAGCCAGATATTCAGTAGACATCTTAAAATCAACATGTCCAAAACCAAATTTGTCATCTTTTTCCCAAACCTTCTCTACTTCCTATCTCTTCCCTATTACTAATGAGGGCTACATCATTTACCTAGCCCTCAGGCTCACAATGTAAGTGACATCTTTGACACCATTTCTTACTGCCCAACCCATATTCAGTCTTTTGACAAAGCCTGTCAGCTTCACTATTGCTGTATTTCTCAAGGAAGTCTCCTTGTCTGACACTGATACCTCTTTAGTTCAGCTCTTATCATCTCCCACCTAGACTATTGCAATAGCCTGACAGTGTATCTGCCTGCCTCAAGTCTCTCCACCTCCAATTTCTCCTCCAGCAAAGAAATTTTCCTAAAGCTCAGGTCTGCTCATATTATCCCTCTATTGAATAAACTCCAGAGGTTTCCTGTTGCCTTCAGGGTCAAATACAAAAAACCTTATTTATCAATAAAAACCCTTCATAATAAACTAGTTATCTCTTACCTTTTCAATCCATTTATACCTAACTTCTCACCACGGACCCTTCACATCTGAAACATTGGCCACCTTGTTATTCCATGAAGAGGATTTTCTTCTCCTGGTTCTGGCCATTTTCTAGCTGACTCCATGCCTGAAATGGTCTCTTTTCTCATTTCTTTCTGTCCCATCTAAAATCTCATCTTCTACATAAGAAACCTTTCCCAATTCTAGTACCATCTCATTGTTATCTCCAATGTTTCATGTTTTTACCTATTAATTTGCTTGTTGTCTCTTTCATTAGACTGTCAGTTCCTTGAAGGCAGGAATTTCCTTTTGTCTCTATTTATATTCCCAACACTAAGCAAAGTGCTTAGTACATAATAGGAACTTAATAAATGTTTACTGACTAGTAAAATGACTTCTTAAAGTCACCATTCCTTTTTTCCCCCAAATAATGAGCTTTTTTTTTTTCATTTCTTTTTTTTAAATTAAAGCTTTTTATTTACAAGACATATGCATGGATAAAATTTCAACATTGATTCTTGCAAAACATTCTGTTCCAAATTTTTCCTCCCTTGCCTCCATCCCCTCCCCTAGATGGCAGGTAATCCAATATATGTTACATGAGTTAATTAAATCCAATATATGTATACATATTTATACAATTATCTTGCTACACAAGAAAAATTGAATCTGGAAAAAAAAAAAACTTGAGAAGGAAAACAAAATGCAAGCAAACATCAACAGAAAGCATGAAAATGGTATGTTGTGATCCACACTCAGTTCCCATAGGCCTTTCTCTGGGTGTAGATGGCTTTCTTCATCACTGAACAATTGGAACTGGTTTGAATCATCTCATTGTTGAAGAGAGCCATGTTCATCAGAATTGATCATCTTATAGTCTTGTTGTTGCCATGTACAACTGCTCATTTTACTTAGCATCAGTTCTCTGAAATCTCTAAAATCATCCCATTGGTTATTTTTTACAGAACAATAATATTCCTTAACATTCATATACCATAATTTATTCAGTCATTCTCCAATTGATGGGCATACATTCAGTTTCCAGTTTGTAGCCTCCATAAAAAAGAGTTGCCATAAACATTTTTGCACAAGTAGGTCCCTTTCCCTCCATTAAGATTTCTTTAGGATATAATCCTAGTAGAAACACTACTGAGTCAAAGGGTATGCACAATTTGATTACTTTTTGAACATAGTTCCAAACTAGTTTCCAGAATGGTTGGATCCATTCACAATTCTATCTACAATGTATCAGTGTCCCAATCTTCCCACATCTCCTCCAACATTCATCATTTTCCTGTCATCTTAGACAATTTGTGAGATGTGTAGTGGTACCTCCAAGTTGTCTTAATTTGCATTTCTCTGATCAATAGTGTTTTGGAACACCTTTTCATATGACTAGAAATAGTTTTCTTCATCTGAAAATTGTCTATTCATATATTTTAGATAGTCACAATTTCTTATAGCCTAATAATATTCATTTTTACTATACCACAATATGTTCAGCCCTTTCCTTGTGTACAGGATTATATTTTTCTCATTGCTATAACAAAATGGTGTTATAAAATTTTGATGTATAGGGAACCATTTCTTTTAGTCATTCATTCCTTTGGGGATATAACATAGTGAAGTCTCAGTTAAAGAGTATATATAGTTGAGTAACTTTCTTAGCTTAATTCCAAATTTAAGCTGAATATTCTTTCTGAGTATTAAAGATAGTACTTTCTTCTTCCCCAGATATTTCCCTTCAGAGCAGAAAAAGAAAGATTTTTACAATAACTTTTTTTTTTCAGACAAAGGCCTATTTAGCTCAGTTTGAAGCAGTTCTCTTCAGTAGCTGGCACCCTTAGCAACCTGAACTGCTTAGACAAATTAATTGCTTCATTCTGGCCACCCAAGGGTAGATACTGATCACTTGCCCTTCATTTACAGCCACACTCTAGCAGGAGTATATAGAGTATATATGTTTTAGCCTAATTCTAAAAGTCATATATAATAGAAGAATAAACATAAACATAATTTCTCACATAATGAACACATCATGGATACTGCAAGGATGGAAAGCCTTAGAGAACAAGATTCTGTAGAAACCTCTCCTGTACAATAAATTCTCTGAGAACGCTAACCATGAGGACCATACATTAGTGATGATTGTATAGTTTGAGGCTAACCATTGATGATGGAGGCAGTAGAGAGTGGACCCCGTTTATTTGAGAGAAATCTTTCAGATTTCCTGTCATTTAGTCCCTGGGTGTTTTAGCTATGACAACTGAATTCCCAGTACTGCTGATATGTTCTGGCCAGATGTTTTTAAGGCTGTCTACTTCCTCCACAACTCTAGCTTTTTGATGGTTATAAGAAGCTATTATCTCTCCAGTCCCTTAGCATAGTCTATTGAAAAACCAAAGCTCTTTATTGAAAGAAATATTTAGATTATCTGTCATAGTTTAGATTCTTGCCCACCTTCTCTTTTCTAGACATTTTATGCACCTTTTGGCTATCTAATCCTCCTTACCTCTGTGAAAATGGAGTGAAAAGAATACAGGAAGTAAAGGCACAAAACCCAAGAGTGCCAGCTTTGTCACTATTCCAAATTATATGTCTTTGGAAAAAGTATTTATGCTCTCTAGGTCTCAGTTCCCTCCTCTGTAAAATGAAGATGCTGATAATGTTTAAGATTACTTCCAGTTCTACAACTCTGATGATATATTTTTTTGGCTTCCCATCCTTGTTTTAAATGCCTAAAAGTGATTTTTACTAAGATCTCTCTCCTTGGCTCTTTCCTGGACACTTCCCTTTCAAGTATCATCAACTCTGGCAACTTCAGCTACTTCTAAGCCTTTATTTACCTCAAAATATATGATTCTCAGTAAAGGGCAGGAACTCAGTATGATTTATTTAATTCTACAACAAGGTATTACCTCAGTGGAATTGATAAGACAATGGTTATCTAGTTTAGCATGTGAGCTCTCTAGTTCAGTGTGATTGATTTAATCTTACAATAAATAATGGTTCCCTAGTGATATAATTGGTTTATACTCAGTATATCATAATGATATAATTGTAATAGAGTATATAAACTGGGACAAACTCGGCCAGAGATAGACTTCAAGATAGAGACCCTCATGGTGGTTCTCCTGCCTCCTGCACTGAAACCAAGACCCATTGCGGAGGGCTTCCAAGAAAGCTGGCTGGGCCCCAGGCAAAGGATACAGACTGTGAAGGAGATAATAAAGACTTTGGATTTTATCCCTGACTATTCTCATGGTGATTACTCTGCTGAAAACAAGGCTGGTCCTGAAACCTCTAGAAAGCTAACCAGAACATTACAATTTTCAAATGTATAATCCAAGCTGTGATGTTACTCTTGAATGCTAATCTTGAATCTCCACCTGTAAGTACTATTGCAATTTTGTTTTCAACTTGTCTAAAATCAAGGTGATTTTTTTTCTCCAAACATGATACTCATTTTAACTTCATTTCTATCACTATCTCTTACATTCATTCAGTCTTTCATGCCTAAAGCTTTGGTGTTCTCATTACCTCTGTCATCTTAATTGACTCTCTCATATCCAGTCAATTCCCAAGTCCTATTTATTCTAAATCTTTAGTATTCCCAATAGCTGTCCTATTATTCCATTTCTGTTTCCAATATTTTTGTACAGATCTTGAATCATATTTTCCTGACTGTGATTGCCTCTCAACTGATCCAAACGGGAATTCCTCTATCTTCCAATCAGTTTCAAAATACTTTCATATCACTTTCCATCATAACTAGGAGAAAGTTGTCACCAACGAACAAATTCACCCTTCAGATCTTGGAATCACAGGCCTTCCATGATCTTATGCCCCTCTTCCTTCATAGTCATATTTTCTCTGAAGGTCCTGGGAGTACTCTCTCTTTTAACTACAATATAATAATGCTTCTCCTCCCATGCTGATTACATGAGCTTTTCTTACATTCTTTCCTATTCCTTTAATTTCTTTCTCTGTCCCTCCCTTTGTCCAAGTCTTACCATTCTTTAAAGATGAATTTAAATACTATATTCTTTGAAGTCATTCTGTTTCACACAGTAAGCAATGATTTCTTCTCCTTTCAACTTCAAGTCATATTTTGCTTCTATCTTGCCTAACCAGCATGTTTTATTTTGTGTTATACTATAATAGCTATTTAGTTTATGGTATATGATTCAATTCAGTTCAGTTTTGCAATAATTCTTTCCCTCAAGGAACTTACATTTTCTGGAAGAGAAATAATAGATGCAAGATATCTTTCAGATCTTCTAGATGATTCTTTTCTTTTTTAATAGATGGGGCTGAGAGAGGAGATGACATATTCAAGGCCATAAATTGTGTGAGAGAAAGTGAGATCTCCAGATCCCCTAAAATACATTCTTTCTATTGCAATACAAGGGTCATTATATCTTTTCAATAGACTATAGAGGGCAAGGACTCTAGTTATATTCATTTATCTCAACTCTGTGTCCCTTGGAGCTTAGAATAGTGCTCTAAAAATGATTGACAAATCTGACGCAGATCTGAGATTTTATTGTTATGAGAAATTCTCATAGTAGAAAGTCCCTCTACCAAATCTGAGTTCACATCATTTATAGATCTTAGAACTATGCCCAGGGCTTGGCGACATTGGGTGAAATGCCCATGGTCACACAGATCATTTATTTCAGGCACAAGACTTGAATCCATGTCTTCCTAAAAGAAGTCTATTTACTCTACCATGGTTTCATTTGGATATCCCATAATAAATGTTTGGCAAACTTAATTTTACAATTTCATGCAAGGTAATTTTTTCTATAAACTTCAAAGTGATCCATTGAAATACAGAACAATTTTATGCTTTCATTCATTTTCATGAAAAATCAGTCAAATACAATTTTTCAGTGTTCATGCACATAAAAGGAAGATGACGGTGAAGGGTAAATTTGCTTAGGCTTGTGAATACACATTTAAATGGGGATTAAAAATCAGAGTAGTTTTCAGTTTAGAGCAATAACAATACAGAAAGAAGAACATAATTTGAGAGTAAATGTGAACTTAAAATATCATCACTATATGGTTAATTCTAAATTTACCTTCTTTAACTGATTTTGAGCATCAATCATGAAATGTAATCAACTTCTAATCTGGAATCAGAGGACTAGGGTTCAAATCCCATCTTTAATTTACTAACTTACTATCTAATTGTCCTTGGCCAAATCATGTAACAATCTTGACCTTATTTCCTATCTACCTAAAATGACAGGGCCTAAGCTACAATGCAGATTTCTATTTGTGCTATTGTCCAATAACACAGTATATTTACATTTATACATAATAGCTCTGAGCTATAGAGAGATTTAGGTAGATAGAATAGGGAGCCAGAGAAGTGTTGGCAAATTATTTCAGGGCAAAACATTTCAAAGGGAGAATCAGATTTTGCTTAATTACAGGCTGGAGCCATGTTTTCTTTCACTATGCCATTGGAAGAATCCAGTTATGATGCCTGAAGTTTATGTCAGTAGAAATCTGAGACACAAAGTGAGCTAAAGAATCTAAAGAGATTAAGGATGAAGATAAAAGTGATGGCTAAAGTGGATACATTGTGTTTTAGAAATGGCCAATGAGTATGAATGGCAAAGGAGTTAGTTTATAATGTAATAAAAGGAAACTATAATAGTCTGAATGGATCATTCCTGATGACCAACATACAACCTAGAGAAAGACTTTTAACATGCTGAACAATTCCTACAAGGAAGGTTTATTTGAGTCGATGAAGGAGAATCACAAAGGATGAGAAAGTATAAGTAAATTTTGATCATGTCAATGGAGGAGATACCCACATCAAGGCGAACATGGAAGTATCAAAGACAGTAAGATACAGTTTTAAGGGCATTGGATCTGGAATTTAAGAGTATACACATATCTAGCCCCTATTTACTACCATTTTGAATTTGGGCAAATCATGCAAAATCTTATTGTCTCACTTTTCTCATTTGTCAAATTAAGGGATTAGACTAGATGGTCCCTAAGCAATTAAGGGACCCTAAGGTCCCTTGCAATTCTAGATCTTTAACACCATGAAACATAAAGAGGAATCTTCCTCAACAAGCCTGAATCAACTTTAAATGGTGGACATAGTTAGATTTATCTTCCTACTCAGAAATCTAGAGGGTTCCCTAGACTCATATGAACTTGTGAATTAAGGCAGACCAAAAAGAATATCTTTAGAGATTTCCAGAAAAAAGATTGAATCAAATAAATAAACCTGGAATCTGAAAATAAAGTCTTCAGAGTGATTGTCAACATTGAGCATATTTTTCATTTCAAGAAATTCTCTGAGGTATTTCATTCTGCAATCCTAGAGCTCGCTCTCTCTCTCTCTCTCTCTCTCTCTCTCTCTCTCTTTCACTCAATCATTGACCTTTTAGGAATGAGGAAGATTTTTTTTTTCTCAGCTTAATACTTAAGAAGTCTGCTATTGATATTTATCCTTGGTTTCTGACCACTAAGGGCCTCTGCTATGTGGTATATAAAGTAATAAAAGAGTTATTTAAAGATCAAGTTTAAATAATTGTTTTGGGATTTTTTCTGTAATTGAAAACCACTTAAGGAATAAGAGTTTAGATCTCATCATATTAATTATCAGTATTTTCCTCCCAATCTTAACTTTTTCATTTTCCCAAGAATCCTCCCAGTCATCCAGGTTCATAAGATCAATGTCTTCATCAATTCCTTTCTAAATCTGTTGCTAAGTCTTGTCATCTCTGTATTCACAACATCTCTCATATACTCCTCCTTTCTACTGCACAGCCATAATCTGAATGCAGAACCTCATCACTTCATGTCGAGACTATTTCAATAGTCTCCGGTTAGGTTTCTTGCTTTAAGTCTCTCTGAACACCAGTCCATTCTCTGCTCAGTTTCCAGTGATTTGCCAAAGCACAGATCTGATATTGCCACTATGCTACTCAATTAATTTCAGTGGGTCATTATTAGTTCCAGGAATAAAATCTCTTTCTGATATTTCAAGCCCCCTCACTATATGGTTCCTTCCTCATTTTTTTCCCAAATCTTATTCTTCCCTCTTCTCCACATACTCTTATATCCCATTAATACTGGCCTTCTTTCATCCTCTCCTGAATTGTGTCCCCCCCTCCCCCTCCCCCCACACACACACTGGCTGCTTTTCATACTTTTAATGTGTTCCCTCTTTATCTCTGCCTCCTGGCTTTCTCAGTTCACCTCCCATAAGAGACCTTTTTTCACTAATTCTCCTTCCCTATTGCTAGTGTCTTCTTTCTGCAGTTACCTTCCATTTGGACTATTTACATTTTGCATTTTCATAGCCTTTTTTCATGATCTCCTTATTAAAATTGGTGTTCCTTAAAGACAAGCAGGATATTGTTGTCTTTCTTTATATATTCAGTGCTTAGCATTATTCCTGGCAGACAGTAACTACTTCATAAATGCTATTGATTAACTGATTTATTCCAAGCCCAATACTTCCTGCTAACAAAGGGCAGCCTACAACAAGGTAAAATAATGACATTTGTGTAGCCTTCTAAAGTTGGCAAAATAGTTTCAAATCCTTGTTTCCTATGGCCCTCACGACTTACCTGAGATTTAAGTAATGCAATAATTATTTCCACATCATTGATCATGAAAATGTGGCTTATTTGATTTGTCCAAGTTTGAATGTCTAATTCTTGCAGAGCCAAGATTGCCAACTCAAATGCCTTTCCTTGACAAGATCACTGCTTAAGAAATGATGACTAGGCTGATTTCAGAAAGGCCTGGGAAGACTTACATGAACTGGTACTAAGTGAAGTGAGTAGAAGCAAGAGAACATTGAGCATAGCAACAAGACAATGTGATAATCAATTGTGATGGACTTGGCTCTTTTCAACAATGAAGTGATTCAGGCAAATTCCAATAGTTGTGATGGAGAAAGCCATCTGCACCCAGAGAGAGGGCTATGATGACTGAATGGAGGTTAAAGCATAATATAATCACTTTTGTGGTTGTTGTTTGTTGGCTTGTGGTTTTTCTTTCTCATTTTTTCCCTTTTGATCTGACATTTTTGCATGTGTATTGAAACATGTTTAGAAGAATTACATGTGTGTAATTTATATTGGATTACTTGTCTAGGAGAGGAAGGATGTAGGAAGGGAGGAAGAAAAAAAATTTGAACACAAGGTTTTGCAAGGGTGAATGTTGAAAACTAACTTTGCATGTATTTGGAAAACTAAAACACTATTATTATTTCTTAAAAAGATTATTGCATTAGTGTCATAATTCTTATATGAGAAAATCTTGGATTAAGGATACAGCTAAAACTTAGCATGTGTAAATTAGGTGAATACCCAAGTGAGATTATTCATTGTCTAGACCAATAGATATAAAAATATAGTAATCAAAAGGAGATTCAGATCTGAAGCATGACCTTTAAGATGTTAGCATAGCTTGTAATAACAGGCTAATATTATTGCACACACATGAAATTCATCCAAATAAATTTTCCATTTAGAAGTGTGATATATGCCAAATTGCTAGTCATGAGACCCCATGGCAATCATGTAAAGCAACCTCAAAGTGTCATAATTTAGTTAATTATCCTTACTAATTTATTGATTCATCATTGAAGATATTAAAATACTGATAATATGTAGCTAATTTTTAAAAAAATCAATCCTTAGAAAATATTATTTAAGCTACGTGATCTCTCAAGTTTTAGTTTCTTTGGGAAAAATCCTAGTGACATTACTGTAATGATGACTCTGAAACAAAAAGGAAAAAAAAAACCTGAAGGTTTCCAGGAGAATGTCAAACTTACTGAAGCTTTTCCTGTTAAAAATCTATAAAATGATAAATTATTTTGCTGGAAAACTTTCTACAAAACATTAAACTCTACACTACTTTTATAAATAGTATAAATTGAACATTATTGAGAATACTTTGAAACTTTTCTTGATGATTCAGAATTATTGTTGTAAACATAACTTATCATACCATATTAGAACTATATTAGAATAATGGCCTAAGGGACAGTTGAAGTGTAGAAGACTATTTGTTCCTGTATTGAAACGCTCTATGAAAGAGTTTGTTTGTTTGTTTGTTTGTTTTTTTTAACAATTACTGATTATACCACCCTAATACTCTGATATTTTTCAATTGCCTTTTTTGGGGGTCTCTAATTCTACAACTTTCCCATTATTCTGCATTTCCTATCTCATGTAATCCAAGGAGAATTGGAGATTTCCAAGAAAAACCACATATTCAAATTTTCTAACTGAATATGGTTGAAGAGTAATTGTCTACAGAATTCTCTATCAATACAATCTGACTCTTTCCTTCAAAGTATACAAAGTACATATTATTTTAGAAGTTAGTGGCAACTCATTCAGTTGGATTTTCCCCTATTGCTATTTAAATTTCAAAGAATACAAAAGATAAAAGGCAGATTGTTACATGTAACAATTCAAGTCATTTTATGATATTTTAACAAATTATTTATATATTCCCCAAATTTATCATATATGAATCTGATAAAAAGAACAAAAAATTCTGGCTAAAAACATGCTCATTCAAAATGAGAACACACAGTTCCTAAGTTCATCCCAGCTCTAGTGAATTCAACTCCCCAACGAGATTAAAATATTGAAAATCTCTTAGGTGACAGCAGTTGATAAAAACTAGAATTTGGTTGTTATGACTACTCAAAGTAATTTGTTACCATAACCCTTTCAAGAATTTTCACCCAACTCAAATTTGAATTTCATAGCTGACTTTAAACTTTTAAAGCAACAGAGCTACAACTGTATTACTTATCCCCTCCCTATAAGAAATCATCTATCATTTTTAAAACCATAAAATATTAAAATGGATGCTAGACTTAGAAAAGAAATCCTACCTCAGTTCCTGATATTTTAATTAGTTCATTGTGAATAGTGTCATTTTTCGTTTTTTTTTTGTCTTACAAGCTGTATCAAAAACAGTAACTAATGCACTGTTTCTTTGTATTCAGTCATAAAATGGGTAGCATGCTGGAAGAAAATAGCTGTACCTGGCATCTGTTAAAAAGTGGAACAGAGCACCAAGTGGTTCAACTTAGAATCAGAGAGACCTCAGTTCTAATGCTACCTCTGACAGATAGTCATATGACCATTCAGAAAGAACCCAAACTTTTTGAATCTCACTTTTTGAGACTATAAAATTGGTTAGCCTAACTGTAGTCCCAACTTTTAATGCTGTTATTACAATACGATGAAATAATCTGTGATATATGTTTTACAGACTGAAAATATTATTTCAATATCAGATATAGTATATCATTCATTAAGAATCTGAAGAGACCTTAAATACCTGCTATTCTTTTCCCCTTCTCCCATTTTACATATAAGGGAATTAAGGTACAGAATCTAAGACATTTACACATAGTGACACAGAACTAGTATTCAAATCTAGATCTTCTGAGTTCAAGGCCATGACTTCTACTATGAGATTATAAATTAATTTAGGATTGTAAGTAGAGCATTTTTCTTGATTTTTCTACCTCCAATGTACAAGATCGTGATTTGTATGTAATGATACTTAATAAAGTTTTGTTTATTTTCTTTAATTTTTTTCTTTAATCTTTCACTTAATCTTTATGATAGTCCAACATAGAAGCATATAGCCATAATAAGAGCATATATTAATTCTGGATACTAGAGCTTCCTAATCTTTTACTAGATATAAGTCACATCCACAATAAAAATTAGAAACAAAAAGCAAAAAAATGAAAATGAAAATCCAGCTTAACTGGAATGGATCTGTCCACTTAGAATAGAATCTCTGGGTATACCAATTTCTGTTGACAAATAATATCTTTCATTAATTCCACTATTTTTACAAAATTACCACAGAAAATTTCCCAATCAGTGTAGAAAGGCTAAAATCCCAAAATATGGGGCAATTAGGTGGTTCTCTAGATAGGGCACTACCTCTAAAGTCAGGAGGACCTGAGTTCAAATCTGGTCTCAGACACTTAACACTTCCTAGCTGTGTGATCCTGGGCAAGTTATTTAACCCCAATTGCCGCAGCAAATAAATAAATAAATAAGTAAATAAATAAAATCCAAAAACATTTTAGATAAATGAATGATAAATTGGAAACGATAATCAGAAAACTTAATTCAAATATCCTCAGATTGTAGGATATTTTGTTTTGGTAATTATTTTAAATAGCTTAACATAAAAGAAACTATAGAAAACAAATGAACTCTCATGTTATATTTTTGTCAAGGGAAAAAAGAAATAATTAATCAATTTCCTCACACTAGTGCTCCAAGAGTTGGTAATACAGAAGAGCATGGAGGGCTACTGCTATATAAAACATGGGATTTTTAGACATTACCATATTGTATGACACGGATTGTGTTTTATAACAAGACATTTTGCTGTGCAAACAATGATGCTTTTGGAGAATCATAAGCAAAGTCAAATTTCCAAAACCCAACCATGGGTCAATCTTCCTATAATCATGGGTACTTTGGGGTTATGTGAAATTTAAAAAATAAAATAATACAAAAATATTGATTGCTGGTCCCTAATAAAATGTCTGAAAAACAGATAAACAGAAGAATACGGTATCTATATATCAAATAAGGAATAGAAACCTTTGCTTAAAAATGATGACTATACTGAATTTAAATAAAGATTCAAGCTCTTTCCCCCTCAGACTGTACTTTCATTTATCAAGTCCACATAATAAGGCAAAGAAATAATAAGACTCTGAAATATCCCAACATGTTGACAGACCTAAATTGTAGCCCTATTTTCTCAACCCTCACAGTAATAAATGTCCTCCTGGAGGGCACATCTAATGAATCCCTAAATCTACTCCTATTGAAGACTTCCTTTTCTTTGATGGCTGAATCTGTTACCCTTCCATTTCCTAAGTGTTATCTTCATTTACAGGAGATGAAGTTGTGATGAAGGCACTAGTCTTTGAATAATTTCAGAAAAGGCTTGTCTTTCATTTTTTTACATGAAGGGATAAACTTTCATCATCTATGATAATCCTTCTATTACCACCTACAATTTGGGACAGAGTGAGAGAAAATATGTAGGAAGCCAAAATTATCATGGAGTGACATTGGTAAAATGTTAAAAATGCATCAAAAACATAGAGACTTTGGATTGTAAAGAATGGACCTGGGATTGTCGAGTTTAATGAGTGCAAGCCACAGACTTCAAGTAAGCAAATCCCCAAATTTATTCGGAATGGCTTTAAGGAAATTATGCTTTCCTTTTCTAAAAATAATATTTGTGGTTTATTTTTGACTTTTAAAAAATTGAAGCTCCAAATCCTATCCTTCCTGTTCTTCCTCCCATTCACTGAGAAGGCAAGAAACATAATATCAATTATACATATGAAATCATGCAAAATATATTTACATATTAACCATTTAGCAAAAAAAAAAAGATGAAAGGATAGTATATTTCATTTGCACTCAGAGTTCATAAAATCTTTCTTTGGTGTAGATAGCATTTTTCAACATGAGTCCTTTGGAATTGTCTTGGATCATTGTATTGATCAAAGCAGTCAAATTTTTCACAGTTTATTCTCATTACTGTGTACTATGATTTGTTGGTTTTTTGTACTTCAATTTACATCAGTTTATATACTGATTATGTAGTGTTTGTATATACACACGCATACATATTTTATATATATATACACATACATGTGTATAGTCAGTATTTCTCTGAAATTATTTCCCTTGTATCATTTTTTATAATAAGATAGTATTCCATTACCATCATATGTCCCAACATGTTTAGTCCTTCAATTGATAGACATCCCCTCAATTTCCAATCCTTTGTGACCACTTAAAGAGTTTCTATAAATATATAGTTGTATAGATTCCCACCTTTTTTTCTTTAATCTTATTTTCTTTTATTTCTTTGCAGTAGTGATATTGCTTGGTTAAAAGATATGTAAGCTTTATAGCTCTTTGGGAACTGATCCAATTTTTTTTTTCCAGAGTCGTTGGAACAGTTCCCAAATCCATCAACAAGTTTTTAGCATACCTACTTTCCCAGCATTTGTAATATTTGATAGATTTGAAATGGTACCTCAAAGTTGTTTTAATTTTCATTGCTCCAATAAACAAAGATTTAGAGCAATTTTATATAATTATCAATAACATTTTATTGTCATTCAATTGTTATCAATTGTGTCCAATTTTCTGTGATCTCCTTTGGGCTTTTCTTGGCAAAAATATTGAAGTGGTTTGCCATTTCCTTCTCTAACTTATTTTAGATGCTGAAATAGAAGAAAACAGGGTTAAGTGACTTGCCCAGGGTTACATAATTAATGTGTCTGAGACCATATTTGAACTCAGAAAAGTCTCCTTGACTCCAGGATTGGCACTTTATCTACCTTGTAATGTAACTGCTTTCATATCTTGTGACAGTTTATTCAATGAGGAATGACACTTATTTTTATAAGTTTTATAAGTTTACTCAGTTCCTTATATGTTTGAGGAAAAAAAAGATTTCAGGAAAAAACTTGCTCCTTTTAAATATTAGTTCATTGTTTATGGAAATATCATTTTTTAAAATCAAAATACAATTTCCCTTATTGTCTCTTTTAATTAAGTCTATTATTTGCCTTTTTCTTTCTCTAAGAGAATGACTGCTAGTTCTATTTTTTTTTTACTTCATATGAAGCTTAATAGATTCTATAATATCTCCTTATTTTAATTCTGTGTGTGTGTGTGTGTGTGTGTGTGTGTGTGTGTTTCTGTTTCATGTCTGTCTCTTGTAAACAATGTATTGTTGGACTCTGTTTCTAACTCATTCGGTAATCCTCTTCCATTTTATGAGTGAACTCATTCCATTCATGGTTACTGTGAATTTCTTTCTATTCAATTTTCTTTTGTTTTTCCTTTTCTTTTTTAAAATCCTGTCCTCTTCAAAATTCTGTTTTGTTTCTGACCATTATCTCTTTTAATTGTCTCCCATATCTCTTCTTTCCTTTTCTCCTTTCTCTCCTATTTCCCTATTGGGCAAAATTGATTATTATACTTAATTCTTTGTTTCTCTGTCTGTCTGGCTGGCTCTCCCTCTGGCTCTCTCTTTTTGTCTGTCTCTGTATGTGTGCATGTATGTATTGTTTCCTCTTTGAATCAATTCTGTTAAAAATGCCTAATATTCCCCCAAATCTCCCATTAAAAAAATGTTCCTTTTGTGCCTCTCCTATGTGAGATACATTTTCCTCACATCACCCTTCCCTTCTCTCTTTCAAAACATCCTTCTTTCTCACCCCTATGTTTTTTGAGATCATTGAACATCAATTGATTTACACTCATACCCTCGGTCAAAGTGGACTCCTTCTAATGCCTGATGATAAGGTTCTCAAAAATTATACATATCATCTTTCCATATAGGAATGTAAATGATTTTTTATTGAGTCTCTTATGATTGGTCTTTGTTTACCTTTTTATGCTTCCCTTGAGTCTTGTAATTAAAAATCAAATTTTATATTCAGCTCTGGTTTTTCCATCAGTAATTCTTGAACACTTTCTGCTTCATTAAACATCCACTCCCAATTCTATCCCTTAAAATGGTATTCAGTTTTTCTTGGGATGCCATTTTTGGTTATAATCCTAGCTCCTTGCCTTCTTATGAGAGTATTGCATTTGAAACCCTCCATTCCTAGAGACTGGGGCATTACTTTGCTATACCCAGGTTTTTTCATGATAGTCTTTTCAGAGCTAGTTCTAGGGATATGCAAAATTTTGGGTGTTTCCAAGATAATGAGATCCAGGGAGAAGTGTGATAACTATTTCCTGGTTTCCATTCTGATATTTAACAATAAAAAAGCTCATTTTCCCTTGCAAATATAAATACCAATGTTCCTTTCTCCCTTAGAATTATGATCAGGTTCTTGCTCCCTCTCTATTCTGGAACTGTGACCCAGTACTATTTATGGGCAATAGAGTTGCCTAGCAATGTCAGTTGCCCCCTGCCTGCAAGGGGTCCCCCATATTCTCTTTATGATTACTTATTTAATCCCCTTATCATCTCTGGGCTGATAGTTCCTGAAGCTGTTGCTGTTGTCACCCACCTCCAAGGTCTAATTTTAATACTGTTGCCATTTTCTGGGCCAACCCCCATGCCACTGTCATAGACCTCTTCTGATGACTACTAAAGTTTTCTTAGCTAGAAAAAAAATGAGATTTTGTTGACTCTTTCACTCCAAAATTTGATTGGAGCTACTATTTTAAAGTTGTTTGGAGAGGAATGCAGGCTAGGGTATTGCCTTGATTTCACCATCTTGATTTCCCCAATTCCCCATCAAAAGATGACTTTCTTGCCTGGATAAGACCACAGTAGAAATAGGGTAAAACAGAGCTGGAATGTAAACATATAGGGAAATAGTCAGGGACCTCTGTGACTTAGTGGTTAAAGTGCTGGTCTTATACTATGAAAGGAATGAGCTTGAATTTCACCTGACTATGGAAAGTTGGGCAAGTCAATGCTGTTTCTATCTCCTCATTTGTAAAATGTGAATAACATTTATATCACAAGATTGTGAGCATAAAATAGAAGAGTACAAAGTGTTTTGCAAATTTTAAAACCTTTAACATAAGCTTTTAATATTATCAATACCCATGACATATAGAATATGAACCACCTAGTATTAGACTAGGAAGATATCACATTCATTCATTCATTTTCTACATACACACACACACACACACACACACACACACACCACACATACACAAATGTGTATGTGTATGTATATATATATATATATATATATATATATATACACACACACACACACACATCCATTTATCAATTTATTTATTTGTCTATTTTATTCACCTATTTGTTTATTTTTAAGACTGGACTTCTGGTTTAGGAAACTCTCAGTGAGCTAATGCCCTTTACCAATATAGTAGCTTCTCTTCAATTTATATTCCAAGAATGTTTACTATATTACAATGAGATTAAATAACTTGCTTAACTTGTATGAATCAGAGCTATGACTTGAACTAAAATTTATTGACTAAGGCCAGTATTATGTTAACCAATGTCTCTATTCAGTAGTAATGTTTATGTGTCTCTAATTAACTTTGGAATATTTCTTCTAATTTTTTATCTGTAGCATATACTCTTGTGGTCTACAATGTGAAGCAACAAGAAGTAGAATGAAAAGAAAAGAAACGATATAAGATATAATCTA
Organism: Antechinus flavipes; assembly: GCF_016432865.1. NCBI lineage: Eukaryota > Metazoa > Chordata > Mammalia > Dasyuromorphia > Dasyuridae > Antechinus > Antechinus flavipes. The sequence continues at coordinate 30,056,239 of NC_067402.1, read as the reverse complement.
GTCATATTAGCATGCATAAAGATGAGGGAAAACTTAATTAGGGATTGACTATTGACAGAGTATGTTTCAGGAAATCCAAAAAATCCCTTCCAATTCATAATTCTTGCAATTGATATCCATTGGCCAAGGAAGGCTTAGAAAAAAGAATGTTAGGTGAAAGCTTGAAAGTCAGAACTCAAAAAACTCTCAGACTAAGGCCAAATAAATGAGATTCTTAGAACACAGATATGATTTATTGAGGTCTAGAGCCTTGGTCAACAGTAACATTTCATTAGAGATAATTTTTTTTTCCCTCTTCTTCCCCTAATTCCTTTCCCTTTTCTTTATCTTTTTCATCCTTTTCCTTTTACCTTCTTTCTTCATTACAAATTTATCTTGTCATCTAAATGGGAACCCCAGGTCTTATAAATCTATTTTCATTCTTCTGTCTAACAGATATTTTGCCCTTATTCTAGACAAAGACAATTTAATCATATATGTTGACCAATGATGACAGGTTTATTGTACAGTAAATAAGCGAGATTGCTTTAGCCAATGAAGGGAAGAAAATTCCTAAGAAAGAAAAATAAAAGTAAACTAACCAAAATGACATCTTATATTACTAATATCGATTCTAATTTGTTAGAGGTGTATAAGGTATAAACTGCACTGGTGATTCAGTTTTCTCATCTACAAGATGAGATTTTTGGACAGTACTTACAGTCTATAATTCCATGAGCTTGTTGAATTTCCCAATCACCTGTTGAAACAGGGAATAATATCCACAAGAATAATACCATTGTATCTGTTAAAAGTGAGGAAGCAAGACAAAACCTTGGGATGGTGGGGATAGACAATTACTCTTGATACTCAAAGAACTAGAATTGGAAGGGTTCATAATAACTCTTCCCTGAAGCCTTGAAAAATTTAATCCTCCAACTTGACTGAACAATATCTACAAAGGAGAAACCTACATGTTACATCTAAGATAGCCCACATCCTTGCTGATAGTTCTGTTAGAAATGTTTGTGCATTCTCCTCACTTAAATTAAGACAAAATTGTATTATTAGCTACTTTTACTTACTGTTAATAATTCTGTCTACCAAGGACAAGCAGAGGAAATGATTTCACTTTTGCATAGTGGTCCTGCCTTTACTTGAAGATATTTCATGCCCTTCATAAGTTTCTCTTCTCCATTCTAAGCATTCATAACCATTTTAGTCTTTTCTTAAATAGCAGGGACTTGGATCTTTGCCCATACTGATCAACTTCTGGCCACTCTCTAGTTCATAAGTAACAGTCCTAAAATGCGCTACTCTGAACTGTGTTCAATACTCTAGATTTGGTCTGACCAGGACCATGGAGCATCATTGTTTAATCCCAAATGCTCCTTGATTTCCCATTAGCCTTCTTACAATCTATCAAACATAAATCAGGTAAATATTGGAATGTAAAGACCAAAGCACCACTTGATAGCGGTCATAATATTCATATTCAAAAAGGAAAAAAAAATAAACCTTATCTTACCTCTTGCTGTTGGAGAGACAAAATGTAAAATGGACGATGGCACAGGACTAAAAACCTGAGTTCTAATTCCTCCTTTCCTGCTACGTAGCTATCTTCCCTGCTCTCATTTTCCTTATGTGGAAAAAGAAGAGATTAGATGTAAACCATCTCAATATTCATTCTGGTTCTAAAATGCTATCACCCTAAATACAGTTTTACATTCTAATTTACTCCCTGCTGTTACTGTGATAACAATGTCCAAACCCAATCTTCAGGTTACATGTAGTACAAGAGCATTTGAGGCCCATCTGTTCTCAGACTTTAGTTTGTTGATAGGCTTATGCTCTTGTTTAACTCTATAATTGAACAAATAAGAAGACATTATTAATGGGAAAATAATGAAATTGAAGAGAAGGAAAATAATAGGGCTCTCCCCCAATTTGAGTTTTGGGTCTTATTTTCCCTTAAAAGTTAGAGAAACAGGAACACCCATGTACACACACATGTACATGCTAAATACAATATTAATATTTTGGAATTTATATCACTGCTTAGCATTTATACATTGTGGATCACTGAAACTTTTAAAAAATATATATTTTAAATTCACAGATAACAATTTTGAGAGCTTCCAGAGATGGATCAAGGATTTATATTCTAAATAAGCTTTGGAGAAAGAATATATGATACTGATGAAATCAGTAAGGATTCTAGATTTAAATACACATCTATCTATCTATTATCCATTCTTTCTACCTATCTATAATAATGAAAACAATAAGTACAATTATTATAAAGTAGTACATATAAGTGTATATATGTGTGTATATGTGTGTGTGTGTGTGCCAAGCACAGTACTAGGCACTTTACAGATATCAAATTTGAGTTTAAAACTATCCTAGGAGATAGGGCTATTATCATCCTCTTTCTATAGGTGAGGAAACTGAGTAAAACAGGTTAAGTGATCTGTCAAGTGTTACAGAGACATTTACTTGTCTGATGCTTGTTTAAACTCAGGTGTTCCTGACTTCAGGTTATATGAATATTTATATGTTATGTGTGTCTGAGAATCTGTAATCTCATTGTAGGATCATTCCTTTCAATTCTCTAATTCTGTTGATTATAAACCTTCCATATCTTGTCATCTTTTTAAAAATTCTTGTTCATGTCCTCCTTGAAGACTTGGGGACAGGGCTCATGCAATCTTCTTTAAAATTTCTTCTAAGTCCCTTAATATTATGTGTAGACCACTGCAGAAGGTGGGCTTTCAATACTGAGATGGACAATGATCAGAAAGGAGCTTGATTGTATTTGGGGAATTTACCTACATTTTTAGTGAGTCCATATTTCTGCTTAAAACAAAAGCTTATCTCTTTAATACCAGTATTTTTTCTACTGATGTTCCATAGCTGCAAATTGTAAAATTTCACACCATACAAAGAGGTGTGTGTGTGTGTGTGTGTGAGAGAGAGAGAGAGAGAGAGACAGAGAGACAGAGAGACAGAGAGACAGAGACAGAGATAGAGACAGAGACAGAGACAGAGGAAGAAGGGAAGGCAGGAAGGGAGAGACAGATAGAGGTACTTAGGGCTCAGTGAGTCTTCTTTCCTCCCTCCCTCCCTCCCTCCCTCCTTCCCTCTTTTCTTCCCTCTTTCCTTCTCTTCCTTTCTCCTTCCCTTCCTTCCTTCCTTCCTTCCTTTCTTCCTTCCTTCCTTCCTGCCTGCCTGCCTGCCTTCCTTTCTTTTTTCCTTTCCTCCTTCTCTTTCAGATAATGTCTGAGGTTGAATTTGAATTCAAGTCCTCCTGATTCCAGGGGCAGTGCTCTATCTACTGTGCAACCCAGCTGTCCTGGCTTTCCATTTTAATTAGCTAGTCTTCATGAAAAGATGCTAGTGTTAGTTTTTTTTTTTTTTTTTTTTTTTTTCCCCAGCACTTAGCACAGCGCCTACCAGATTTCTTGTTGTTCAGTTATTTCCAGGGGTGTTCAACAGTAAATAAAAGATTATTGACTGACTGATTTGGTCTCCAATGAAATTATTGGGATTTGAGAAGTTGTCCCTATTTCAAACAGGTAGATGCGTTTTAGGAGGAAGAAAAAGAGAGAGGAATGAGCCTCTACCTTTCTTTTCCCTCACCAGGGAACTTTATAAGGAAGAGCCAGAGCTACCAGAAGGGACATGGTCATGCTGTTCTCCTGTTCCTCTCTGCTGACTCTGAGGGCCACATGTGACTTCATCCCATTCTCCCCTTCACTTTCCTACCCTGTAGAAGAATCTGAGAATTATCCAACAAAGAGTCTCCTCCTCAAAGAATTATGTGCCCCCCCCCCCAAAAAAAAAAGGGTTGACTGCTCTTTTCTTGAGAAAGTGAGAAACAACAGAGATGACCATATGGATGTTCCTATATGTATGTCCATGTAGTATATGATTTTCATGTAGATATATGCAACATATATTTTACTACTGGTCAGGCACTGTACTAAGCCCTAGATTTACAAAGAAAGAGCCCCAAAATATCTCTTCAAGGATCATCCATTTTAATGAGAAAGAAAATGTGTGTGTGTGTGTGTGTGTGTGTGTGCTTATCAAGATAAATACAAAAGAGAAAGCTAGTGGCCTTAGAAAGCATAAATTATAAAATATATTTTATTCCCAAATATTCTGTCAGAAATGATTTTGCTCATCTAAATGTGAATGTTAGCTTGTATTATAGAGCTAGATGGAAAGCCATTTATGTTTCCCTCATCAAAGCACAGCTTTAAAGCAGTAAGGGATCTGCGAAGCCTTAGCCTCCTCTCCCTCATTTTATAGATGAGGTGACTGAGGCCCAGATAAGCCAAGGACTTGCTCATAACCACACAATTAGAGCATCCAAGGCAATCTTTAAATTTAGGACCATCTTAAAAATAGGCAGACTTTCTAAGGAAATTTTTAGAAATATTTCAGATTCTATCATTTCCTGAAAGCATGATGTCAACCTATAAATGAGTTTGGATCAATCCTTGAAGAGCTTAACAGAATTTAGATCATTTTTATTACCATAACATCAAATTTGATGACATCACAGAAATTTCTATGAAGGCTGATTCTTGATGTGAGGAATAGCAGAAATGGGGCATGGGATGGATACCACTTTCAAGAATGAGAGAATGTTTATGGAAGAGGCAATTTTTAGGGAGAAAGCTAGCCTGAAATATGAGAGAAAGAGAAAAACAGACAGACAGAGACAGATCCAAAGAGGTATAAACAGAGAGAGGGAAACAGAGACAGAAAGACAGGAAGTTCGAGACAGACAGAGAGAAATAGAGACAAGAGAGGGTTAGACATATGGACAGACACAGTGAGAGAATGAGACTCTCAGATGATGGAGAAACATTTGTTATCCCTTTTTTTAAATTACACTGTCATTTCCTGGATTGGTCAGATAGATTGTGGACAAATGTCTATTTTCAGAACTGCTCCAGAGTATTCATTGTGCTCTTCCCAATAACTTTAATTAAAAGTGATGTACACAAGCCCTCTGGTGTCAAGCACCAGATTTCATTTTCTCTTCTAATTTTAAAGGACCTTTGGCTTCTTTGGTTAACTTCTTTTTTAGCAAAAAAGGTAACTACACTTACATATACACTATATTTGTATATATATAAATATATGAGAAAGTGACAAAATAGAACAGGAGGAGGAGGAAAAAAGTGATAAAGGGAAAAGAGCAGAGACAATGTGAAAAAAAAAGGCAATGCACAAAAGTAAAGGAGAAGGTGTACCCATCAAAGAACAGTAAGCACATATTTGCACAAAGTTCTCTGCTAAACAGCAATCCTAAATGTTCTTCCATTCATGTAACTAGTACCCATCCCATGCACCATTTCTGCTATTCCTCACATCAGGAATCATCCTTCATAGAAACTTTTGCGTTATCATCAAGTTTGATACCTCCCTGACTGAAGTGGGAAACCAATTCAAAATTTCAGAGGAGCTCCTTCCCCTCCCTAGAAGTCATGTGGCTCTCTCCAACATGGTCATTCATTCGGATAGGGATTACCATAAATCAGTCTCTGTGCTAACTATTGGGGATGTACAAAAAAAAAAAAAAAAAAAACATTCATTTGTTTTTGAGGATTATTGAAGGCCATGATACACCTAAAGAAGAAAGGTGACAATCATAATAACAAAAGAAACAGCTTTAACAGTAGCATTATGGATTAACTGGAAAGGTATCAAGGACAAAAATGAATTTTCTGATAAGGAGAAAGAGAGCTATTTTCTAGCACTTAAGTACTAAGTCTGTTGCTGTGCTAAGGACAGGGGATAAAAAGAAAAGTAAAAATACAGTCCCTGCCCTCAATTAGCTTACATTCCAACTGGGGAAATGGTACATGAAACATACCTAGGATATACCTAGGTATATGCAGATATATTTGAGAGATGATTTCAGAGTGAAGGTCCTTTGTTGGAGGAGGATTGGAAGAAGAGGGAGAGACCAAAAACGGCTTTCCACGGAAGTTGAGATTTGAAATGAGTCAAGAAGAATATCAGAACTATTATAATTGTATTAAAATGTCAAGTTATTATTTAAATTAAACATATAGTAGCACTATGTCTAGTTCTGTGTTAGATAACTCAGGCTACTTTGTAGCCTCAGTGACTAATTCCAATAAATGCTATTTCAAGAGAAAGTCTGAAAAAAGAATAATACCTCTAAGCTTCAGATAATCAGTCTTTTAATGCAATAATGATTAGTATAAATCCAGAGAGAAACACAAAAGAAAACAATCTTGGGTCATTCCTCATAGTCTAGTGCAATGGGATTTAAGTTTTGCCAAACTTGTTCATTTGAGGTAATATTACAAAGTAGATAGTACTTGAAACTTTGAATTAGGATTTGATACATTTAAATAGCACCTCTAACATTTAATAGCTATTTAACTCTGGGCAAAGGACTCACTTTCTCCACTTTTGTTTCCTCATGGAAAATGGCATAATAATTACAGCCAACTCCCATGATTCTTGGCAGGATTAAATGAGATTATATACAGCACTATCCAAATGTGAAAGTCCTATATACACATATATTGATATTATAGTAAACCATTAAGTTGTCCCCTGCATCAGAGAGTATCAGTTACCTTTTTGTCCCTAATTGAACTGTATTGTTTTGTTGAACATAATTTTAGAGAAAAAATATTGAATTTTGGTTTTCTGAGAAATTTAACAAGTCCATATCATTCTTTGCAGGTCTCTCAAAAACTTTCTTTTGTCATTTCTTTTAGTACAATAGCATTTAATTTTAAAAGTATAGTAAATAATCCCTCTCTCCTCCTCGAGGTAACTGATTAAGAGTGTAATGTACAGAACTCAGAGAACAATTGGAACAATAACAATATTGAAAAGATAAATGTTTTTTTTTCCAATTATTATAATTTTTATCTTCCACTCTGCCCCCCCCCAATACTGAGCACTTTTTAAAAGAAAGAAAAACAAACCACATGACATATGTACCTAATTCAGCAAAACAAATTTCCACATACTCTGAAAATGTAAATCTCTTCCTGAATTCTAAGTTCTTGTCTTTGCAGAAATTGGGTGTTGGTATTTCCTCTTTAGCCTTTGAATTCATGATTTTCAGTGTATTTATTGGGTATTTAAAAAAATGATTTTGAATGATTTAAAAGTTCTGATCAATGTAGGAACCAACCTTGATTCTAGATGACTAATGATGAAGTATATTAGCCATCTCATCATAGGAATGGGGATGATATACTCAAGACGCCAAGATGACACTTTTTGGGAAAGAATTAATTAGGGAATTTTGTTGTGGTTGTTCTTGAGTTTAAATATTAGACAAGCTTTCTTATGTTTTTGTTTTTGTTTTTTTTAATTTTTGGCCAATAAATGGAAGTTGAAAAGTGAAGGAAGGAAAGAACAATCCTTGAACAATAAAAAAAAAAATCAATTTAACAAGCATGTTTTTAATCCCTGCATCTAAAATATGAAAAAGTATTTGACTTGCCATAATTCTTAGAGCATGTCTTACAGGTCATTCCATGATGTATATTTCTAGGTAACTTTGAGTCCCTTAACTATTAACTTTGATTGCAAACCTCTCTCTCCATCGGTCTACTTAAACTTGAACCTGGATTTCTTGCTTGTTGATGAGGTTCAACCTGGAATGGTTTAAAATGCTATAGTGCAGCCCACATTGATTGGATCTGTTTCATTGCACTTAGCCACCAAGGCTTATCTTTCAACTGTGCAGTAAGATAAATTTATATTGCCCTGCCACGATTTGCTCTTTATAAAGCCTTTACTGCTTATGAAGGATAACAACAACATATATATTCATACATCAAAAGACTCCACACTGCAGGCAGATCTATCTTCCAAAGAGAAACTTCAACTTGCACTTATCTGTTATCTCGGCATCTTGTTTATGATCTTTTCTTATGATGAACTAAAGTTTAGAGTGGAAAAAGCTGAATAACTGACCATAGTCAGTTCTACTTTATCATATGAAACTATGTACTTTATTTAGCTCATGCTTCTGTAATATTTATTTTTGGCTTTATGGGGTTTCTTAAACTAGAAATAAGAAATTGAAATGAATTAGGAGTGCCCTACAAGACTTCAATTTTTAAAAAGATAAAATAGGTAGGGAGAGGTTGTAGATTGAAGACTGGAAAAAATACCTTTGAGGTAATCTGATACATCACTCTGAATTTAAACATAAGGAACCTGAGAGTGAGATGGTTCAAATGATTTATCCAATGGAATTGATTTACCTACTACCACAATAATAAGTAGCAAATCTTGAGTCCAATTCAGATCTTTAGGCTTCATATTCTGTCTTCTTTCCATCAAATGATACCATCTTAGCGAGGGTTCTCCAATGCCTGAAAGCCTTCAAAATGTTTGATGATTTCTTATTGGGCATATTGTATGAGAGATTTTTGTTCAAGTATTTACTGGATAGGATGGCTTATGAGATTGCTTTCAATTCATAGATTTTAAAAGATGATCGTAATCCAATCCACATATATATATATATATATATATATATATATATATATATATATATATCTGATGTTGTTGCTGTTGATGATGATGATCCTTTGTTTTTATTTTTGTTTTCTATTTTATATTTTAATATCAAAATTCACTTTTATTGAATGTCATATTCAGGGATGGCTTTACATATATGTAAGTAGAACAGGCATTTGCTTATATGATATGATTTGTGTGATCCTTTGCTTTTTGAAAAGCACCAGTGACATCATAAGGTGAGGTCTTGATTTATGAATGAATTGATTTAAATAAGGCAGAGTTGCACAATAATCAACTTTACTTTCTCTTCCAGAATAACTGAAGCTCAGTAACAAGACAAAAGTCAGGGTGATTATGCCATCCTAGGATACAGGAAATGACCTTGGTATCTTTGATAACTGACCAAGTACTAAGTGTTCTATATTACGTGCTTCAGCCACCTTTGTGGTCATTGCAATAAATTGTTATTCAACTATTCAGCCCAGGGAAGTCTCCATATGTTGGGGTAGACATCCAGCTAACTCAGCAATGGGTTTAAAGTTTGTAAGTTACCCTCATCCTTTTTTAATCTGTCTAACAAGACAGTTTTGCCAGGGTATGTCTGCTGCACATCCTTTTTGGAGCCATGGCAGAGAGACTCTGGCACAGACGTGTCCATGCTAGATTTAGGAATACAATCCAGGCTTTCTGGTTCACTGCCTTTTTCTTCTTGTGATTCACTGGTACAGATACAGACAGTTCTCACTTTTCATAAATTCCCATTATACAAATTTGAATCTATATAAAGAATTCTGAAAAAAACCATATTCTCCTCCCCCCATACACACAAAAAATGAAATTCCTCATGTAAAGCAGATGTTGCACAATAAGATGCTGTTTGATGCCAGCCAGTGGTGGGAAGCTGAGAAGCATTTCTAAGTCATATGCTATGTGAGTGATGCTGTGTCTCCTTCTGTGTTCAATAGTGAATCTTATATTTTCACCATGTTTGGTGGCAAATGTGCTCTTGATAGGAAACGTGAAATATTTTGTAAGTGTTAGCCAATAGACTTAGAAATGAAAAAAAAATTAGAAAATAAGGAGAAAAATTTGTGTTTAAAAGCATATGAACTTGGTCTTGCAATTCTGGTTATATCATAGTGAAAGATGCTGTTCTAATAATTATAGATAATACTTATTATATGTCAAAATTAGGATGTAGATTGTTGCAGTGCTGTCAGAAATATTGTCATTGGGGGCTGCAATTTCTGGCTTGGCCCAGGTCTTATGATGTGAATGCTTGTATGAGATCAATTCATCTGTCACAATAAAGAGAAGATACTATTATAGTTATGGGAAAATGATGAAATTTTTGGATGTAGAAAACCAGATTCAGAAGTATACATCTTTAAGCATGATAACATTTCAAACCAAGCTCAAACACTCTTTGAAGACCTCTTTTTACCTCTTAAAGGTAAAGTACTCTGAAGGAACACAGCTATTTACAGCAAGCAGTGATTGGTTTGCACAATTTAAAATCATGCAGGATTTTATAATGTGCAAGTGTCAGGAAAGGCTGCTTGTTTTAGCAGAAGAGAAGTTCCCAGAGTTTCTGCAAAAATAATAGATGAAGTCCCTACTTGATGGAGCAAATCTTTAAAGTAGACAAAACAGGCATATTTTATCAAAAAAATGCTATTTTGAACCTACGTCTCGGTAGAAGGAGGAAAAAACTTGGCCAATGCACAAAGCCTCAAAAAAATGGAATTGCTCTTCTACTTGGAGGGAATGCATCTGGACCTTGCAAATTACAATCTGTTCTTTGTGCAGCACTCAGAAAACCCCAGAGCATTGAAAAGAATCAGCAGGGACATAGCCATTTACAATTCATTTCATTTTATGATTTTCATAGATTTGACAAAGATGAAATGTTAGTAACAAAATTGGAAAATTAGCACAAAAATTGGGCCTAAAAGATGGGGGAAATGATGTGGAAGAGTTGATTGAGATTTATGGAGAAGAATTTTTAAAACAAGGATTTGGTTGAACTACTAGCCACAAAGATTGTAGAAGAAGAAAGGAAATCTTCAGAACTCAAGGTTAAACCAAAAAAATTAATAACAAAACAGTTGGCAGAAGCATTTCATCATTTGAACTCTTTTTTGTTTTTTTATATTGAAAAGACAGGTCCAAATACTACAAGATTTTTTAAAGTTCAAAGACTAGTTGAAGAGAAGAGTGCTTGCTTTCTTTAGATATTCCTGGGGGTGAGGAGAGGAGGACTCTATCCAAACATTTCTCAGTAGCTTCATTAAAAATAATTGAATATGGATAGAGCATCAGCCTTGAAGTCAGGAGGACCTGAGTTCAAGTTTGGCCAGAGATACTTAACACTTCCTAGCTGAGTGACCCTGGCCAGTCACTTTACTCCAATTGTCTTAGCAAAAAAAAAAAAAATACATACATACATACATATATATATATATATATATATATATATATATATATATATATATATAGTTTATATAGTTTAAAAAAATTTGAATAGCCAACTCTCAGTGATAAAGGCTAGGTAAATTTGGATGGGGAAGAGGCAACACATCACACACCTATGTTAATTTTACTGTACACTACTGCGCATACTTTATTATTAATTTTCATTTCATAATTCTACTTATTGTTATTGCACAGTATTTAATAAGTTCAAATTTTAACACATTTTATAAATCTTCTATAGGTATTATTTTGCACATGCCTTTGTTATATAAGCTAAGTGAAGGGAATCTGTGGGAACAAATTCACATTTTACAAAATTCACTTTACATAAAGGGCTATGAACTTATGTAAAGTGAGAACTCTCTGTACTTTGAAAATGAGTGTGTTGGCAGTTAAAAACAAATTGGAAATGGTGAAAAATCACCCTGAAAGATCTGAAGGCTTGCTTAAAGGATTACGATTCACATTCCTCTTCTAAGCTTCATAAATTGCAAATAGTGCTATAATAATAATAGCATGCATTTTATAGTGCTTTAAGTTTTGTGAAGTGTTTTACATGTGTTATTCCACTTGAACCTCACAACGATGCTGGGTGGTAGATGTTATTACTATATCACTTTAAAGATGGAGAAACCAAAGTTGAGGGAGGTTCCCAAGGCATGTGCCCAAGATCCAATATCTAATGTCTGAGGTAGATTGTGAACTGATGTCTTACGGATCCCAAGTCCACCATTCATCCACTTTGTTGCCTAGCTAATATGTCATGGTCTCTGGGGTAGTTGAGGCAGGACAACATTCCTTCTAAATAAGATCTGGGATTTTAATGGGCTATAAGCTCACTAAAACGATCAATGGAAGCTTAATATACATCTTTTCTTACTGTGTCTCTCTCCCAATAGCAAGAATAGACTGCTAAACCACAAAATAGACCTTTGATAAATGCTGGTTGACCTGAAATTGCACCTTAAAAGACAAAAGGATAATATGTGGAATGACTTCATTTAAAGCTTATAAATTCAGAGATGGTAGTTGGCCACCCAAATTTTCAACCAATAACTTAACTCATGACTAATAGCTTCTCCAATAGGGAATATGCCTAATCATGCCAGATTATGAGACACTCAGAGCAGCTATGTGGCTCAGTGAATAGAATGCCTGGTTGGAAGTCAAGAAGTCCTGAGTTCAAATTTGGCATCAGACCCTTATTAGCTATGAGACCATGTGCTAATCACTTAACCCTATTTCAGTTCCTCATCTGCAAAATAAGCTGGAGAGGGATATAAAACTACTCCAATATCTTTGTCAAGAAAACCTCTCAGAGTCAGACATGACTAAAATCACTGAACAATATGAGGCACTAATACTTTATTCTGGGAGGTTCCCTAACTTGTCCCAACCTGATTTAAACTAAAATAGGTCTCAAGGGAAGGAATTGTTCAAGTTGACATTTCTACCATTTTCCAAGATGAGTTTATGTGATACAGAATACGATGCTTGGAATTTTTTTTAAATTTTATTTATTTGGTCGAGAGAAATGTCAGCATGTTTTGCTGTGGTAATTGGAAACATCAAGGCATCAAATGTATTCATCCTACTTCCAGCCCTGTTAGAGATGTATACTATGCTTAATATGTAAAATATCAGTCCTTTCATCTATTTTAGGGCTTTCTGTATTGGGGTTTGGAAGACAATCTTGAGTAGATGAAATACCCTTCAGATGTGATGCAAAAATCTGAAAGTACAAAATACATTTTAAAGCTATTTTCTTTTGATGGTCTGACATAAAACTATGTTGTTATTTTTAGGGTATCCAGCTTTATTCTGGTAAAGAAAAACACTCCAACACTATATGCTTGTTGAAAATTACCTCTGAGTGCCTTCACTCTTTAATCACTCAAAGATGTCTCAGCTAGACCTTGTGATGGGGAATTAGCCGCTTGTTAACTCCCTGGCTGCTGAACCTCAGCCCTTGCTATTGCTAGAGAAAGCATATGTCAAGTCCTTCAACGAGAATTTGTTTTTCCATCTGCTTCCACCCTAACCTTCTTACAATATCACTGGATCCAAAGTTTCATATTTAACCTTTCCAGCATCTGATCAAGACAGTTTCCACTTCTTATCTCAACTTTTTTTTTTTAATTTTTCAACTTGAATTCAAAACATTATTTCAAAAAAATAAGATTCAGAGAACCATCACAGTATATGTGATCCCACCAAGAAGATGGAACTAAAGCACTTTGGGAATGTATTCAAATTCTCTTAAGAATCTGTAAGGCAATGTCAGATCTGAAAGCCTGTCAAGGTTTGTGTCTGTCTTATTTTATGTATAGGATTATAATTTTTTATGTGTCAAGGACCTCATGATACGTGTGTTTATTCAGTTGGATTGTTGTTGCAGTCATTTCAGTCACGTCTGACTGATCTCCATTTGAGTTTTTCTTGGCAAAGTTATTAGAGTAATTTGCTATTTCCTTCTCCAACTCATTTTACAGATGAGGAAACTGAGGCAAACCAGGTTAAATTATTTGCCCAAGGACATATAGATAGCAAGTATTTAAAGCTAGATTTGAACTACATCTCTGTGACAACAGGTCTGCCACATGACCATCCATGTACACATGGGCACACACAGATGTGCATGTGTATGTATCTGTGTGTGTATATATGTATGTATGTATATGTGGCTGTATGGCTATACATCCATATAGAGATTTATTCTCTCTCTTTGTGTCTCTCTGTGATTTTCTCTCTGTCTGTCTCTCTCTGTGTGTCTCTTTCTTTCTCTCTCTCTCTCTCTCTCACGCACACACACACACAAATGTGATTTATTCACATGCTTATACACCTTAGTATCCAAGACAACCTTTTAACATGAAGTTACAGAGAATGTCTAAATATACATTGGTGGATGGAATTTATTCATATTATTAACCTCTATGTCAATGAAATTACAAATCTAGACCTCTTCCAGTACATAGACAGACACATATACACTCGTAAATATACAATCTCACAAATACTTCATTTTAAAGTTGAACTGTGATTTCTTAAAACACAATTTCCCAAATGTTTGGAACATTGTAAAGTTTTCATAAATGTTGGTAGCCAATTGCTTACATGATTTCATGTAAAATGATACTGCATAGTGTTCTTGTTAATATTATTGTATACTTTTCTTTTCCAGAATGAAAATTCCATTGTTATAAATCTAAGCTTCTTAAACTGTGGATCAAAATCACATATGGGATCATGTAGCTAAATGTGAGGATCATGAAAAATTTGGCAACAGGAAAACCTTTCTGAATGTAACAACCAAAGATTAATTCAAACTTAAATGCATAATGAATTTGCAGTGTTTCTAGCGGTGCTTGCCCATGTCTCATTGTGCGACTTCACTGAAGTCTTGGTTCTGAACATACAACATGTGTGTTTTACACTGTGCATGCACGAATGTTGCCAGAAACACTCCAAGTAAACATGTCTTGTATGTGAGTAGTCTATCATTGGAAAAATGTTTAAGAAACCATGGTATAACTTCTACTTCTAATGTGTAAGCAACTTCTCTATATCTCAGAGGCTGAGTTGCCTGGGACATGGAAAGGTAAAATAATTTATTCAGGATTGCACAGTTCGTAGGAATCAAAGGTGAGATTTGAATCCACATCTTTCTGACTGAGACAAGGTTTTTGTCCATTTTGTCAAGCGGTTACAGGTAGAGTTGTCCATATATATATATATATATATATATATATATATATATATATGGTCTGGTCTGGTCTATATATGTGTAATGATATATACATATATTTTATATATCATTACACATATATAGATATGTATATATACATATATATGTATATATCATTACACATATATAGATATGTATATATACATATATATGTATATATCATTACACATATATAGATATGTATATATACATATATATGTATATATCATTACACATATATAGACCAAACCAGGTGTGCCCATGTTTATGTTTATGTGGCTATATATATATGTGTGTACAAGTATTTAGCCTGGTAGAGTGCGGGAAAAAAAGGCCAATCTTAGTTTCAGGAAGATCTGGCTAGACATAAATCTTGCTTCTCACCTGCCTATGGGCAACACCCCAAGCAACATTCCAAGTATAAAAGTTAAAGAACAGGTATGAGATTGCATCAGTGGAGGTTGTTTTCACAGTAGAGGTACCCTAAATAGATGAAACTGCAAGTCCCAGTTAGGATTTGGCGGGGGAGGGGGAGGATTTTCCAACTGTGAATGAAATTAATCCCATCACTTGTTATAAAAGTCAGAGCTAAATTTCTTCTTTACATGGCTTATATCTATCCGAGGTAATTGATGTTCTTCAGCAGACAGTCAGCTTCTGAACAGCTTCTATTAGATGAGGATTCTGATTCTGGCAGATCTGACAATCATTATGTACTTTGGGGGAAAACAAAGGGACAGTAGCCATTGACAGTTACAAGGCTTTGAGCCAATGATCCCAGTAGTAGGATGAAACCCTAAGAATATTAACAAAAGGAGACAGAAATAGCACAAAATACATAGTGTGTTTATTTAAAAGAAAAAAAAAAGCAGAAAAGAGCTCACAGATACTATAATTGGAGAAGGGCTGAGCAGATTGTGATATTGTTTCTCCCGAACTCTGATAAACAGAAATTAGAATTCCTTTCTGTCTTTGGGGCAGCCAGGTGGTAGAATGACTGGGCCTAATGTCAGGATGACTTGAATTCAAATGTAATCTCAGAAACTTACTAGATGTGTGACCCTGGTCAAGTCACTTATTTTTAGTTTCCTCAGTTGTAAATGGGGATAATAATAGTATTTATCTCATATGGTTGTGGTGAAGATAAAATGAGATGATAATTTAAAAGGGCTCAACATAATTCTTGACATATAGCAGGTGCTAAAAATGCTTAGTTTTTTTTCCTTTCCCTTCCAAAAATAAAACTAGATATATAGAGAAAAAGGAAACTGAAACTACAATGTACACTCAGATTATGATTACAGAGGAAACAAAAGTAACAAAATCCTTTAACACCTCATGCTCCCTAAAAAGATAGCTATAGCATGGAATCATGAGATCAAAAACAACAGCATTATTTTGTTACTCTTCACATGCACATTGTAAAGAAATTATAAATAGCATAATGCCTGTGGTGTATGCATAACTTTGCTTTTGCATTTTATTTACTTGACATTTGTTTTATTGTTTATAAAAAAAGTCCTTTGAAATAAACATAGGCAGATAATATGCAAGACAATGTTGACTCTTTATATATGATAAAAATAGAAATCATATCTATAGCAAAACATTATTGAGGAATACTCTTTTTTATTAAAGCTTTTTCTTTTCAAAACATATGCATGAGTAATTTTTCAACATTGACCCTTCCTGGTCTGACCTTTTGTTCCAAAATTTCCCTTCCTGCCCCCCACTCCCTCCCCTAGATGGCAGGTAGTCCAATATATGTTAAAATATATGTTAAATCTAATATATGTGTACATATTTAATGGGTATATTCTTTTCTTGAATTCACAGAGCAGAATTTTTAAAAATCTGTATTCATAAGACAGAAATGGGCATTTCAGTGCATATTATGTGCCAGACACTGAGCAATGGAAGTTTCACTATTGCTAAAACTTTACCTTATCTCTCTTGAGATAGAGTGATTAAAGTGGCCCATCAGTCCCAGAAGAGTTTCAGTTTTATTGATCGCTAACTAAGCCTTCACATCATTTGGAAGGAGAGAGTTCACATGAAAGGCCTCCGAGTATGGGGGCACATTGAACTGCTTAAAGCAATGGGAAATTTGGCACTCAGGAGATTTCTTCTCAAAGTGGACGGCAGAGCTCAGGGAATCAATTCGCCCACCGCCACCGCATTACCGAGAAAGCAAATGTTCTACAGTAAGCAGCCAGTACAGTGGAAAGTGGGCTTGGATGGTCGTATCTGTCTTGTATTGTACCCAGGATGACAGGCTACTGCAAAAGAGCTCATTTGCTAGGGCTTTGATGGGGCTATAATTTTCCATTTAAAATGCAAAATTCCCCACACCAAATCACTTGAATAATTATGAAGATGTAAGTAATCCTTTTGCTAAAAGTAATTATGGGGAGCAAGGCTCTCCTTTGCCTTCAGTGTTCGTGCATATGTTTGTTTCTGTGAGCAGGCTCATTAAAATGTTGAGAAACTTGCTGAAACGCTGGCATTTGGGATGGAAAGCAGTTGTACTCCTGGCAAAACCTAACACATATTTCTAAGGAAAATGAAAGCTGTGGTTATAATAAGCTTAATTTACCACAAACAAGGGCCAAACCAACAGACTTCTATTTCATATTTGAAGCTATACTGAACTTCCACAGTAGGGGGTCTTCTTTTTATAAAATCAAAAAGAAAAATGGTCTGTTCTGTTAGCAAATATATTGTAGGGGTTGGGTGGGAATGGGCTGGGCCTTGCAAAATACGGCAGTTAAGAAGCCAAAATAAACAATGTATCTCACAAACCATCCATTTGATGTAGAATGAACTCTCCATGCTTTGATGAGTTAGAAATGAACATGGACCAAAGCCACTGTAAGCTTTTGGTGGCCAAAGTGATAAGTACCACGAGGTTTTCCTAACAGATGAGCGGGACCCCTACCCAACGAGGCTGTCATATTAGGCACAAATGTCATTAGGAAAAAACAAAAATATGAAAATTCATTATATAACAATGGCACAAGAACAGGGAGCCATATGGCACCAAGGCTGTTCTATGAGGCCCTTACAATTAACCCTGCCTGACAATAATGCAGAGACACCTGACTTATCTAGAGCTCTTTCCTCTGGCTTTGTTTTATAGGGGCATAGTTAGTTGTAAACAACAATAAAATCTCTAAAAGCTTTCTGAGGGACTGAGAAGTTGAACAGAAGATGGAAGACGGGTGGGCCTACTCTTAAACCTTAGCCAACAAGCAAACAAAGCAGGAGATTAGCCAAGGGAAGGATACACTGGAAACAGAAAGGAATGAAAGCACAAAAGAAAGAAGCAGAAATAGAAACATAAAGCATGAGTTCATCTAGATTTTTCTATTTTTTTCAAGAGTAATAACTTGTGAAAAATGAATGAGAATAATTTAATCAGGTGTACAGATATCAAATATTCAAAAAGCCCCAAATCCCCCCTGACGCTAAATAGAGTATAGCTGAAAGAACATTCCCTGATGTCAGAAGAATTCAAATCTGACTTCTGATACTTACTATATACTTTATATCCCTTATATAATCTCATTGGACCTTAGTTTCCTCATTTGTAAAATGAGAGGATTTGATTAAATGATATATGAAATTGTTTCTAGTTTCATAGTCATGATTCTCTTAATGACCAGCTCTGTAAACTAACGAAAGTCACACTATCTCAGAGTCTCAGTTTCTCTTGCCTGAAAAATTAAAAGATTGGACAAAATTGTCATTAAGATTCTGAGTCATTATGTGACCAGGAATGCAAAGTGACATTAAACTCTCCTAGAATTTTAAGCCCACCTTAAGACCTGTATTCCCTTTTGGATAGCAATAGAAACACTTGGGATATCAAACTACTCTGTGGAAATTGCTTCCCAGTAAATCTCTTAGAAAATATCTTTACTGTGTGACATTTTAATGTATTGTAAAACACTCAGCATTTTATTGATGAAAATAGCAAACAACAATGAAATCTAATGGGGAAATGCTGTAGCTCACTGAGCTTGACTGATGGTCTACATGACCAGGCGTTCACATCACTAAAATTCAACTGTAAATGAACATTTCAGTGTGGTGTAGTAGAAAGAACATTGGATTTGGAGTTCTGGAATCTAGCTTCTAATCTTGCTTCTTCCTTCTTTCTTATTACACATGTTTCTGGATTTCACTTCCTGGGCATATTTGTTACTCAAAACCCATACTCTTATCTATGATATGCCTATTTCAGCATCCATGATCCTATGGTGAAGAAATTATATAGATAGGTAGGGGAACCCATTTTTCATTTATCTTGGGAAGGAGACAGGACTAAATTTCTATGTTTTCTGCCATCCAAGATTTTTTCATTGTTTAATTATAATTCAAGGGTTATAATTCAAGTCATTGCATTATGACAACCAGACAACATCAAACTTAATAAGATGGGGTGCTGATGGAATCTTGTGATTCCCCCTAAAATGGTTAAAGAGCTATTTTCTAGTAATCTTCATCTTTCATTTAAGCAATTGTCATTTGTGTAAAAATTTTAGAATTTGGTTGAAATAATTTTCACTTCTTTTGGGATGATAGAACTTTAAACATAGGAAATGGAGCAGGATTAGTATTAGAAAAACAATAACAATAGCTAATTTTTATCTAACTCTTTGTCAGCAGCATGGTATCATGGAGGGAACATGGACTATAGTCAGCTTTGGATAGAGTAGTGTCTCTCCCACTTGTTACCTGGATGACCTTGGACAAGTGACAATCTCTTGGGGATCTCATAGGTTCATATGTAAAATAATGATGTTAGACCAAGGCCACTTCCAGTTCTAAATCCATAATAATGATCTTCATGGTTACAGTGAGACTTGTATACACTATAACATTTAATCGTTACAATTACCTTCACTTAAGGAAGTTCTGGAAAAGGCATTGGAGAGATTATAATTCCCAATACAATTCAAAGGAAACTATTTATATGTTTCATGGATGTGGAATCTCATCAGTGTAAATGCTATTCTAATCACTAAGACCCTCTCTTTGAAATGGGACCACTCTTTGAAGGGATTGTTCAGTCCCTATTTTGGGATTACGCAGGATAATTGGTGTGCAGTGGACTAAGTCAAATATATATATATGAGGCAGTCCCCAAGTGAAAAATATGTACATTTTCCAGATGAACTGAGGAAGCTATTTAAAGCCATTTGAAAAAATAATCTAATTCACTTTTTACTGGAGAAATGCAACATAAAATAATTCAGAGATAGATAGACTGATGAGCCAAAAAAGGAAAACGACAACCATTGAAGAGAATGTGGGAAAATAAGACATTAATGCATTGTTGATGGAATTGTCAACTAATTCAACCATTCTAAAGAGCAATCTAGAACCAGGCAGAAAGGGCAATAAAATCAGACTTACCAATACCATTACTAGGTGTGTATTCCAAAAGGGGAAAAGGACCTATATGGACAAAACTATTTAGAAAAGTTATTTTTTCAAGACAAAGAGAAATTGAGGGGAGGCCAATCAATTGAGGAATGGCTGAATAAATTATGGTATGTGATTATGATGAAATGCTATTGTTCTATAAGAAATGATGAATAGGATAAACTCAGAAAAATATAAGTTCACATATGCCTTCTCAAATAGGAGAGAGGAAAGGAAGGGAGAGAATCTGGAACTCAAAAGTTTTAAAAACAAATGTAAAAAAATCGCTTTACATGTTCCTGGGGGAAAATAAAATATTAAAATTTTTAAAATATTAAATCAAGAAATATTTGTTGTTTTGGTTTTAAAAGGCTTAGTATAGTACCTGGAACAAAGCAGATGCTACAAAAATATTTATTTTCTTTTATTTCGAACCAAGTAAAGCCCTCCATGGATTACTTAGCCATAACTCTTTCTGAATAGCTGTGACAAAAAAATCCACACATGGCCAGATTTTTGGTTTTTAGTAACTATGAATTTAGTTACACTGAATTTCAAATGTAAAAAAGAAAATTAATATAATCTATATTGTTAGCTATTTAATTATTGCCCAGAAGATAGAATGTGATACTCAAAACTTAAAAAAAGTAATGTTTAAATTATTTTTACATTTAATTTATGAAAAATAAGCTATTTTTAAAAGCCCATACCTAGAATGTAAGTTCCTTGAGGAATAGAACTGTTTCATTTTTTTTTTTTCTTTATTTTGCTAATGCCTCTCAAGTCCCTGGCAAATAATAGGTATCTAATCAATGCATATTGATTGATTGACTGTTTGCTAGGTTTTCTTGTGTTTAATATTCTGCCATCTTGCTAGAAACTGCTCCACACTTGAGTTTTATGGTATAATACAGGCTTGCCTTCAAAAAATGATGAGATATCAGAAAATAAATTTTGGAAAGGCTGAGAAAATCAAATTGTTGGGTAACAAAACCATCAAGAGTAGTAAAAATAGACTGAAGTATTTAGAATTGAGCAAAGATGACTAAGAAATTAGGAAATTATGGTCTTCAAAAAAAGGCAGGTCAAATCAGTAAGCATTTATTAAGCACTTACTATATATGGAGCAGTGTGTTAAATACTGATAATACAAATGTTAATAGAAAAAAGAACAGTCAAAGGTAACAATCAAAAGATGGTGACTATGATTTGTTTATCCTCACGAAGGCAAAACAAAAAGATACTGAATTTTAAACTATAATTTTAATTGATAAAAAGAAAATAGAAAATGTCATAAAGAAGACATAACAGATAGATTACTTAAATATTGTGCTGCTACCCATGGAATATTAAAAATACTACTAGAGGGATTTCTACCATGTTGAATAGGTCTTCTATTTAAGATTTATTCAAAGAATGGGGGGAAATGTCCTTAATAAAAATAAAAATAAAGCTCACAATCTGTACTTTGGGAGAGAGTGTGGTAATTATCAAAGATCACAGATACATTGAAATTTTGAACTACTTTGAAGGTAATATACAATCTCTTTTTTCTCCTCCCTCTTATTCTCCTTTTAACTTTTGTCTCTTTATATTTAACACTTTTTTTTCTTCTGCATCCCCTTCAGCCATGTGCATATTTCAGTAAATCTGTGGATTATCACTGGTCCCTTGTTTAATTATTGCTACTCATTTCATGGTTTCATTAAAGAATGGAATTTAAAGAAATAGAAAATTGGATTAATCTCTTCATAAACCCAATTTTAACTTAGCAGTTCCAAAGCAAGTCTTAATTGTATTAAGCATATACTATGTTGCAATAAAATCTCAAAATAAAGACAGAGAAGTAGAGTTGATTACATATGTTGTAATCTTATAGTCCTTTGACTGAGAAAAGTAACTATTATTGCTAATATTTAAATGGCCTTTTCAAGCACTATTTGCTAGTCTCTCAGGGACCATCACTTTTACTTTTATCTCTCCAGATTTGATTTAGTGATATTTTTTCTTCTATATTCTTTTAATATTTTTCCTTATTCCCTTTTATATCTAATGGATATCTTAAACTCTATCTCCCTGTCTTTTTTTTTAATACTATATCAAGCAATGAAAAGAATTCTTACTGAGCTAAAATATGCCAGAAAGAGATTCAAATGGGAAGTGATTTTCTTTTTTGCCATAAAATTTCTTTTCAAAAGTTCAATCAAACTTTGGCAAATTAAGAGAACAATAGAAAGCTATGTTATATTGCTAACCCATGACAAAAACACCTTTGGATAAAAGATGTGTTTCAGTGTCCATTGTGAGACCTAGAAAAGGAATGAATTCCTCTGTTTGAAATGTCATTTTTCACAAATGAAGTTCAGTGCTTATTTTTTCCCTGACATCCAAGGGGCTTCTACCTTCCCTTCGCCTTTGGAATCAGAGAAAATTAAGCATGGCAAAGGAAAGGGCAGTAGGCAATTTTTAGAATACTCTAAAAGTTGTGTAGCAGAGTGATGGTTTTTTTTTTTATTAAAAACTCTTATTATATTTTAGCATTACAACTGCTCAAAGAGGCTTTTGCACAGAAGAGATGGAGCTTTACAATTTTTAGGAGCTGAGGCAGGAATTTTCTGAAAGACAGCATTGGACTCCATATCTAGGGAGAGGATCCCCATCAGCATTTAAAGGTTTAAAAGCTTTTCTTGAAATTGCCTATTTGAGCTTTGAGTATAACTTTGAAGGGGGAGAAAAGCAGCTTTTATGTATTTAAAAATACTCTAGAGAGACTGACATCCTAACAAATCTTATTCACTGTGATGCCATCCCTTATCCTCTGTAATTCATATTTAGAAAAAAAAAAATCAAAGAATTGTCCGCAACTGGACCACTTTTTTCTGATCTTGTCCCAGTTTTTCATTTAGGAAGGAGACAAAAAAAACCTATTCATTTTTATGGAGGGAAAACATCATATTGAAAACACAAAGTAATCCAGAATGAAAATTGGTATGAGATTAAAATTTGGGGTCTTTTCTTAACATGTCTTAGAAGGGGCATGAATGCTCAAACTATTTGATTTTATGGCCTCTAAAATTTTCAAAATTTATCAGCATGCCTACTTGAGTTCTCCTGGGGAAAAAAATATCACAGACCAAGTTTATTTTATGAATGATGTACATGATATCGTTTTTATCCTAGGTCATAAATAAACCTACCAAGATGTAAGAATACATTTAGCTGACTTTTATGTATTTAGAATTCTGTAAATTTATGAATTCATGTTTGTAGTTCTTTAAACAGCTTTTTAAATATGTATGAAAAGATTTTAGATAGAGGGAGAAGAGAGGTGAGAAAGTGGTGATATTCAGAGACAAACAATAAAAGAACGAAAAGAATCAAATGAAAAATCCCCAGGAAGAGAAGAGGAAAAAGGGAATAGTCAAAGTGGGAAGAAGAGAGGAAACGGATTTAAAACAAGGTAGGTAAGTGATGCAGTGAACAGTGCTGAGCTTGGAGTCAAGAAAATGGTTTCAAATTCTGCTTCAGATAACTACTACCAATAGGATTTGGAGATAATCAACTTCAGTTTATCTCATCTATAAAGTGAGAGAATGGGACTTTGATTCTCTATAGCTATGATTCTATGAAGGCAGAAGAAAATAGACATGGATAGGAAGTTTGGTATGTAAAAGGACTACTGGATTTCATATGAGAAAGTGTGAGATCAGATCCTATCTTTGCCATTCTGTGATGTAGACAAATAAATCCACTCTTTGGGCCTCAGTTTCTTCATCTGCAAAATGAGAGCACTAGATTAGATGATTATTTCATTTCTAAATTTAGGATCCTGTCACCTCCTTAATATCAATTTTCAAAACCATAGTTTAATTTAACAAATATCTCTGGAAAATTAACAAAGTACTAAGCACTGACAAATTCTGAGGATACAAAGATGGAATTGTTTTCAAGGAGTCATATCTAAAAAGGAGAGGCAAGGAAAGCTTGTGTGGAAATAATTATGATACTAAAAATTATGTCCTACATGTAAGGGAACTTTAGGTGAATTTCTATGAAAAATATGATGAGATCACTTTCAGTTGATGGTATAATGGGAAAATTTACAACATCAGATAGAAACCTGATTTTGGGATTTCAAGATAAAGAGTAATTTTAGGAAATTAAAATGGCAATATGGAAGAGGGGTATATTTCATCCTAAATATAAGTGAAATTATAAATAAGATGTATATCTGTTCAATTGAGTTAAATTTAAAGTCACAGAGATCAGATAAAAACAGGTACAATATACTCATTAGTGCAGCTCTGTAGAAACATGGAAGATATTAATGGCGGCCCTGTAAGACAAATTATAAATGCAATAAGGAGAGACTTGAATGGTAGTATAAGAAGTTTATACTTCATTCAATAGGCAATGAGGATCAGAAACAAATTCAAATTTATAGGAATAAGAGCCATCCTGAAATTGATAAATATTTAATGATATGGATAGTTCTCAAGGGAAGAGAAAAACTAAAGCTATCAATAGTCATATTAAAAAAATTCAAATCATTAATATTTAGAGATAAGCAAATTAAAGTATCTCTGAGGTTCCACCATAAATCTATAAAGGGAGAAATTTGTCAAATACAAAAAAATTACAAATGATGGAGAGACTGTGGGAAAACATGCATTGATGAACTATAGAAGAATTGTGCAATGATCCAGCCATTGAAAAGCAATACAGTGTTATGTTCAAAAAGTTATTTAGCTAATCATGACTTTTGACCTACAATAGCACTATTAAGCTTGTATGCCAAAGAAAGCAAAGAAACAAGTAAAGGTCCTATGTGTACAGAAACATTTATAGTGATTCTTTTTGCAATAGCAAAAAAAAAAAAAAAAAAAATTACAATAAGGTTACCAATCATTGGAAGAATGAATAAACAGATTATGGTAAATAAATGTAATGAAATAGCATTTATTAATTAAATTAATAATCTATTAAATAGATTTATTTAAAATACATTTATTAGTAATGAAGAAAGAAATAATTTCAGAGGCTTGGGAAAAATTTTAGAGATAGTTTTTGAACAGAGGAATGGTATGACTGGAATGATACAATCAAAATATCATTTGACATGCAAAAAATAAACAAATAGATTAGGGAGGATAAAGATTACAAGAAGGAAGACAAAAGTGAAGCTATTTATAATAGTTTATTTAAAAAGTAATTTGGCCTGAATTAAAATGTTTATAAATGTGTTGACGTGTCTGATTGATTTCATTAATTACACATACATACACACACACACACATACACACACACATACACACACACACACACACATACACACACACACACACACACACATACACACACACACACACACACACACACACACATACACACACATATACATGCACAATATACTTAACTACTGAAATATTATTCCAAGTGCTTTCAGAGCATGATAATAAAGTCAATTCTTTCTGATGATTAGGTAAATTACCAGGCTCATTTTGCTTCTGCTACTGACCAGCAAACCAAAATTCACAATGGCAAATTATCAACTCAAAGTCACTCAGTTGAGAGGCAAACCATGAATTCAGGGTTTCTTTTCCTATGTATTTCACCTACACCATACTGAAAATCACTTCCCATGTTGAAATTCATACCCATATCACTAAATAACACACAATCTACTGGCCTCATTCAGAGAGATGACAGAAAAATCATTCCTCGAGGAGTCTCCAAATTAGGGTTTCTACAATCAAACAAAGAAAGGATAAATGCCTCCCACACTTCAAACTAATGTTAGAAGTAGGCTTTCCAGAGAACCAATGAAAATGCTTCTTTTTTCCTTTGGAATAAATATATTCAATATTAACTCTCCAGTCCAGAGGCTCACTAAAGACAAAATTATTCTCAGAAGATGTAGAATCAAAGCAAAAAATAACCAAAGGCCCCCAAAAACATGTTTTCTGGGTGGCAGAGATTAAATTTCATGTGGAAAGGAAATTAAATTTATTTTATTTGATCTTCAAGGGAAGAAGCAGGAAGAGGAAGAAAAGTGGAGAAGTAGATTTAGACTTGATGTTGGAGGAGAGGAATTATCCTATTAATAAAAGTTGTCCAAAAGGAGGCCTGAGGAATGGTGGAGGGTAGAGTATGATTAGCTTCCCCTTTACCAAATGTATTCACGCAGTGGCAAATATTTGCTAGAAGAGAAATCCTTAACTTTTTGTATATTGAACCCCTTATTCTGATAAAACCAATGGATCCCATCTCGAAACAATCCTTTTAAAGGCATAAAGTAAACTATACAAGGTGAATAGGAAGCAAATTATATTGAAATATATTTAGACAATTAAAAAAAAGCAACTTTACAGACCCACATTAAAATCTTTTGCTCGAGAGGAAACTTTTTTTTTTTTTAATAAAGTCTCTTCCAAAATGACATCAATAATTCTCTGGTATTCTTTCTTATATAAGGATTTCTGCACTGAGCCTGGAGTCAAGATGACCTGAATTCAAATCTGCATCAGAAAATTATCATCTGGAGGGGCAAAGACAAGATGGTGGAGAGGATAAGCATGTCTTTCTGAGCTCTCCTACTACCCTTACACTAATTACAAAATTCAGCCTCTGAAATAGTGCTGGACTGGCAGAATCCATGACTATTGGGAGTACAGCAAATTAGCAGTAGAAGATAATTTTGAAGATCACTAGAAGAGGTCTATTTTGATGGGGTGTGGGCATGGCAGGCGGCCAGGTGCTGGCAGGGAGGCAGAGATGGAGGCCAACCAACTGAGCAGAGCAGGGGTGGAGTGTGATCTCTGCAGGGCGGTGCAGACTCTGTACTGCAGAGAATCTATGGGGAGGGCTCTACCACAGTGTTGGCTACTCTGTCCTGGTTGTAAGCCAATAGGTTAACAGAGAAGTTATAAAACATCTAACACAAATGCAAAAGGTAAAGAGTGTACACAAAAGTGCCAGAGTCTCATGGGACTTCACCACAACCCCAGCACTAGGGATGAGTCAGCATGATTCCAGAGTAACCACTGCTGCTTCTGGGTGTCTGAGAGGAAGCTTGGAACCTCCTTGCTCTAAAAGCAGATCCCAATGGAAAAAAAATGAGTGAAAAGACAAAGCAAGCTCTAACTATAAACAGCTTTTACAGTGAAAGAGAAGAACAGATTTCAGAACCTGAGGAGACTAAAAGCAGATTGTTTCCAGATGAAGCCCCAAAGGGTGATATAACCTGATACACACCACATAAGGCTCTCCTAGAAGAAATTAAAAAGGATCTTAAAAGAGAACTAGAAGAAAAATGGGGAAAGTAAAGGAAAACTTTGCAAAAGAGTTTGGAAAAAGCATATAACTCATTAAAATATAGATTGGAAAAAGAAAACAACTCCCTGAAAAACAGAATATGTGAATTGGAAAAAGTAATGAATTCCCAGGAAAACAGAATTTGTGAATTGGAAAAAGAAAATAACTCCTTAAAAAAATTTGTGTGTGTGTGTGAAAATTTCATAACTATCAGACTAGGGAAAAAAAAAAAAAAAAACTTGTAATACAAGCAGCCAGAAAAAAAAATTCAAATATTGAGGAGCCACATATAAGGATCACTCAGGATCTAGCAGCTTCCACATTAAAGTATCAAAAGGCCTGGAATCTGATATTCCAAAAGGCAAAAAACTTGGAATGCAACCAAGAACAAACTACCTAGCTAAGTTTAGCATTTTCTTCCAGGGAAGAAGATGGATATTCAATGAAACAGATGAATTCCATTTATTCCTAATGAAAAAACCAGAGCTAAACAAAAAAATTGACCTTCAAATATAGGACACAAGAGAAGCATAAGAAGATAAAAAGAACTCTTGAGAATTGTATTTCTGGAAAAAGTAGGGCCAAGATGGCGGAGAGGAAATACACTTCTGTGTAATCTCCGTGTTTTTCTCTCACTATTCATTTCATTTCATGCCTCTGAATTAATGCTCGACTGAAAAAAAACCATACAATTACTTACCAAGAGAAACCATCCTTGAGACTCGTCAAGAAAGGTCTGTTTTTGCGCGAGGGCGGGGACGGTATTTGGAAGCAGTCTGCGGGCAGCAGCTGCAACCAGAGCACAGATAGCAGCTCAGAACCGGGTGGAGCGGAGAGGGGGTAGGACGCGATCGCAGCCGTCTCTGCGGTGAGAGCTTTGCTATAGGAGCAAGTCAGCAGCCCAGCAGAGAAGCTAAAAACACCGGGGGTGAAGAATACAATCCCAAACAGCTGGAGTTTCTCGGGACCTGGCCACCCCTCCCCCACAGTGTCTTAGCCCGCTCGGATCTCAGAGCGCTCGGATCTCAGTGCGCAGGCGCCATAGCACAGTAGGACCTGTGCCTCACGAATACCCTGCCCCTCCCCCAAAGAAAGCAGCCTCCATTCAAGGGGTTTTTTTTCCTTCTGTTTCTTTGATAGTTTGTCTTTGATAAATAGACAGAATGAGCAAGAAACTGAAAAAGAATTTAACCCTGGACAGCTTTTATACAGATAAAGAGCAGACTCCAAACCCTGAGGAGACTAAAAACAAACAGTCCCCAGGTGAATCCCCGAAGGAGGAGACCTTATGTCCCTCAGCACAGATGAATCTCATGGAGGAAATTAAAAAGGCTCTCACAAGGGAGCTAGAAGAAAAATGGGAAAAGGAGAGGGAGGCTCTGCAAAAGGAGAGGGAGGCTTGGCAAAAGAGCCTGGAGAAGTCAGTTAAAGAGAGAGTGGATAAAGAAACCAAATCCTTGAAAAATAGGATTAGTGAACTGGAAACAGAAAACAGCTCTCTAAAAAACAAAATTGGCGAAATGGAAAAAAATTCCACAGAACAAAAGAACTCAATTGGACAATTAGAAAAAGATCTTAAAAAAGTGAGTGAAGAAAATACCTCACTGAAAATCAGGGTCGAACAATTGGAATTGAATGACTCGAGGAGACAAGAAGAATCAGTCAAGCAAATCCAAAAAAATCAAACAATGGAAAAGGATGTGAAATACCTTCTGGGGAAGACAACAGACCTGGAAAACAGATCCAGGAGAGACAACCTGAGAATCATCGGACTTCCAGAAAAGTATGATGAAAAAAAAAAGCCTGAACACTATCTTCCAGGAAATTATCAAAGAGAACTGCCCAGAAGTCATAGAAACAGAAGGTAAAATAGACATTGAAAGAATTCATCGATCCCCTACTGAAAGGGATCCTAAAATCAAAACACCAAGGAATATAGTGGCCAAATGCCAGAACCCTCAGACGAAGGAAAAAATATTGCAAGCGGCTAGAAAAACCCAATTCAAGTATCAAGGAGCCACAATAAGGATCACCCAGGATCTGGCAGCATCCACATTAAAGGATCGAAGGGCCTGGAATATGATATTCCGAAAGGCTAAGGAACTTGGTATGCAACCAAAAATAACTTACCCAGCGAGATTGAGCATCTTTTTCCAGGGAAGAAGATGGACATTCAACGAAATAAGCGAATTTCATCTATTTCTGATGAAAAAGCCAGAACTTAACAAAAAATTTGATCTACAAGCACAGAACTCAAGAGAAATCTAAAAAGGTAAAGATTAATCTTGGGAACTATATTTCGGCTGTAAAGATGTATAAAGAATACATGTATACCTTGTTCTAGAAACTAGTTGTGGAAAGGACATTGTACTAGAAAAAAGGGAAAGTGGGGGTACTACATTTCATGAAGAGGCAAAGAAAACCTAGTATATCTGAGAGAAAGAATGGAGAGGAATGAAAATAGTGAGTATTTTACTGCTTTCAGAATTGGCATTAAGAGAAGAATTTTAGACATATTCAATCTATGGTGAAACTTCTCCCACCTCATTGAAAAGTGAGAAGGGAAAAGTGAAAAAGGAAGGAATAAGCTAAGTGGAAGGGAATACGGTAACTGGGAGGGAAAGGGGTAAGTTGGGGGGGGGAACTCTAAGGGGGGGGAGGGATACTGAAAAAGGGAGGGCTGTGAGAAGCAAGGGGAGCTCACAAGCTTAATACTGGGAAGGGGGGTAAGGGAGGGGGTAAGGGAGTAAGAAGGGAGAAAAGCATAAACCGGGGTTAACAAGATGGCAAGTAATACAGAATTGGTCATTTTAACCATAAATGTGAACGGGATAAACTCCTCTATAAAGAGGAAGCGGTTAGCAGAATGGATTAAAAGCCAGAATCCTACAATATGTTGTATACAGGAAACACACCTGAAGCGGGGTGATACATGCAGGTTAAAGGTAAAAGGTTGGAGCAAAATCTACTATGCTTCAGGTGAAGCCAAAAAAGCAGGGGTAGCCATCCTGATCTCAGATCAAGCTAAAGCAAAAATTGATCTAATCAAAAGAGATAAGGAAGGGCACTATATCTTGCTAAAGGGTAGAATGAATAATGAAGAAGTATCTATATTAAATATATATGCACCAAGTAGTGTAGCATCTAAATTCCTAAAAGAGAAATTAAGAGAGCTGCAAGAAGAAATAGACAGTAAAACTATAATAGTGTGAGATCTCAACCTTGCACTCTCAGAATTAGATAAATCAAACCACAAAATAAATAAGAAAGAAGTCAAAGAGATAAATAGAATACTAGAAAAATTAGATATGATAGATCTCTGGAGAAAATGTAATGGGGACAGAAAGGAGTACACTTCTTTTCAGCAGTTCATGGAACTTATACAAAAATTGATCATATATTAGGACATAAAAACCTCAAACTCAAATGCAGTAAGGCAGAAATAGTGAATGCATCCTTTTCAGACCATGATGCATTGAAAATTACATTCAATAAAAAGCCACAGGAAAGTAGACCAAAAAATAATTGGAAACTAAATAATCTCATACTAAAGAATGATTGGGTGAAACAGCAAATTATAGACATAATTAATAACTTCATCCAAGAAAATGATAATAATGAGACATCATACCAAAATGTATGGGATGCAGCCAAAGCGGTAATAAGGGGAAATCTCATATCTCTAGAGGCCTATTTGTATAAAATAGAGAAAGAGAAGGTCAATGAATTGGGCTTGCAACTAAAAATGCTAGAAAAGGAACAAATTAAAAACCCCCAATCAAACACTAAACTTGAAATTCAAAAAATAAAAGGAGAGATCAATAAAATTGAAAGTAAAAAAACTATTGAATTGATTAATAAAACTAAGAGTTGGTTCTATGAAAAAACCAACAAAATAGACAAACCCTTAGTAAATCTGATTAAAAAAAGGAAAGAGGAAAATCAAATTGTTAGTCTTAAAAATGAAAAGGGAGAACTCACCACTAACGAAGAGGAAATTAGAGCAATAATTAGGAGTTACTTTGCCCAACTTTACGCCAATAAATTCGACAACTTAAATGAAATAGAAGAATACCTCCAAAAATATAGCTTACCTAAACTAACAGAGGAAGAAGTAAATATCCTAAACACTCCTATCTCAGAAAAAGAAATAGAACAAACTATCAATCAACTCCCTAAGAAAAAAACCCCAGGACCAGATGGATTTACATCTGAATTCTATCAAACATTTAAAGATCAATTAACTCCAATGCTAAATAAACTATTTGAAGAAGTAGGGATTGAAGGAGTCCTACCAAACTCCTTTTATGACACAGATATGGTACTGATACCTAAACCAGGTAGGCTGAAAACAGAGAAAGAAAATTATAGACCAATCTCCCTAATGAATATTGATGCTAAAATCTTAAATAAAATATTAGCAAAAAGATTACAGAAAATTGTCACCAGGATAATACACTATGACCAAGTAGGATTTATACCAGGAATGCAGGGCTGGTTCAATATTAGGAAAACTATTAACATAATTGACTATATCAACAACCAACCAAATAAAAACCATATGATCATTTCAATAGATGCAGAAAAAGCATTTGATAAAATCCAACAGCCATTCCTAATAAAAACACTTGAGAGCATAGGAATAAAAGGACTTTTCCTTAAAATAGTTAGGAGCATATATTTTAAACCTTCAGTAAGCATCATATGCAATGGGGAAAAACTGGAACCTTTCCCGGTAAGATCTGGAGTGAAGCAAGGTTGCCCACTATCACCATTATTATTCAATATTGTATTAGAAACACTGGCCTCTGCAATGAGAGTCGAGAAAGAGATTAAAGGAATTAGAGTAGGCAATGAGGAAACCAAACTATCATTCTTTGCAGATGATATGATGGTATACCTAGAAAACCCCAGAGATTCTACTAAAAAGCTATTAGAAATAATTCATAATTTTAGCAAAGTAGCAGGATACAAAATAAATCCCCATAAATCCTCAGCATTCTTATACACCACCAACAAAATCCAAAAGCAAGAGATACAAAGAGAAATTCCATTCAAAATAACTGTTGATAGCATAAAATATTTGGGAATCTACCTACCAAAGGAAAGTCAGGAATTATATGAGCAAAATTACAAAAAAGTTTTCACACAAATAAAGTCAGACTTAAATAATTGGAAAAATATTAAGTGCTCTTGGATAGGCCGAGCAAATATAATAAAGATGACAATACTCCCTAAACTAATCTATTTATTTAGTGCTATACCAATCAGACTTCCAAGAAAATATTTTAATGATTTAGAAAAAATAACAACAAAATTCATATGGAACAATAAAAAGTCGAGAATCTCAAGGGAATTAATGAAAAAAAAATCAAATGAAGGTGGTCTAGCTGTACCTGATCTAAAATTATATTATAAAGCAGCAATCACCAAAACCATCTGGTATTGGCTTAGAAATAGATTAGTTGATCAGTGGAAAAGGTTAGGTTCACAAGACAGAATAGTCAACTATAGCAATCTAGTGTTTGACAAACCCAAAGATTCTAAATTTTGGGATAAGATTTCATTATTTGATAAAAACTGCTGGGATAACTGGAAATTAGTATGGCAGAAATTAGGCAAGGACCCACACTTAACACCACATACCAAGATAAGATCAAAATGGGTCCATGACCTAGGCATAAAGAACGAGATTATAAATAAATTAGAGGAACATAGGATAGTTTATCTCTCAGACTTGTGGAGGAGAAAGAAATTTGTGACCAAAGATGAACTAGAGACCATTACCAATCACAAAATAGAAAATTTTGATTATATCAAATTAAAAAGCCTTTGTACAAACAGAACGAATGCAAACAAGATTAGTAGGGAAGTAACTAACTGGGAAAACATCTTTACAATTAAAGGTTCTGATAAAGGCCTCATTTCCAAAATATATAGAGAACTGACTCAAATTTATAAAAAATCAAGCCATTCTCCAATTGATAAATGGTCAAAGGATATGAACAGACAATTTTCAGATGAAGAAATTGAAATTATTACCACTCACATGAAAGAGTGTTCCAAATCACTATTGATCAGAGAAATGCAAATTAAGACAACTCTGAGATATCACTACACTCCTGTCAGATTGGCTAAGATGACAGGAAAAAACAATGATGAATGTTGGAGGGGATGCGGGAAAACGGGGACATTGATGCATTGTTGGTGGAGTTGTGAACGAATCCAGCCATTCTGGAGAGCGATCTGGAATTATGCCCAAAAAGTTATCAAACTGTGCATACCCTTTGATCCAACAGTGTTTCTATTGGGCTTATACCCCAAAGAGATACTAAAAAAGGGAAGGGGACCTGTATGTGCCAAAATGTTTGTAGCAGCCCTGTTTGTAGTGGCTAGAAACTGGAAAATGAATGGATGCCCATCAATTGGAGAATGGCTGGGTAAATTGTGGTATATGAATGTTATGGAATATTATTGCTCTGTAAGGAATGACCAGCAGGATGAATACAGAGAGGCTTGGAGAGACCTACATGGACTGATGCTAAATGAGATGAGCAGAACCAGGAGATCATTATACACTTCGACAACGATATTGTATGAGGATGTATTCTGATGGAAGTGGATTTCTCTGACAAAGAGACTTAACTGAGTTTCATTGGAGAAATGATGGACAGAAACAGCTACACCCAAAGAAGGAATACTGGGAAATGAATGTGAACTATTTGCATTTTTGATTTTCTTCCCGAGTTATTTTTACCTTCTGAATCCAATTCTCCCTGTGCAACAAGAGAACTGTTTGGTTCTGCAAATATGTATTGTATCTAGGATATACTGCAACATGTTTAGCATATATAGGACTGCTTGCCATCCTGGGGGGGGGGGGAGGAGGGAGGGAGGGGAAAAAACGAAACATAAGTGATTGCAAGGGATAATGTCGTGTAGAAATTATCCTGGCATGGATTCTGTCAATGCGAAGTTATTATTAAATAAAATAAAATTTATTATAAAAAAAAAAAAAAGAGAGAGAATTGTATTTCTGTTACGGGCATACATAAAGAGTGCTTGTATAATTTAATTTTACTGTTATAATATAAAAATGGGGGGGGAATTAGAAGTGGAAAGGGGATTGTTTCAGAAAAAGGGAAAAGTGGAGGTTAAAAAAAGAGGGAAATTATATCTCACAAAGAGGCAAAGGAAACCTATCATATCTGAGGGAATTAAGGGAGGGAGAGGAACATTATGTGAATCTTACTTTCATCATATTTGGCTCAAAGAGAAGTTTTTAGACATATTTGGTTTATAGAGAAACTTCTCTAACCTTATTGAAAAGTAGGAGGGGAAAAATGAAAAGGGAAGGGGTAGGCTAAATAAAAGGGAATACAGAAATAGTAGGAGAAAGATGTAAGAAAGGGGGAGGGACTCAAAAGGGGGAGGGCTGCTTGAGGCAAGTGGTGCACAAAAGTTATATACTGGGAAGGGGGGTAAGGGAAAATGAAAGAGAAAAGTGTAATGTGGGGGTAATAAGGTGGCAGGAAATACAGAATTAATAGTTTTAATCATAAATGTGAATGGGATGAATGCTCCCATAAAACAAAGATGGATAGCAGACTCAATTCCTACAATATGTTGTTTACCAGAAACACATTTAAAGCAGAGTGATACATATAGAGTTAAGGTAAAAGGCTAGAGTAGAATCTATTATGCTTCAGGTGAAGTAAAACAAGCAGGAGTAGCCATCCTGATCTCAGATCAAACAAAAGCAAAGATTGATTTAATTAAAAGAGATAAGGAAGGAACTATACCTTGCTAAAGAGTACCATAGATAATGAAGCAATACCGATACTAAACCTATATACACCAAGTGGTATAGCATCTAAATTCCTAAAGGAGAAATTGAAAGCTGCAAGAAGAAGACAGTAAAACTATAATAGTGTGATATTTCAACCTTTCACTCTCAGAACTAGATAAATCAAACCACAAAATAAATAAAAAAGAAGTTAAAGAGGTAAATAGAATACTAGAAAAGTTAGGTGTGATAGATCTTTGGAGAAAATTGAATGGAGACAGAAAAGAGTATACTTTATACTCAGCAGTTCATGGAACCTATACAAAAACTGACCATATATTAGGACATAAAGACCTCAAAATCAAATTCAGGAAGGCAGAAATAGTAAATACATCCTTTTCAGATCATGATGCAATAAAAACTACATTCAATAAAAAGCCAAGGGAAAATAAACCAAAAAGTAATTGGAAATTAAATAATCTCATCCTAAAGTATGAATGGGTGAACCAGCAAATCATAGATACAATTAATAATTTCATAAAAGAGAATGACAATAATGAAACAACATATCAAAATTTGTGGGAATGCAGTTAAAGCAGTAATAAGGGACAA
This sequence comes from Antechinus flavipes, assembly GCF_016432865.1. Classification (NCBI taxonomy): domain Eukaryota; kingdom Metazoa; phylum Chordata; class Mammalia; order Dasyuromorphia; family Dasyuridae; genus Antechinus; species Antechinus flavipes. Next base: position 30,020,369 of record NC_067402.1, on the reverse strand, counting down.
TTTTATATCTCTAGAAGCTTACTTGCATAAAATAGAGAAAGAGAAGAACAATGAATTGGGCTTGCAACTAATAAAGCTAGAAAAAGAGCTTAGAAACTTGAAATTCTAGAAATAAAAGGAGAGATTAATAAAATTGAAACTAAAAATCTGTTGAATTAATAAATAAAACTAAAAATTGGTTTTGTGAAAAAAAAAAAACAACAAAATAGATAAACCCTTGTTAAATTTGATTAGAAAAAGGAAAGAGGAAAATCAAATTGTTAGGATTAAAAATGAAAAGGGAGAACTTGCCACTAATGAAGAAGAAATCAGAGAAATGATTAGGAATCATTTTGCCAAACTTTATGTCAATAAATTTGATAACCTAAATGAAATGGATGAATGCTTCAAAAATATAGGTTGCCCAGATTAACAGAGGAAGAAGTAAATTGCCTAAACAGTCCCATTTTAGAAAAAGAAATAGGACAAGCTATTAATCAACTTTCTAAGAAAAAAGCAGCCATCACCAAAACCATTTAGTATTGGCTAAGAAATAGACTAATTGATCAATGGAATAAGTTAGGTTCACAGGACAAAATAGTCAATAACTATAGGAATCTAGTGTTTGAGAAACCCAAAGACCCCAGATTTTGGGATAAGAATTCACCATTTGACAAAAATTGCTGGGAAAATTGAAAATTAGTATGTCAGAAACTAGGCATTGACCCACACTTAACACCATACATTAAGATAAGGTCAAAATGAGTCCATGATCTAGGCATAAAGAATAAGATTATAAATAAATTAGAAGAACATAGGATAGTTTACCTGTCAGACCTGTGGAGGAGGAAGGAATTTGAAACCAAAGAAGAAGTAGAGATCATTATTGATCACAAAATAGAACATTTTTATTATATCAAGTTTACAAGTTTTTATACAAACAAAACAAATGCAGACAAGATTAGAAGGGAAGCAATAAACTGGGAAAATGTTTTTACAGTTAAAGATTCTGCTAAAGGCCTCATTTCCAAAATAGAGAATTGACTCAAATTTATAAGAAATCAAGCCATTCTCCAATTGATAAATGGTCAAAGGATATGAACAGATAATTCTCAGATGAAGAAATTGAAACTATTTCTAATCATATGAAAAGGTGCTCCAAATCATTATTGATCAGAGAAATGAAATTAAGACAACTCTGAGATACCAGTACACACTTGTCAGATTGGCTAAGATGACAAGAAAAGATAATGATGAATGTTAGAGGAGATGTGGTAAAACTGGGACACTGATACATTGTGGGGAAATTGTGAACAGATTCAACTATTTTGGAGAGCAATTCGGAGCTATGCTCAAAAAGTTATCAAACTGTGCATATTCTTTGATCCAGCAGTGTTACTACTGGGCTTATCTCCCAAAGAGATCTTGAAGAAGGGAAAGGGACCCATGTGTGCAAAAATATTTGTGGCTGCCCTTTTTGTAATGCTAGAAACTGGAAATTGAAAGAATACCCACCAATTGGAGAATGGCTGAATAAATTGTGGTATATGAATGTTATGGAATATTATTGTTTTGTACGAAATGACTAGCAGGATGATTTCAAAGAGGCCTGGGGAGACTTACATGAAATGATGCCAAGTGAAATGAGCAGAACCATGAGATCATTATACACTTCAACAACAATACTATATGAGAATCAATTTTGATGGAAGTGGCTATCTTCAACAATGAGATATTTCAAATCAGTCCCAATTGTTCAGTAATGAAGAGAATCTGCTATACCCAGAGAGAGAACTCTGGGAAATGAGTGTGGACCACAACAATGCATTTCCATTCTTTCTGTTATTGTTTGCTTAAATTTTTGTTTTCCTTCTCAGCTTTTTTTTCTTTCTTTCTAGATCTGACTTTTCTTGTGCAGATAACTGCATAAATATTTATACATATATTGGATTTAACATATACTTTAACATATTTAACATGTATCAGATTGCCTGCCATCAAGAGGAGGGGGTAGGAGGAAGGAGGGGAAGAGTTGGAACAGAAGGTTTTGCAAGGGTCAGTGTTGAAAAATTACCCATGCATATGTTTTTTTAAATTAAAAAAAAAAAAAAAAGGAAACCTGGGTAAAGGCTTCTTGCAGAAGGTCATATTTTCACTGAGACTTGAATTAAGTCAGAAGACAGAGATGAAAAAAAAGAACATCTCAGGCATAGGGGACAGCCAGTGAAAATATAAGGAGTAAAGAGATGGAAGACCTTTTTTAAAATCACATCCCATTAAATTTCTTCCTTACCAAGTCTCCTCAAATGAAAATGGAATGACGAAATATTTTGGTTTTTTAAACTAATTATCTGAACCACTGGCCATTTAATCCTGTGCCACCTTCCCTTATTGATAAATTCTTTTATGTATGTAAAACCTGGTCCCCTCAATATACTCTACTTCTTTGTATGTTACTAGAATAATATTTTGTACACTGTATGTATTCAAGAAATAATTGCTGAATAAAGGAATATGATATTAATGATTAAAAAAAGAAAGAAAGAATGAAAATTCTCAGCTGTGTGATAAAGGATAAGTCACTTAACTTCTGTTTGTTTCAGTGTTTTTATCTGCTAAATAACTATAATAATAGCACCTACCTCTCAGAGAAGCAAAGGAAATAGTAATTGCAAAGTACTTATATGGCATAAGGTAAGTACCATATAAATGCTAACTATTATTAGCTATTATCATTATTATTATTCATCTATCTGAGGCAGTTGTGTGGTAAAGGAAGGTAGAGATTTGGGCCTGGAGGTAGGAAAGCCTTGGTGCTAGTACAGTCTCAATCCTTCATTGTTGTGCAAGTTACTTGTGAAGTTTCAGAAGTTTGAGAGACATAGTTTCTGTGTAACCAATCATTTTAGTAATAATGCTAGCATGTTATTAATTAAAGAATTGGGAGGTACTATTGAATGTCAAAAACCCTCATGACTATGGGGCTCAGTTTATATGCCCTTAGAGAGGGCAGGTTATTTCCAAGGATAGCGATTTACTCTGGTTAACATCAGAGAATGAATATTTCAATGAGAAGTGGACCTATTCTAAGGAAGGACTTAAGGGATGTAACTTTGATTATATCATTTACACATCTAAATTACCCCCAGCCTTGGACAATCTAATCAAAGAATTAACTCCACCCAAACCTAATAGAATACAACAGGCTTGAGTTGATCTACATTACATTCTTAGCAAGATTGGGTAGAGTCTGATCTTAGTTGAGAAGAAAGTTCAACCTTCAGAGAATGAACATTTGAAATGAGGGCCTCTAAAAAAGGAGGATTATGGATTTCCCCAAATCATTGGTTATTAATAATAATTTCTCTCACATTTAACCTCTTTATGCCTCAGTTTCCTCATCTGTAGATTAAAGATAATTTTTCTTCCAATGTGGTGGTGAAGATAAATTGAAATTATATCTATAAAGAATTTTGCAAATTTTAAAGAATTATATAAACGTCAGTTGCTATTATATCAGGTGCTCAGATACAACCCAAAATCAGGGATGTGTTTTTGTCTGAGGTACAAGACTGAAAATAGAGCCAAACGACCATTTTTCTAGAAGAGGATTCATCTAGAATCAAGATCCAGCTTTCCCAAAGACTCACACAGTCACTCTTATCCAGATGTGAGGTAGACCAGCTTCTAATGAAATTATTAAGTTTCATGTGGGTTGGAGGAGAGTATTCTAGCCTTCCACTCTCTTATCCAAACACAGACCCCATGCCCAATTTTTTCCCTTCTTCTGTACTTCTGTCTCAACAATCTAATTGCCAAATATAATTGTGTAGTTTAAATGTCAGACAGGGAAAATGATGTAAGAACTATTTTCTTGAATCAATCCTTTCTTTTTTTTTTCCTAAGTGAAAATGGCATCAATATAAGATTAAAAGTTCACAAAAGGGCATTTTAGACACTGATTGGAATATTTCAATAACTTAAAATCAAAGGAGACTCGTCAAAAAATACAAACTTCTCAAAGAATGTGCTAGAGGGTTCTACAGGTTTCAGCCATGAATTATATCTAAATTAGTCCCAGTGGCAAAATAAATTATTCTTTTGGACCTGATTAACTTTTGCTTGTAGCTGTAATCATTTACAAGCAAATTTCTTTAGTGCTTGCTACTTTGAAAATAAGCTTGCATTAGCAAAAAAGGGGGGGAAAGTGCCTTAACATCATAGTTTGCTTCCCTACCCCTACCAACAGTGGGGGAAAAAAGGCAACAGTATAACAGGCAGAGATGATCTATTCTAAATTGGCTAAAACAGTGAAGCAAGAGGTATTTAGGGGGCTCTAGTGGAGGGGGGAAATACTGCTTTACATGCCTAATCATCCATGGAGTCCTTTTCCTTAGGATTCCAAATGCTTTCAGTAGTATAATAGCAGACTATCAGAGAAGAATACCAAAAGCCAGAAGGAAACACTGGACCTGGACTCCCTCTAGTTACCCACTGGGCTACTTCCTTCTCACCTCTTCTTTGCAACAGTGTTTGTCTTATTTCTTTAGCCAGAGACAGAGAGAGGACATCATTCATATCACTTGTGGTTCCATTTTTGTAGTGATTTGATTTAATGACCACCTTGAAGACAGGGGCTCAGTTTTACTTGAAAATCCTTATTTTTTTTTAGATATGTTAATGAAATTAGGGATGCCCAGAAGACCTTTGTCTCTCTCTCCCTTCTCTTTATCTCCCTCCCTCCCTCCCTTCCTTCTTTCTTTCCTTCCTTCCTTCCTTTCTTCCTTCCTGCCTGCCTTCCTGCTCTCTCTCTCTGTCTCTCTGTCTCTATCTTTTCCCCTATGTCTCTCTCTGTGTCTCTGTTTTTTGCCTCTCTTTGTCTCTGTCTCTGTGTCTTTGTCTGTCTTTCTCTCTTTCTCTGTTTCTCTTTGTCTCTGTCTTTCTGTCTCTCTCCTTTCCTCTTTCTTTGTCCCCCCCCTCTGCTGTCTGTCTCTCTTTCTCTGTCTCTGACTCTCACTATTTATCTCTTCATATAAGTATAAAAATACATTATCTTCTTACAAAAATGATGTTTCTTTTTAAGATACTTCAGGGATTTGAGTGGAAGGCCAAGATACTCCTCAGTTTTTATTTTCTATTCTTGGTATGTCCATTTTCACTTCTGACTCTAAATTCAGATATTAACCCAAGAATATTTTAAATAAATTCTTTCTTTTTTTACTCCACATAACCTAGCTTTCCCTCATTTTGTATAGACATATATAGACCTACATAGGAAGAAGCTGCCTCCGCTGAGAGAAAATAAGCTCCAGCTCCTAGCTGAGTGTCTGGCACATACTAAATTCTTGATAACTGTTGATCAATTCATTGATTGAAGGCAGAGATTGTATAATTTTTGCCTTTATTCCCAGAGGTTAGGATAGTACCCTGTATAAAGTAAGCATTTAATAAATGCTTGTGGATTGATTACACACACACACACACACACACACACACACGCATGCACACATACACACACACACAACACAGACAAAGGCATGGGGTATGCAAATATATGCATATATACGTAAATACACACACAAAAATATATTCATGCTATGTATAATACATGCCTATTTTTACATCCTGGAGCAACTAGGTAGCAAGTGGAAAAAGTATTTAATCTGGAGTCAGGGAGACCTGAGTTCAAGTCTGGCTTCGACTCTTAGCAACCTTGTTACCCTGGGCAAATATTTTCACCTTGTTTGCCTTGAAAAAGCATTTTACACTTATTAGATGGGCTAAAATGATCAAAGGGGGAAATGAGTGATGTATGAAAATTGGGACTTTAACTCATTGTTGGTGGAATTGTGAACTGATTTACCCATTTTGGAGAATAAGCTACAATTATACTCAAAAACTTATATGCCCTTTAACCCAGCAATACCATCATTTGATCTTTTTCCAGAGATGATTAGGGAAAAAGAAGAGAACCTCTATTTTCTAAAACGTTTAAAACAGCTCTCTTTGTTGTAATTAAGAACTGCATTGAAGAAATGCATATCAATGGTGGAATCAAGTTGGCATATGTGATTGTGATGGAATACTACTGAGCTATAAGAAATGATGAACTCAGTAATCTTAGAAAAACACAGATAGACTTCCATAAAATAATGAAAAGCAAAATGAGTACAACCAGGAGAACATTTGCATATGATAACAGCAATATTATTTTTGGAATGGCTATGAATTAATTAGAGTTTTTGATTATTATAAATACCCAAATTAGCTGTGAAGGACATATGAAGAAAAAACACTATCTTAATCCAAAGAAAGAACTCATAAAAGTGTGTACAGAATAATTTTACACACATACATGTGTGTGCACATCTATTTGTGTCTAAGGACAGCCATTTCTAGGGTGGTAAGGGGGAAGGAGAAATAAAAAGAAATTTACATAACAATTTTGTTGTATATTTGAAAGGAATACATGTTCTGCATAGTAGGTTTGCTGTTTAATATGCAATCATCTATTTTTATTGTATTATATTGTTGAAATGTTTTATTTCACAAATTAAAAATAAATTTTAATAAAATTAAAGTGTATGTGATTGAGTATTTAAAAAAAATTATAACAAGTAACACATCCTGTGAAGAAATCTTTTTAATATTTGATAAATAACAAGGAAAAAAAAATAACCTTTCAAGTCAGATCACACCCTTGGGAGAAAGAATGATATTTTGAGTAATGTATGCCTTACACTTTATGACACTTTGGAATAGTATGAAAAGAAGATTAATAAGGCTTAGAAGTATAACAAAAAATAATAAATACAAAGTTTTGCTAGTTGGTTAAAAATTCTTCTAAGTGATATACCTTTAGTGGCTGATGTTTTATTTATAATTTACAGCATTAAAATATGCTAGACAGTGTACTAGACAAAAAAAAATCTAAAATAAGACTGTGATATCAAAAATGCTTGTCTAAAATAGTTATTTTAACGTATATCTACAACACTAAAACTTTTTTCCTAAAAAACTATGAATATTAAAATAATGAAGCCCAATTTTTGTCTGCTAGCTGCATCTCATATATTGCTTTCCCATTAGAATCTAAACTACTTGAGGTGAGGGACTGCCTTGCTTGTTTGGGTTTCTATCCCAAGTACCTAGCATGGTGCTTAGAACTTAGTAGGTATTTTAAATTATTTTATCATTCATTTACAATTCACATTTATATATATTTCTATTTTTATAGAGGTATATATACTTCTGATTTCCTCGGGATAGGGATAGCACTTGTAAAATCTGTTGATAAAAATTCCACCATTAATGCAAAATAGAGAGTCTTTTGGTACTAGTGACTTTTTCCTTCTCTTATTCTAATCAAATTAACCAAAGGTTTATCTATTTCATTGTCTTTTTTTTTTCATAAAACCAACTCTTAATTTTGTTTATTATTTCAACAGCTTTTTTAGTTTTAACTTTATTCATTTCTCCTTTGAGTTTCAGAATTTCTAATTTGATATTTAATTGGGTTTTGTTTTTTTAATTTGTTCTTTTTCTAGCTTTTTAAATTGCAAGCCCAACTGATTGATTTTCTCTTTCTCTATTTTATTCACATAGCTATTTAGAGATATAAAATTTCCTCTAAGTACTGTTTTGGCTGGGTCCTATAGGTTTAGGTATATGGTTTCATTATTGTCATTCTCTTGGATGAAATTACAGATTGTTTCTGTGATTTGTTGTTTGACCCACTTATTCTTTAGAATTAGTTTATTTAATTGTTTTTAATCTATCTTTCCCTGGCTCTCTATTGAATATAATTTTTATTGCATTGTAGTCTGAAAAAGAAGCATTTAAAATTTCTGCCTTTCTACAATTGATTGTGAGATTTTTGTGTCCTAATACATAGTCAATTTTTGTGTAGGTGCCATGTACTGTTGAGAAAAGGTGTATTCCTTTCTCTTTCTAGTCATATTTCTCCAGAGATCTATCCTATCTAGATTTTCTAGAATCCTATTAACCTCCTTAGTTTCTTTCTTATTTATTTTGTTGTAAGATTTGTCTGAATCTGAGGAGGGAAGGTTAAGGTCCCCAACTAATATAGTTTTGCTGTCTATTTTTCTCTTTAATTGGCTTAATAGTTCCTCTAGGAATTTGTATGTTGTACGAATTGGTTTGTATATATTTAATATCATTAGTATTTTATTGATTATAGCACCTTTACCAAGATGTATTTTCCTTCCTTAGCTCTTTTAATTAAATGTATTTTTACTTTTGTTTTATCTGCGATCAGAATTCTATCCCTGATTGTTTTGCTTCAGTTGAAGAATAATAAATTCTGTTCCAGGCTTTTACTTTTATTTCATATGTGTATCTCAGTGTCAGAAGTGTTTATTGTCAACAACATATTGTAGAATTTGGTTTTTAAAAATCTACTCTACTATTTTCTTCAGTTTTATGGGAGAATACATCCCATTCACATTCATAGTTATGATTACCAGTTCTGTATTTCTCTCCATTCTATTTTCTCCGCTTTATATACTTTTGTTCTCTCCACCCTGCCCTTGGTAGTGCTTTGTTGTTGTTTTTTTATCCCATTCCACCTGCTACCTTATTTTCTACCATCCCTCCTCCTTCTTTTAGTAGTGTTTTTTTTTTTTAACCCACCCGACCCACTACTTTATTTTTTATTACCTTTCTCCATTTTCTTACTTTTTTCCTAGTGTTTCTGCCTTCCCTTTTATCCAACCTCTCCCTTTTCTTTCCTCTTTTTCCTCCTACTTCATTATAGGATTAGATAAATTACTATACCTAACTGAACAATTAAATTATTCCCTCTTTGAGCCAAAATTGATGAGATCAAGCTTCAGTTAATTCTCATCCCCCTCTCTTCTTTCCCTCAATGAAATAGGTATTTTGTACCTCTTCATGTGATTGATTTTGTACCATTATACTTCCCCTTTCCTCTTCTCCCAGTTCAGACCTTTTCCAATCTTTAATGTCTTTTTTCTTAGAGATTATCACATCAGAGTCCATTCATAACCACACCCTCTTTCCATGTGGTGCCCCCTTCTTTCTTTCCTAGGAGCAGATATCATTTTCCATCTAGGAAAGTAAACAGTTTAACCTTTAAATAATATATCTTTCACCCTTTTTACCTTTCTATGATTCTGTTGTGTCCTATGTTTGAAGATCAAATTTTCTGTTTGGTTCTGGTTTGTTCAACAGAAATAATTGAAAGTATCTTACTTCATTGAAGATTGATCTCCTCCCCTGAAGGATGATGCTGGGTATATCTTAGTAGTCAATTCCTGATTGTAACCTTAAGTTCTTTGCCTTCTGGAATATAGTATTCCAGGTCTCCTGATCCTTTTTTGTAGAAGCTGGGTAATCCTGACTCTTGCTCCTTCATTTTTGTTTTTGTCTGGCAGCTTGCAGTATATTTTCCTTGAGATTGTAGTTCTAAAATTTTGCAACAATTCCTTAAGGTTATCTTGTGATCTCTTTCTAGAGGTGACTGATAGATTTCTTCCAGTGTCTATTTTCCCCTCTGTTTCTAGAATATTGGGACAATTCTCCTTGATGATCTCTTGAAGAATGTTATCCAAGCTTTTTTTTTTGGTCAGGGCCTTGAAGTAGAGCAATATTTTTTTGAAGTTTATTTTTTTTTAAAATTTACAAAACAGATGCATGGGTAGTCTTTCAACACTGACCCTTGCAAAACTTTCTGTTCCAAATTTTTTCCACCTCCTCCCCTAGATGGCAGGCAATCCGATACATATTAAGTATATTAAAATATATGTTAAATCCAATATATGTATACATATTTATACAGTTATCTTGCTGCACAAGAAAAATTGGATCTAGAAAAAAAAAAACTGAGAAGGAAAACAAAATCCAAGCAAACATCAACAGAAAGCATGAAAATACTTTGTTGTGGTCTATATTCAGTTCCCACAGGTCTCTGTCTGAGTGTAAATGGCTTTCTTCATCACTGAACAATTGGAACTGGTTTGAATCGAAAAAAAAAAAACTGAGAAGGAAAACAAAATCCAAGCAAACATCAACAGAAAGCATGAAAATACTTTGTTGTGGTCTATATTCAGTTCCCACAGGTCTCTGTCTGAGTGTAGATGGCTTTCTTCATCACTGAACAATTGGAACTGGTTTGAATCATCTCATTGTTAAAGAAAGCTATGTCCATCAGAATTGTAGACCAATAATTTTTAAAAATTATCTCTTCTCTATATATTTTCCAGGTTGAATGTTTTCCAAAGAGATATTGTGCACATTTTCTTCCATTTCTTTTTAGTTTGTTTGACTGATTATGGATGCCTCATAGAGTCATTAGTTTCCATTTGCCCCATTCTAGATTTTAATGTGTGATTTTTCTACTGTTAGCTTTCGTATCTCTTTTTCCATTTGCTTAATTCTACTTTTGAAGTTGTTGTTTTCTTCAGTGATTTTTTTTTTTTTTGGCATTTAACCAATTGTATTTTTTAAGGCATTACCTTCCTTTTTCAATTTGTTGACTTTGTCTTGCATATCTCTCATTTCTTTTCTCATTTTTTTCTTCTACCTGTATTATTTACCTTTTAAAGTCTTTCATGAGCATTTCCAAGAAGCTTCTTTTGGCTTGAGATCAATTCATATTACTCTTTGAGATTTTCTCTGTGGACATTTTGTCTTTGTCTGAGTTGATGTTTTGGTCTTCCCTGTCACCATAGTAGCTTTTTATGATCAAGGTTCTTTTTTGTTTGCACTTTCCTTTTCCTTTGGTATTTCCTCTTTTTTGATTTTAAGGTCGGGCTATGCTTTAAAGGTAACAGGGTCCCAAGGTTCCCATGTAGCTCTGAGCCTTGGTTTTGATCACAGGGGCCCCTTGTATTTGCAGGGGTTAGCTTCAACTGCTCTGTCCAGAAAATAGCCTGGTTTCCCAGAATTTGCCTTCTGATATGATATTGGAGGCTCCCCATTGTTCTAGTCCTCTACTGTATCAGGACTGAGAATTTCAGTTGCTAATTTGCTGTGATTAAGACCCTCTCACTGGCTTTCCCAGACTCCATCTCAGCTAAGCTAAATACCTTTTTCATCCCAGGGGACTGGTCTTTTTTGAAGTTTTTCCAGTTTATCTCAAACTGGAGAGTGGTTTCCTTCCTTCAGACTCTCTTCAGAGGCTTGCTTTCATGTGGTTTTCAAGGAAACTAGGAGAGCTTGAGCAACTTCCTGGCTTCACTCTACCATCTTGGCTTCATTTTTGTTGATTGTTGTTCACTAGTGTTGAACACCACTAGTTGGTTCTCAGATAATAGAGAGATTTTTAGTACATTAAGAGGGAATATATCTTCTCCTTCACCACATAGTGGTCAAATTCCCTTTGTTTTTGTTCACTGATACAATCATGTCCAACTCTTTGTGATCCATGGACTATAACTTATTCATACTATCCATGAAGTTTTCTTGGCAAAGGTACTGGAAAGGTTTGCTATTTCTTTCTCCAGTGAATTAAGGCAAATAGAGGTTAATTAACTTGCCCAGAGTCACAAATCTAATGAGTGTCTAAGGCAGAATTTGAATTCAGGTCTTCCTGACTCTCCAGCTCTTGAACTGTCTACTGAGCTACCTAATTGCCTCTGCTATCCCCAATGTTTCATTTTAATTTTTCAAAATATTGTGATTATATTCGAGCAGATCTATACATTCCACAAATAGGTCTGGGAATATAGAGAGTTCAGAATTTGGCTTCTCCACAAAACAGTAAAGATGATTTCTCTTTTTTGATAAAATAGATAGCTATTTGAAACCCATATTTTTTGCAGGACAATGAACTGTATTATATAAATTCTGCATTTTTCCACAGGCAAAATCCTTCTACTCTTGGATTAATGGTTTCTGTTAGCAGAATTTAGGTTTTTTTTTTTTTTATAATTTGTTTATTATTATAGCTTTTTATTGACAAAACATATGCCTTCTGATATGGGACTGGAGGCTTCCCATTGTTCTAGTCCTTTACTATACCAGGACCGAGAATCTCAGTTGCTAATTTGCTGTGCTTAATGGCTTTCCCAGACTCCATCTCAGCTAAGCTAAACACCATTTTCATCCCAGTGAGACTGGTCAGGTGATTTTTCAACATTGATCCTTGCAAAACTTCTGTTCCATCTTTTCCCCTCCTTTCCTTCATTGCCTCCCCCAGATGGCAAGTAGTCCCATACATGTTAAATAAGTTAAAGTATATATTAAATACAATCTATGTATATATATTTATACAGGTTGTCTTGTTTCACAAGAAAAATTGAATTTAGAAAGAAGGTAAAAATAACCTGGGAAGAAAAACAAAAATGCAAGCAAACAATAGCAGAAAGAGTGGAAATGCTATATTGTGGTCCACACTTATTTCCAGTGTTCTTTTCCTGGGTGTAGCTAGTTCTGTTCATTACTGATCGATTAGAACTGATTTGTATCCTCTCATTGTTGACAGACAATTCTGTCAGAATTGATCCTCATATAGTATTGTTGTTAAAGTGTATACTGATCTCCTAATTCTGCTTATTTCACTCAGCATCAATTCATGTAAGTTTCTCCAAGCCTCTCTGTATTCATCCTGCTGGTCATTTCTTACAGAACAATAATAGAATTTAGATATTCTTAAGAACAGGCAATCAGTATTGATTCCAATATCATTCCAATATTCTAGGGTTGTTGTGAGAATCAAAGAAGATAATATTTATGACATACTTATTACAGGACCTTGTACAGAAAAAAAGTGTTTATCAAGGGCCTGTGCTCCCTTCTTTACTTTTTCATCTACCGCTAGAACTATCTCCTCCTGAATTAGGGGGTATTTCATCATCAGAAGCTAAGAAGGCAGTTGAGTCTATGAAACTGGGGGCAAAAGGCAAGGATCAATTTTCACTCCCTTTTTCTCTCCTTGTTTCTTCCCTCCTCCCTCCCTCATTCATTTAACCCTTTTTGTAAAAGCCCCACTTAGAAAAAAAAAAAACCTGACTCTGAAAGAAACCTTTAGGCACCTGGAGGATCTGCTTTTTAGCCTCACTTGTCCAGGTTTTGAAAAGGGATCTTAGATCTACCCAGATCCAAGACTGGCTCCCTAATACCTGTGTTCTGATTAGCTCTCTTTACAGATGTGGAAAATATTTTCTTGACAATCAAGCCTAAGAATTAAGTAATTTGATTGTTATTGACCTCATCCTAAAAGGAAGAAAATAACATTCAATGAGGTGAAGCTCCCCAATTTTTTCCACCAAATCATTTCTACATCAGTAAGGTACTTGATCCGGCAACTCCAATATGGATTATTTAGTTGCTGTGGGAACTTATGCTGTACAAAGTCTGCTGTTTCACTTTGTTTTTTGTTTTGTTTTGTTTTGTTTTTCAGATTCAAAAATGTCAAGAACATCAGGACAATTTTTTTTAAAGAAAAGAAAAATGGGAAAAAAACCCTCTTCATTCTATTTTTGTCGTAGTTCAATATGCTTGCCACATTATTGCAATTATTATGATTCTAGAGGGAATTTATGGTGTGTGTGTGTGTGTGTGTGTGTGTGTGTGTGTGTGTAAAAATCCTCTATTAAAATCTCTTTGACATGAATAATTTTCTCCTTACTCACTTGTTCTCTTTAATAATCACCAGGAAAACAGCCAGGGGTTAAAATCCAAATCCTTTATTATCTCTTTCAAAGTCCTATCTCCTTCAGTTGGGGCTTGGCTTGTTTTCTTAAGAGCCTATCTCTCTCCTTGGTTCCAAGAACTTGAGCTCCTGCCATCAGTCTTTTGTCTTCTCTGCCTTCTGAATGAATCTAACTGAGTTTGTCCGAGCTGATATGCTCTCTCATCATAGGTGTGAATCTTGTAAAACTATATTAAGTACTAAGTACATGTACTGAACTAGAGAACTGTTAAGCATTATGCTAAATAACCATTGTCTCTATCAATTCCATTGAAGTGGCACCTTGTAAAAATCCTTTGTTTCAAGTTCAGAGTTTGGGCTCATAACACTTAGCCATCTTTTATATCTCCTTCATTTTTTCATTCATCATCCCTCTCTCTTTCTTTTTTCCTTTTCTCATGGCATACCAGAAAGACCAATGATGCTGGATGTAGAAGATATAGGTTCAAATCTCCTCTCTGTCATATAGTAACTTTTGTAACTGGACAAATTACTTTATCTACCTGGGTCCCTTTTTATTTTCATTTATAAAATAAGCTAGATAAAGTTTGATATCTCTTTCAGTTCTAAACTAGCCATTGCTGATGTCACTCAGGATTGAATTAAATGAGTCTTGTGTTTTATCCTAATAAGACATTTTGCTACCATGTATTTCCTTTTCTTTAGGAGATGATTGAACTGAAATGAAGGCTGCTCCCAGAGATCCCCAAGAAAACCCACCAGAGAACACTACAGATAAACTGCCATTCCATGACACAAATGTGTCATCACTTTTGTTGGTAGTGTACCAGAAGTGGGCTTCCAGAAGTGTCCATATATGTGATAATATGTACATCAGTTCTGTATTAACAATGTGAAACCTAACATCAGTGAGCAATAAGAAGGAAGGCCCAGAATATAAATCAGATTCTATTCTACTTTTTCCAATTAAATCATTCCACTAGAAGTCTACTATAATGGAATTAAATAGAAGTATTGATTAATGATTTTACAGGTTACATTTACTAATGGTTGCTACGTTGTAAATGAATACATGGTTACTTTTCCTGTGCCTCAGAGTTTTGGGTGTCTAAGAAGACTACTTCACTTGCTTTGACATGTATAGTAGGCATATTCTCTCAGTCTGACCCATTCTCTGTCTGTCATTGTCTGTTTCTGTTTCTCTCTCTCTCTCTCTCTCCTCTCTCTCTCTCTCTCTCTCTCTCTCTCTCTCTCTTTCTCTCTCTCTATCACACACACACACACACATACAAACACGTTTATAACAAGCAGGAGACTTTTGACCTTTCATCCCAGCAAGAAGGATCAGAACTTTACTGCATTGATTTAGTGACTGACAGAATATGACTCAGGAGCAAAAGGTATTTTTTCCTTTGTAGGAAGCCACCTAAAATGGTGAGGAACATAAAAAGTAATCAATGTCAAGTGAAAGTGAGAGTCATCATCAAGAAAAAAGAGTTTTCTTTTCATAAGAGAGCTTTTATATAGTATTTCTAGATTCAATGTATGTGTGTGTGTGTGTGTGTGAGAGAGAGAGAGAGAGAGAGAGAGAGAGAGAGAGAGAGAGAGAGAGAGAGAGGAAAAAAGAAGAAGAAGAAGAAGAATGAGGAGGAGGAGGAAGAGGGAGGGAGGGAGAGAAAAAGAAAGGGAGGAAGGAAAGGAGAAGGATGGTGAGATAGAGAAAGAGAGAGGGAGAGAGGCAACCAGAGTTAAGTGACTTTCCCAGGATCAGATTCAGAATTTGAAATGCAAAGAAAATGCAATGAAGATTCATCTTATTTTTGGAAGTGAAAGGGAATGAAAGAAGAGATATGTAAAGAATCAAATGCAATGGATCCCAAAGTAGTTCGGTGACAAAGAAAGCCCTCCAATATGGAGTTCAGCCTGTGCAAAGTCACAGAGGCAGGAAATGTTGCATTTGGGAATACCAAGTCAGGCACATTGAACTGCATTCCATTAAATTTAGCAAATGTTCATTACATGACTATTACATGCTAGGTATTTTGCTAGATTTTAGAGAATAATGTTATAAAAGAAAAATGTCCAACATATCAAGAAGATTTCATGCCTGCAGAAGAGAAATATCATGTAAAGCAATGATCATTATTATCTGAGATAATGAGGGACGGAGTTAAGGGACAATTGCAGACAAAGGGAGAAATCTATTTCAGCTTAACTAAGATAGCAAGGTAACACTATGACATTCCACTCTGTGACAGAACCATATAGGAAGTACATAGTCCTCTCTTTAGCAATCTCCACCCATCACTTCTATTACTACCCCCTGAGTAATATGGCAAAGTGAGCAGAGAGCTGGCCTCCAAGCTAGGAAAATTAGGTTTGAGAATGGCCAGAAAAATCACTGAATGTGTGATCCTAGGCAAATCACAACCTCAAGGGGGATTGGACAAATGAAAAAGGCATAGGACTTATGCTATGTTTGAGGGACAATTTGCTCCCTGGAGGGTGCTTTGTCTCAATGAAGTCAGAGGTATAATCCCTATTCCCTATTAAGCCTACTTTCGCTTTTTTGTAACTCTTACTTTTTGCTACTAATTTTGTAACAAGTAGAAATAAAGAAAACAAAATTATGCTCTCTGTCACTTGATAGGCCTTCAAATGTTTAAAAAGAGCTAACAGGTCTTCTTTGAATATTCCCTCTAGGCTAAATCTCACTTTTTTTTTTCCAACTGATCTTCACAAATTATGACCAGGACACTTTTGACCTTCTCTGTTTCCATTTTCTCTGCAAGACGTTAAACTAGTTTTCCAATAATGGGTATTCTAAAACTAGACCTAATGTACCAGGATTCTTGATCACCAATGTTTTACTCCACTTAAAAAGATAAATTTTTTATCATTTTTCTTAACTGCCACTTTACAATACTGTCCTATATTGAGCCTGCACTGAACAAAAACTCTCTATGTGCTTTTCTGATGAACTTCTTCCTAAATGAACCTTTCCCACTGTATACTTCTGAAGTGGATTTTTTTTTTTTTAGTGTTTTTATTTTTTTAATTATTTTTTTATTTTATTTTATAATAACTTTATATTGACAGAATCCATGCCAGGGTATTTTATCCCTTGCACTCACTTCTATTCCGATTTTTCCCCTCCCTCCCTCCACCCCCTCCCCTAGATGGCAAGCAGTCCTATATATGTTAGATATGTTGCAGTATATCTTAGATACAATATATGTTTGCAGAACTGAACAGTTCTCTTGTTGCACAGGGAGAATTGGATTCAGAAGGTAAAAATAACCCGGGAAGAAAAACAAAAATGCAAATAGTTCACATTCGTTTCCCAGTGTTTTTTCTTTGGGTGTAGCTGCTTCTGTACATCATTTATCAAGTGAAACTCAGTTAGGTCTCTTTGTCAAAGAAAGAAGTAGATTTTTTTTTTGAACCAGAATATGTCACTTTACAATTCTTCTTATGTTTGTTGAATTAAATTTGATCTTAATAAATCCAGTCCGATGTTCTAGCCAGTCAAAAGTGTCCTTATGATTTACATTGATCCGTTAACCACCTTGCATTGCATATAAATGAGACAGGGCAAATTACAGAAAGTACAGTCAATTGAAGAATCATAGTTTAGAATATTTTTCTAGAAAATTTAATATATTTATTTTATCCCTGCTATGTAAGAAGAAAATTAAGACCAGTCAAATAGTAAATGAATGCAAAATTTGACCCATATGTGACATTGGCATTTATCCTGCAGAGCAGAAGAATTTTTTGATTGGATAATATTCAAATGGTTTGAAATACACATTCAATAGGAAACTGAAGTGTGGTCTTTTTTAGATCTCCATCAAATTACTCTCCAAATAATTTCACATCAAGTCAACATGTCAAGTTTATATACTGGGATATTCATTATAAAGTCAGTGAACATTGAACTATTTAATATTAACCTACATCTGGATACCAATGAACTGAAAAAATGAACATGAAATGTTCTGGATGAAATGCACTAAATCATTCATGTCATTTAGTTGGAAACACAGCATGGCTCCTGTTGAAAGGCAATCAAAATTAAGTCAACTTGCATTTTTAAGGTGACTGTATAGACAGTGGAATATTTCAAAATCCTATCCTTATGAAACAAAGTGACTCATGACACTAGATACATTTTTATAAGGAGAGCTAAACATATACTGACACCAGAGTTCAATTTGTTTAAGCAATTTCCTCTTAAGTTTACAGAATAATAAACAAAAGTTAACTTGAAATCTAGATACAATAGAAATCATGCCAAAAGGGGGAAAAAAAGAAAAATCTCTCATTACATATTTATTGTTTGAGCCAACAAAGGAAGAGAAATTAGATTTCTTTGTTCTTGCTGCACAAGAAGTCATAAGAAAAGCAAAATCCAAGTGAACAACAACAAAAAGAGTGATGTTATGTTGTGATCCATATTCAGTTACCACAGTTCTTTCTCTGGGTGTAGATGGCTCTCTTCATCACAAGATCATTGAAACTGTTTTGTTATTATTTTACAACATAATCTACTTTGAACACATTTCTACTTTGGGAAACTATGGTCAGAGTATATATTTTGAGTATCCATCAAGGATTTCTAATTGTAATACTATGCATGTTTTTTTTTTTTTTTTGTTTTTTTTTTTTTTTTTTACCTACTCAAATGAAAACTCTTCTGGCTTTTGGTAGGAGGGACTTCCACAGGCAAAATGTTCATCACTTTGTAAGTGGTCCTAGTTACTGAAGCTTACAAATCATGAAGTTCCACTCTTTCACATTACAGATAAAAAAATAAAATAAATCTTGATAGGTGGAGGTGCTTATCCTGAGTAGCGCATTTAACAAGTAGTAGAATTGAAATACATATTTCCAAGTTAGCAAATTAAGAGGATTCTTGACCAACAAACATAAACTCAGTTTTCTGATCTGCGTATGAAGACTCTTTTGATAATATCTGTGATGTATACTTCAATTTAACAAAAATTTGATATGTGCCTCCAGTGTGCAAAGAAATATGTTAATTTCTAAGTATACAAAAAGAAAGAGTCCCTGTCCTCAAGAAGTTTTTATTCTATACTTCTTCAGATTTGGAATCCATTCTCTTCCACATCATGATGAGGTATGAGAAGTAGACAAAATAAAAGAATAATTGAGAACTAAACAAGGGAGTAAAGATATGTTAACAAATATCAGGGTTTTTTTTTGTCATTGTTTTAATTTTTTTTTAATTTTGTGACTATTGCTTATACTAAAAGATAAATTTCTAACAGTATAAAAAGTACAATCATTCTAAGAATAGAGGAGGGAAAGCACAGAGACATGGTGGCAACTATAACTTGTCCTGCTTCTATGCTGGGAGGTAAAAACATCTCATTCCATTATCAATAGGAGCCAACTGGTATGAGCAGTAGTTGCTGTTTGGGTTGGGGGAGATAAGTTCAAATCCAGTCAATTTAATGAGAAAACTGGATAAGAACCCTATGGGAGGTAAGTTCAAGATTATTATAGATGTGATTAGAAAGAATTCCAGTTTCCAAATAGTTTGGACAAAACTGGTATTGATGATTGAGCTAGTCATCCTATATCAAACAGGAGCGAGGAGGACTTCATAAAGGATAGGAGTTTTTGTCTATCTTACCTTGCTTCAGAGACCTGGTGAGTAAGCTTCTGCTATGGAGCAAAAGGGAGGGGAACTATAATGACTGCCATTGCTATGATACCTGTATCAGATTTTTGTACCCACTATTATCTTCTTCTTTAATCAAATTGTATAATAAACAATGATTCTTTTCATGGAAGATTATGATGGACAAAATAGTCTGGGAAAAAAAGAAAATGGAATGGTCAAATAGATGATGGTAAGGAATGTTGTCGAATCAAAAAGAAGGACTAAATCATACTCCAAAGTAGTTAAGGAAGTATACAAAGCAGTGCCATGCTATTTGGGGTCAGGGACTAGGTCAAATGACAGATGCTTTGTCCACGGTTCTGACTTTTCACATTCAGAAACTATACTACCACCCTTGCTAATCATATATAATCAAGCATCATCCCAGAACCAGACTACACATTTGCATATTTGAAGATAAATGACATATTTTCTTAAAAATGTAGCTTAATTGCTGTGTTTGGCAAGAGCAGAATTCCAAATAGGATATAATGGTGTTTTGTGAGTTGCAAAATAGATTGTTAAGTTCCTTGCGGCATTGTATGACAGTCAAATCAAAGCATTTTAGGTCCACTTAATCCTCATATGAGTAGCTCAATATTTCTTTTGCTCAAAGCTACTGAAGCCCAATCATTGCCAATGCCACAGAGCACTGTTGATTTATTCCCCTGCTGAGAAACTCAATAAAGCAACAGAGGGCTTGACATCTACCACATCATTCAGCTAACCAATCAACATTCCAGTGGACACTGCCATTCATTTTGGAATATCCTTACTCCATAGAATGCCTGCCACAAGTCATTACAGTTTCAGACTTTATTATAGAAGTCTTATTCAGGCAGTACTAAGCAAAAATATATAGAGTTTTTTCTTTTTTTTATTACCTTTATTTCTTAGAGTTTTTTTTTTAATCAAAATAAACTACAAAGCCACTTTCAAATGGCTGGATGACCTCAAGAAAAGTCCCATAAGTTGGACTAAAAAGAATAGCATTATTTTCAATTTATGCAGCTATGCAGAGATATTAAGTATTGTGATTAACATTTGAAGAGAATTCCACAAATATGAAATTATCTAAATGAAGAAAAATATATTTGACTTTGATTTTTGAAATCCTGGGTGCTATTGTTAAATTAATGGCTAACAAGGTTTCAAAACTATTACCTAATTAACAAAGGAAAAATCGAACAGCTAGCGCTAAATTCATTCACAATTGACTTTACGACTCTATAAACTCCTACATTCTCATATTTCAGGAAACAAAGCAACTGACCCTAAGAGGGGGCAAAAATAAGTTAGATGTTTACAACAAGAGCTCCTTTCAAAGCATAACATAATAAAATTGAATCATATCACATTCAAAAGATGGTTTAAGTTTTACAAATAACTTTCTTTACAACAATTCTGTGTAAATGGCATACATATTATTTTCATTCTACATTTGTGCAAACTGAGATTCAAGAAATATGGAGTGACTTTTCCTACATCACCAAGCTAATAAATGTCACAAGCAGGGTAGAATTCTGAGCCTCTGACCCCACATATAGGCTTCTTTCTATTCTATTACATATATTCTTAGAAGTTTCAAAACAAAATATTAAATTTTGACATGCTGTATTTTCCTAAAGTATATTTACAATCCCTTTCAAAATAATTTCAAAAAGCATATGATATGCTATACATTTACCCCCTGAGATTTGATAGAGTCAAGTGGGATATGGCAGCTTTTCAGGAACAGGTTGACATAAATCAGAGACCTGATAATAGTCATTGAAGTTATCATTACCATTATTATCATTATCATCAACATCATCATAATCAACATCATTATCATCAGTGACCTGGACATAGTATTTTATTTCTCTAAACTTTAGTTTCTTAATGTATAAAACAATGAAGAATTTTTTTTTGTGAAATACATTCTATTTCTAAATCTTGAGTCTGTGATTATTAACATAAAAATTGATACATCTAAGGTAATCTATGATTTCCTAATAACATATCCAATGACCTTTTCAGTTCATATAATCCTTACTTTTGCCATCTCCTTAGTATTTGAAAATACCAATCCCTCCATTCTTTTTTTACTTAAAAATTACATTTATCATTTTTCTGCTTTTTTCTTTTATATGGTATTTTTTCAAATTACAAGTCAAGGTAATTTTAGCATTAATTTTAATAACATTTTGAATTCCATTTTTTTCTTTCCTCCCTACTCATCACTCTTCCAAAAATGGTAGGCAATTTGATATAGGTTATGCAATACTATCATTTAAAATATATTTCCACATTACTCAATTGTGAAAGAAGAAACATTGAAAAAAATTGAAAAGGAATAAAATAAATAAATATTTTTCTGTCTGCATTCTGAGTTCCTCAGTTTTTTATCTAGAAGCAGATAGCATTTTCTTCATGAGTCCTCTGTACTAGTTTGCATCATTGTCTTCCTGAGTACTTACAGCTGAGTCATTCATAGTTAATCATTAAATAATGTTGCTGATATTGTGTACAATGAATGTTTTACTTGTTCTGCTCATTTCACTTTGTTTAAGTTTGTAATTATTTTTTTCCATTAATTTTTTTATAATATACATTTCTTTATGAATCATGAATCAGAGAAATATCAAAACACAAGGGAAAAACCATGGGAGAGAAAAAAAACACAGAAAAAAGAAATGAATATAGCATGTGTCAATTTACATTCAATCTCCATAGTTCTTTTTCTGGATGAGATGGCATTTTTTTATCCAAAGTTTATTGGGATTGCTTTGGATCACTGAACTACTAAGAAGAGCCAAGTCTCATGCGTTTCATGTTTCACTCAGCATCAGTTCATGTAAATCTTTCCAGTTCTTTCTAAAATCAACTTGTTCATCATTTTTATAGAACAATATAACACTTGTTCAGCCATTCCCCAATTGACAGGCACCTACTCATCTGTCAATTCCTTTCTACCACACAAAGTGCTACAAACAGTTTTGAACATCATGATTTCCTTAGAATACAGACGTAGTAATGGCACTGCTGGGTCAAAGATAACTTCATTCTTTTTTAAAATTCTATCTTCAACCAATGCTGGATTTTTCCTTCTTGCCACTGTACCTAATTCATTTGTTTTTCTTTGCCAGATTTTCTCTGATCCTTGTATTCTAAGATTCCATATTTGTTTTTTTTTTTATTCCCTGCATTCTCTCTTTTGCCCAACATTATGCCTATAAAGATCACTACTAAATCACTATTCCAATATGTCTCTTCAGCTGCAGACAAGGATTCACAACTTTTAGTAGACATCAATATGAAAAATGCTGTTATAATCTCATACTTAATATATCCAAAAGTGAATTTGTCAACTTTTCATCAAATTTCACATCTAATTTCTCCTCTTTCTGACATTCTTTTAGTTGCTAATTCTTTATATTTCATCATGTCCTTGTTAAATTTCTCTTTGCATCATTGCTATTGCAGTTGGTGAGTTGTATCAGTTCTATTTCTGCAATCTTTCATATGCATTCTCTCCTTTAGGCTTTGACTACCATTCTAGTCAAGTTATGTTAACATTGATCTAAACTGCTCTGAGAAGCCTTACATTATATTTCCTGCCTCTAACATCTCTCGCTTGATCTCTTCAATGATTCCTTACTATCTACTGAATAAAGTCAAACTCCAATGGAAATCATGCAAAATTTGCTAGAAATATGTAGATATATTTTTCCTATCTTATTTCCTACTATTGTCCATTATATGTTGTCAAATTGTCAATATTGTTGTACCTTATGTGTATACCTGCATAAATGATTTTCCATACCATTGGGTATATCTGCAATTCCATAGCCTACTTTTATAATTTTTGAAAATTTCCCCACCTTTCAAAACTTAAACTTTTCCTCATTCCTATTTCTTAGTGTTCTTTCCTCCACCTTTCCTCCTGGCATTTATTTATCTGTTTATTTTTCTGTATTCTTCATTTAGAATGGAAGCTCTTTGAGGGCAAGATTTGTTTTTTAATTTCATAACTTTTTATTTACAAGTTATATGTATGGGTAATTTTACAACATTGACAATTGCCAAACCTTTTGTTCCAATTTTTCCCTTCCTTCCCCCCAATCCCTCCCCTAGATGGCAGGATGACCAGTAGATGTTAAATATATTAGAGTATAAATTAGATACACAATACGTATATATGACCAAACATACTGTACAAAAAGACTCGAACTCTGAAATATTGTACAATTAGTCTGTGAAGGAATTCCAAAATGCAGGCAGGCACAAATATAGGGATTGGGAATTCAATGTAATGGTTCTTAGTCATCTCCCAGAGTTCTTTCACTGGTCATAGCTGATTCAGTTCATTACTGCTCCATTGGAACTGATTGCTGAAGATGGCCAGATCCATCAAAATTGCTCATCATATAGTATTGTTGTTGAAGTATATAAGGATCTCCTGGCCCTGCTCGTTTCACTCAGCATCAGTTTGTGTAAGTCTCTCCAGGCCTTTCTGAAATCATCCTGTTGGTCATTTCTTATCAAACAATAATATTCCATAATATTCATATACCACAATTTATTCAGCCATTCTCCAATTGATGGGCATATACTCAGTTTCCAGTTTCTGGCCACTAAAAAGAGGGCTGGGAGGGGGTAAGATTTTTTTAATGTTTTGTTACTATTATTATTAATATTATTATCCACGGTGCTTGGCACAATGCTTATTTAATTGAACCAGGATTACCAGATTTATTACAATATTTCAAATTAATTCTTTACTAATTTTTCCAATCAAAATTGATCTCATCGTACCTGATCTCTCTTTCACTTTATACTTCTCAAGCTTTCATGTCTGAGAATATAGCTCCTCTCCCATGTAATCAGGGAGCTATATAATTTATTTATAGATTTCCCTTATTTTCTAAAACAACAGATGCATACACATATAATTATGTTTATATACACATATACATATCCACTAAACATATATATAGTATATACCTCTATGTAACATATATAATATATATATTATATGCATTGTTTGGTTTAATTTTGGCTTTTTTTGGGGGGTCGGTAAGTATCCCTAATTCAATCAGGCTAAAAACAAAGTGGTTATTCATGGGTTTAATCTTACTATTGAGTGTAATGAAGACTTTTGTCTCCATTTCCAACACAGATTGTTTCATTCCTTTTTGGGCATCCTACTGGTTTTCTGCTCCTGGATATTCTTGCAGACACACTGCAGTTCAAAACTCTTTACTTCAAGTAATCCCTGAATTAGCCTTTTTGGTAAGAGGTACTACAGACATGTACTAGGCCAAATTCAAGTTTAATACAATCTTGGTGTGACAAATTTTTATAATGCTTTTTATACATAATGTTTGTACATCATTAAATTTACTCTTTATAACCTGAAGTAACAAAAATGAAGGCAATATCCAATTAACCTTTTTATATCCTCACAGGCTTTATTGCTCTAACCAACCTTTATGCCTCTAATATTTTTAATCTATGAAGCCAAATTCTTTCAGTACAAATTGATATATTTAAGAAATAATTTTAAAACATTAAAGTGCTATGTATTTACACAATAATAGAAACTAATTGTTTCTATTATTTTCATCATCATGACCATTTCAATATATCTTAGTTTCCTTCAGTAGCATCACACCTTCTTCACTCACCATGTTAAAACAAATCATCATGATGTCTTGCCCAAATTATTTCTGTACTCTTTAACTTTATATGTGATGTGTCTCTTCTGCTTCTAACCCATCCTATGATGGATGTGAAATATATAGATAATTAGATGATAGATGATAGATATGATAGATTAGATAGATGATAGAATAAATAGATGAGAGATGAGAGATTCATTAAATAAATAGATGATAGATAGACAGATAGGTAGATAGGTAGAATATGGATAGTTTAGATAGATAATCGTACAGTGGAAAGCCATTTTTCTAGATTTCAAATCTGATAGTGTTACTTCTCAATCCAATAAACTCTGAGTTTTTCCCCTATTATGAAGGCTCAAATATAAATTGTTTGGTTTGGTTTCTAGTACCTTTCATATTCTAGCTCCAAACTACTTTCCACCTTAATACATATTATTCTCTTTCCTACACTTTATATCTAGTCACATTGGGCTACCTTTTCTTCACATATGATACTCCATGTGCTGTCTCCAAAGCTTTGTATAGACTGTGGTCCATGTACGGAATGTATTCCTTTCCCACTTCTGCCTCTCAGATATCTGCCTTTACCATTTCCTTTCTATTTTTCCATTTTCTAACTACCCTTCCCTCTGTGTTTTTCCACTGATCTTTTTAGCTGAAATTTCATATATGTTTGGCCCTCCCTACCCCAACTAAAATTTGAACTCATTGATACTATTATGGATAAAATGATGAATCAGGGGTTAGAAAAATCTGGTCTTGAATCTTCTCTCAGATACTTATCATCTGTGCAACCATACACTACCCTGTAACATATATGTATATTAGTTTCCTTGTCTGGGAAATGATGAAATTGGAATGATACATTTTAAGGTCCCTTCCATCCCAAAATCTATCTTATTATGCTCTCCTTCAGAGCAAGAACTGTCCTATTTTTCTACTTATATTCCCAGTGCTTAACAAAACTAGCAGTTAATAAATGCTTATTCATTCATCCAAATTCTACCTAAATGTTGTCATTTTTTTCCTAATCCACTGTGCTTATTGTCTTTTCTCAAAATAATAGACCTTGTATTAATTTTGTATTTAATTTATACATTCTTACTTCTGCTGTTCTTTCCCAACACATATATACATGAACTGAAATTATCCAGGCAAAATTTAAGCTCCTCTAGAATAGATTTTTTTTCACATTTTCGCTTTTTATACAAAGTGTCTTGGTCAGTGCCTGGTACAGAATAGGTTTTTTTATTATTTATTATAGCATTTCTAGAATAGAAACCTAAACATGAGTATGGGGATCAAATTTAAAAATGATTTGAATACTTGAAATATGTTTAACAACTTTGAGATAGTTCAACTCCTCCCTCTCTCCCTCTTCAATGTCCTTGTCTCTGTTTCTCTGTCTGTTTCTGTCTCTGGCTCTCTGGCTCTCCCCCTCTCTCTCCCTCCCTCTCTCCCTTCCTCCCTCCCTCCCTGCTTCTCTCTCTCTCTCTTTTCTCTCTCTCTCTCTCTCTCTCTCTCTGTCTTTGTCTCTGTGTCTCTCTCTCTTCCTTTCCTCTCATGTTCCCTCCATCCTTAATGAAACTAAAGTTTGAACAAGCCACCTGATTGATTCCACTGAGTTAGCCAGTAGTGTGTCAGTTGCTTCTCAAAACTCAGCTTATGATTGCCTGTCATTAGTCAATGGAAAAATCATAACAAAATTCTAAATTAATTTCTATATATTCAAATGTCAAATGAAAAAAATAATTTCCACACTAATTCATGCAATGGAAGGAAAATAATGAGGCAAGGAGATGAAATGCCTGGATTACTGAATTATCACTTTTTAGAATGATTTTCAGCCTTAGCAAGATCAAATAGAAGACAAATTGATTATAGTATATTGAAACATTATTTCTAGTCAAAAAGAAATGGAAGGATAGCAGGTCAGATAATTCACCAAGAGGAAAATAAATGGATATCAACCAGGGGCAATAAATTGAGAGTTTTAAATCTGTATTTCAATTAAAAGCAGCAATAAAACATGTTTTTGTAGCTGATCTAAAGGCATAAATCAACTGATTAATCAACATACACTAAGGCCTTACTCTGGATCAGATACTGCTGGAAGAAAAAGGAAAAAAGTAATAATTCTTTATCTAAAAACAAAGGGAACAACAATGAACCCATAAAATATCCACACAATAGAACAAAATAAATGCAAGACATTTAGGGAGTAGAGTCCTAGCATTTGTGGAATTCAGAAAGTCCTCATGTGGAAGGCAGAGTATGAGTTAAACTTTGAAGAATATTAAGGATTCCTGTCAGTGGAGTTGAAGAAAGAATGAAGAAGTGAAGAGCATAGGGATCAGCTGGATGAAAGGCAAGAAGGGAAGATGAGAAAAAGAATGTCAAGTACGAGGAAAATCAATTAGGCCACTAGGATGGACTATATAAAAAAATGAAGATGACTGCCCTCTAGGGGAGGGGTGGCAGAAGGAAGAGGAAAAATTAGAACATAAGGTTTTGTAAGGGTGAATTTTGAAAATTGTTCATGTATATATTTTTAAAATAAAAGGCTTTAATTTAAAAAAGGAAATGAAGATCATAGAGATAAAAAACAAAGTTTGGATAAGTAGATTGGAACCAAGTTCTGAAGGGCTTTAATGCTGAGCTTGTGTTTGTTAGAAATAATAGAATACAAACTTGTAGAAAGACTGCTCCAATGTTATCTTTGTTTACCCAGTGCTTCAAATAGCGTCTGACATATAATAAGCAAATAAGTATTTGTTAGTAATTCTAGAGATAATAGAGAGCCAGTAAAGTTATTTTGTTCAAATATATAATGTTTGACCTAAATCTTAAGACTATATCTCTTAAGATATATATATATATATATATACACACACACACATATATATATATATATATATATATATATACATACATATATACACACACATACATATACATGTAAATAGATCAATAGATAGATCTCTTAAGAGCTTTCTGGAGTATGGGTTGGAGAATAAAAAAAATTTGAGAGGAGATCAATTAAGAGGCTATCGTATTAATCCAAATGAGAGAAAGGCAGAAAAATGCACAATGGGTATAAGAGATAGAAGTCTTATTTTGCTGATCCATAAATGTCATCAAATAGATTAATATTCTAAGACTTCAAAGCCAGGGAGACACCAGATTGTGGGTAATCTAGCAAGCAAAGCTGAAGACCTTGAACTTTATATAGTTAGCAATAAAGTGTCCTTGACAAATTTTCATCAGAGGGATAAGACTAAATTTATGAATAAGGGAAATTAGTGAGTGATAAGGAAAATAAACATTTCTTCCCTTCCCCATTCCCAAAAAAACATAGGATTGAAAGGAAAGAGAAAGATTAAATGAGAGTTGAGAAAGGATTGTTTTAAAACTGGAAAGATGCTTAGCACTTTCCATAACATTTCAGAAGGATTCATTGACATCAGAGAGAAAGGATGTTAGAGCAAGATTTTGGAGAAAATGTAAGGAAAGAGGATCAAGATGTTGAGGAAACTTCCCCTTTAATGAGAGAGTGAGGAAGAGAAAAAAATATAAAATGATTCTGTTTTCATATTAAATTATCAATTTCTTCTGTATCAGAGAACCACAGAATTATAAAATTTGAACTGGCAGCCTAGTATCAAACAGGATGTAAGCATTCCATGTATGTTTTCAATCCATATCCTGACTCAGCTCATCATTCTTTCATATCTGAATTCTATATTGAGAAATTTTAAAATATTTTATCTTTTCCAGAGGAATATACGTGAAATAAATAATCAAAATTGTATATTATGTTATACTGATCAAATAAAAATGAAATTCCAATGAATCACCAGTATATGGCAATAGTCAAAGGACTTGAGAATGAGGATTGTCTTGCCTTTAAACTTTTTCTCTCTGATACTTCAGACAGTGTTTTGCACAAAGAATTGCTTAACAAAATTTTTGTTTATCCATTCATATTTATCAGTGTTGTGTTAATTCCTCTGAAAAAGAAAACAATGTTTTCTTACATGTAAAGATATGGGAGCTGTTTTTTTAATTATTATTATTATTTCCGAAGTCAAAAATAACCAAAGAAATATGGTTATTCCACCTTGAGGTTACTGTAAAATCTGTGGACTTAATTTTTGAAGAAAACACAGCTCCATTATTCAGATTTTTAATTCCTTTATTAGCCAATTATAGCACATAGATTATTTTGACATAATTATAGCTAAGCAGGAGTCATTTCATCAGCAAGTCATATTTGATAATGAGAATGACTCTAGATCAAATTAAAAGCAAGATTGTAAAAATTATTTTTATTAAATGATACTTTCTGTGTAGGTGTACAAAAGACTGAATAGATGAACCTACTTAAGTGTTTAAAAGTTTGATCCAATTAATCATTCCTTTAGGGAAATGAGAAAATGCCTACAAACTAGATGATTGGGAGGGAGCTGACAGGGTAATGAGATTTTCACAAATGACTATATCCTTATACCTATTCTATTTTTGAAGGAGGGGAAAAAATCCAAAATGAATACAGGGAGAAGAAATGATTTGGTGTATTTACCAATTTGCATCAGATATTACAGTAATGATTACACTGTCACTTATTGTTAACATATATGCTAATGAAAAGTTTGAAGTTTTTACTATTTTGTTAATACAAAGAAGCCCTCCAAATTGATTTTCATTAAACTTCAGGAAAGTTAGGCACTTAAAATGAAATCTTTGGTTTAATTTTTCAGCAATTATCCTTCACTAAGACATCTGTTCTTCCCCAGATCCATGATGAAGAGAAGTTGGAATAGTTGTTGCAAAAGCGGAGCCTCTTTGAGGTTGAGAATTTGAATGATTATTAAAGGTTGAAAGTATTAATAGTAAAGTCATATCATGAATCTTGGAACTAGAACCTGGTACATAGTAAGCACTTAATGAATATTTGTTGATTGTTAATTTGTAAGAAGAGAGCAAATAATGAAAAATAGCAAAGAGACATACAATTTAGTATTTAGATTCATTATATATCCATTATGCACCAAACATTGCAAGATACTATACTAGGTTCCCAGGATACAAATAAAACTAATCCATATCATCAGGAATTATATTACACATTATATACAAATTGGGGAAATACAGAATTATTAGTACAAAACAATTTCAAGTCAGAGAGAACATTAATGATAATTAGGGAGAATTAATAATAACTAAGGGGGAAAATGTGAAAGGATTAGAATGATCCTGCTTATTTCTAATTGGTTTCCTTGCTTCAACTCCCCACTTCCTTTCAATCCAACCTCTGTTCACCTGCCAAGGTTATTTTTTTTAAATGTTGATCTAATTATGGCAATAGACAGAATGCTGGATTTTATTTTAGGAAGATCTGATTTAAAATCTTGCCTCAAATACTATGTGAGCCTTGGCAAGTCAGCTGACTTATTTGAGCCTCAACTTCCTCATTTGTAAGATATGAATAATAACTGCCCCTCCCTAACAAGTCATTTCTCTAAAGTTGCAAAGAGGGGAGGTAAGAAACACAAGATTAACAAACTGGTCTCTGGTTCCAAATCTTTTTACTATTATGATATATGGTCAAATCAGTGGACAATTGGCCATTTGTATGTCCAAAGTATTTAAAAATAAATGTTCAAATCTCAGAGAGTTGCTGGATTTCAAAGCAGTCATCATGACAAAATCAACCAGTTCCATTGAAAATGAGAGTTACTAAAACAAGTTTCACTTACATCAAATGCTTCATCAAAATCAATGATCCCTATAATCAGAAGTGTTCCTTCTCTGTGGAGTGTCCTTACTTTCCTAACATCCATCAAAATCAGTAATGGATTATGAGCGCCAATATCACACTCAGACGCTCACATGCATTATGGCTGTTAAGAAGCCTTTTGCCATGGGGAAAAAAGGTACTCATTTCAATAGACTTTCTTATTTATATGAGAAGTTGTTAAAGTAATGGCACAGATGTTAGAAAAATCAAAAGAATATTGAAAGGAAGATTCTTGTTTTTTGTTTTTTTTTTTTAATCCTTCATTCTTCCTGTTGTACTTAGATTGTTGTTTTTAAATTTATTCTGTTACTTTTCTTTTATGATAAGAGACACTAAGGCCAATCTGTCAGGACCATAAAATATCATTTGTGGTAGTACTATGAATTTTCTCAATGTAATCTTTAATAACTATCTTAAGTTCCAAGTTGTCAGTAAGCAAGTAATAAAATGCTTAATATCATTTTACAGGTCACATAATACTACAGTATATTTGAACTCAGCATGGTAATAACATGCAAAAGATAATGAAGTTCATTATTGCTTTGTAGAATATGGTTTTAGAGTAGACATCAGTCTCAGAAATGTATTCAGAATCTTCTTTTGAGACATACATACTAAATAATCTTTTTTCATTTACTTCCCTCAATGACACAAACTGTTAAAGCCATTGTGGAAGATCTGGTGACACATCATTATTTTTCTAACATGATTGATATCATTCCATATGCATGATAACAATTTAAATGGAGAAATATGCCTCTCTTCCCAAAATGCACAATGCATTAACGAAAGAGGCTATTATACTAGCATTAACTTGGGAACAAAATGAATCCTACATCTGCTCACTATGAATTGAAATAATGGGGAATATAATCTTTTGGGGGGTGTTTTACTGTAAAAACATAGAATCCAGGTCAAGAAAAAAAAAGACTTTGCAAATATTGGTTTGGAGAGACATGAACAGAGATTTCAGTAATTATGAGAAAAAACTTACCAGTGTTAGGAGAGTCCAAGCTATGCCAAATGGATGATGTGACAAACCAGCTGAGATAGTCTCACTCTATCATAGACTACAATGAAAAGCTAATCAGACCATTTCTAGACTATAAGGAGCAGTCCCGAGGACCAAATTATAAAGGGAGGACATAAACAAATCTGGGTAGTATTAGTACTTGAGGTCATACTATATAAATATTAATTTAAGTGGCTTGGTCATGTTAAGCCTGAAGGAGATGAATGGGGAGGTCCTTATAGCTGTCTTCAAGTATTGAGAGGGAAGATTGATTAGATTTTTTTTTTGCTTGCCTCCATAGGGTAGCTCTTTGAGCAACAAATCGAAATTACAGTAAAGCAGATTTAAGTTGGGGCAGTAAGGGGGCACAGTGGAGAGAGCACTAGGCTTAGAATGAGAAAGATATTTTCCAAGCTTCCTAGATATATGACAGGGGACAAGTCACTTACCACTATTTCCCTTAGTATTTTCATCTGTAAAAATGAGCTGGAGAAGGAAATGGCAAGCACTCTAGCATACATGCCAAGAAAATACCAAAATGGGGTCATTAAAGGATTGGGCACAACTGATTTTCTTAACAACAGAAAAAAAAAAAACAAGCCAAGATTTAAGTTTGTTAGCCAGGAATAAAAAGAAATTTCTTAACAATTAAAGCTTTTCAATCAGAATTCATTGCTCTGAGAGGTGGTGAGATTTTTCTCACTCGAGAACTTCAAGCAAAAAAAAAAAAAAATGACCATTTGTCAAATGTGATTTTTTTGATCAGGATTAGATTGGATTCAATGGTATCTCAGTCCCTTTGATTTCATGATACAATATCAGTGACCATAAGAAAGGGAAATTTGGGGAGCAGATACATTCCCCAAATCATGTGCTCAATGCCCATAGAGATCATTTTATAGAAATAAGAAAGACAAGTATTGATCAAGCATCTACTCTGTGTTATGCATTGCACTAGGCACGGCGACAAAGATGAAAATATTCCTCCCCTAAAAAAGCTTACTTCTAACTGCAGGAGTATCACACAGACTTATCAGCACATTCAGAATAAATGTAAAATAAATATAAGATAGTTAATGATGGAGACTAACAGCACCTGGAGGGAAAGTAAGCATATGTATTGCTAGTTACCAATATCTGATTGATGACTATTTGGAGTAAGGCAGGGGGCAATAATACCACTTGTGATTTTCCCCCAGTTATTAACTAGCATCTTCTTTTTCAGATATATCAAAAATAGAAGCTCTTTTAACATTTTTCCAACTGCATCATACATATTTTCAAGATGAATTTGTATAGTTCAGCTATTATATCCAATGTCACTTTAAAAAAATATCAGTTGGACTTTCTTATTTGTTATATCAGGAACTAAGCATTCAAGAGTCTAAATATGGAGGCCCAACTGTCATAAGTAATGAAAATATGTCACTATAATCATACTGGATGACCCCTCCAATTTTTCACTATTTCTCTTTTTTTTTTTTTTTTTTTTTTTTTTTAGCTTTCAATAGCTGGACTGACTAGATATAGTTCAGTTTTCCACCGAACTTTTGGCAGATTCATTTTCCCCTCCAGTAACTACCCTTGTGTATTTTATGAGGGGATGTAACTTATAAGGATCCATCTTCATCCTTTGTAATTCTTTTACAAATGGCTTTTTATTCTAAACTAGTGCTGTCTTGGGCTTCTATGGCTCTCAGCCTGGCAAGGAGATCCTGCGTTTGTTGGCTGTGACAGAATGAATGTTCTCTTAGCTTTGAAAATCAATAAATCTCAGAACTGCAAAGGATCTTAGAAAACAACTAGTTCAAACCATATTCAAAGGAGTTCAATATCCCCTCAATAGCTTATTGAAAAAGTGGTCAACCATTATTTGATTGAAGACATCCAGTGAAAGGAATCCCTTTACCTCTTGCTGTAATTCATTCTACTTTTGGATAATTACCCATTAGAAAATTTTTTTCTAATATCAACTTTAATTTTTTTTGCACCAATGTCTAGCCCTCCATAACCTGCACCTCTCATATTTCCAGATTTCTTACATCTTATAGTCACCTACACCATGTGCTCTTTGATCCATTAAGACTGACTTCCTGGTTATTTCTATTTCCTTTTTTTGAAATTTTTTGACCTTGAATTTGGGGAAGAAAACATGCCTTTCCATAAGTATCATTTTTAAAAAGATGAATGAACATAAAACTGCAAATCTACCATGTACAACTTGCTATTCCTTTCAAATATACAGAACAAGTATTCATTAATAGATCAATTTCTATTTTCACTGGCTGTCCCTTAAACCTCGAACTTTCTTCTTCCCCAAGTCTACCTCCTGGGTACAGCAGCTTTTTTCAAGTCACAGCTAAAATTAGATCTTTTATAGGAAGCATTTTCACCTTAATGCTAGTGTCTTTCTTTTCTCAATCATCTCCAATTTATCATGAATAAATTCTGTTTGTACATAGTCATTGATATGTGCCTACCCCATTAGACTGTACTTCTTGATAAGAAGTATCTTTTCCTTTTCTCAGTACCCTCTGTGCTTAGTGAATAACCTAGCACATAATGGTATTAAATAAATATGTGTTTACTTAACTAGTTTGTCATTTACAGAAAAATAAAGTGAGATTGTGAAATATTTAATTATTTTTCCAGAGTCACAGTAAGTGACTGAGTCAGGATTTGAATTCAGATCTTCTTTCTCCAAGTCTTTTTTCCAATATAACATGTAGCTGCCCCTTGCTTTGTTCCATCCTCCAATTTAATTATTGCTTTTGTATAGGAAAAGGAGGACACAGAAGACCCCCCAAAATCTAAATGCTTGCTGATTGGCTCTGGGATTCAAAAGCTATGTCAGCTGGAAAAGTGCAGACTGAGGACCAGCCTAGTCTCAGACACCCATCTCCAATAGGGCCCAAGGGCAATAAATGTTTCAGCTTTGTCAATGCACAATAAAGATTCCCTGGATCTGGGAAGCATTGATATAAGTATGCTGAGCACTGAGATGGGAAGTACTGCCATTTAGATAAGCCACAGGCCTTATCATCAATTTTCCAACCTAATGCAAAGAAAGGGATAGATGATAGATAGATAGCTATGTTACACAACCTTACATGATAAATTAATTTGCTCCATAATAAAGCTCTAAGAAAAGGGAAGAGATAAAAAGAATAATTAGAAAGGACAGAGGGCAAAGATTAGCAACCCTAGGAATGAGTGAAAAAGATGGACTTTCAGTGTAAATCAGAAGAGTATGGAATTAAGGAAGTCAGGAAGAAAAATGTCTTTGATGATATAAAATCCATTGTTTTGAAGGATGTGAATTTTCATCCACATCTAACAATACTGATCACCTATTAAAGCTAAAATGTCAGTATATATTTTATAGCTATTTTCTATTAACTATCTCCAAACTGCCTAACTGACCTATTTTCTCTTCCAATAATAATAATAATAATAATATCCATTGACTTCTGTCTGTAACATGTATGCCATGTCAGGAAGGTTCTCACATCTTTCTGATGCTTCTTGAGCATAGGGTCAAAGATACAGGGATGAAAGGGACCTTTAATGAAATTTAATCTAACTGAATCATTTCACTGACCCATGGAAACAGTGAATTCAGAATTGGGAATCAAACATATGTTTCTCAAGCTAGTGTTCTATATACTCTAAAAATTATTCAAGAAAACAAATTATTTTATCCTTTTGTGCCTCAGATTTCTCATTTGTAAAATGGAGGGGTTAGACTCAATGATCTCTAAGTTTTATTCTAAACTCTACCAATGATTCTATGGTTTTAAAATATAGAATCTTTTTTTTGTTTGTTTAATGCAACAGCCTGTAAAATAATTTACATGTATAGTCTTTTCTAATTAGAATTTTTGCAAGTAGACATTTTCATATGTAAACACTCATCATTTATTCATATGGGAACTAAACAGAATTCCAACATAATTTTATTTAATTTCATTAGTATTTTGGTACCTTTTAAATTATTTTCTTTTTCAATTATTATTTCTTTTCACTTCACTAACCAGAAATCCATTGTGTTTTTTTTTTCTACCAGTAAGAACTAAATAAAAATTGGTCAATTAAATACCTCTCTGATTAGGTTGGATCAACATATAAGTTCAATAATACCTATAGTTTGCAAGTTAGCATGTTTAAGTTTGTAAGATCACAGATCTGGAGATGGAAGAAACTTTAGAGGTCATCAGGTCTATCTCCTTTTTACAAATGAGAAAAACTGAGTTATAGAGAGATTAAGGGACTTTCTAGAGTCGCACAGTTAAGACAGATCTCTGTTTCCACTCTGGACACTAGAAGAAAGAGAATCAAAATATATGAATTTGCCATTATTACCTCCAATAATTCATAGAGAAAAATGACTAAACTTTCAAAATTAAGGAAACTCCATTTCCTGAAGTTATCTATGTTATTAAGAAGGTTAGATTTTAGAATTTCAGTAAGAGCACTGTTCCAAAGTCGTCACTGAGATAATCAGATTCTGGCAAGGGATAGAGAGCATTTTAGAGAACTCAGAAAACAACTTTTAGCAGATGGCAATGGAGCTAATGAAAAGGCTTTTTAAATTAAGTTTGAGGTGAGTAGGGAAAAAAGTAAAACCCTAGCTAAAACTAATGAGACCCAACTGGAGGATGTGCTCTTTGATTTCAAATTGTTAAGGTGCCTTCTGTAGGGCAAGGAGAAGGGGGAAGAAACAGACTTGTTATAGGTGGCACTAGCAGGAGGAATCAGGAACAGTGAATGGAATGAAGGAAATTAAGGCAGTCTACAAGGAAATACTTCCTGGTCATTTGAGCTACTTCAAAGGTAAATTAGAAAACCCAGGATGAACGGTGCTGTAGTTGACTAAGTTATTTGAGGGCAAAAAATTAAGGCTTACTCCTTTTTCTTTGTAATAACCTATCACAGTATCCAACATAGTTTCCTGAATATCCTGAATGATTAATAAATGATTGTAGTACTGAATTTTAATGGGTTTTCATCTACTTACTTAAAAGGACTTTCTACTTATAATATAGTATATTGAGATGATCCAAAGATGGAGCTTACTTTTCATTTTTTTTTTACATGTGTGTGTATATTTGCTTGGGTGAGTGTATGTGTGTGTGCATGTTTGGACATGTGTGTGTATATAAGGAGCAACTTTTGGAAGGTGTAGAAGGCAATGTGGAAGAAACAGTTAAAATTTCTTTTTCTCTTGCATTTTTGGTAGTAAAAATTAGTTATGATTTGTATAATGTTCCCTGTGATACAATGGCTCTTTTCCAGAGGAAAACATATTCATTTCCTCCTTGAATTTAATATTTTGCCATGATTGCCATCATCTCATCCTCTATAACAATAAGTGAATTTCATTGCATAACTGTTTTCAAGCTCAAAATCCTTATCACTGAAGAGGAAAATTTGGTCTCTGATTAAACACTAGCTTGCTTTAATTCCACATCTAATCCTGATTTTCAAACATTAAGCTTAATTAGAAGACACATTCCACTTAAGGTTAAGCACACACAAATGCACATATACAAGCAAACGTACACCACAAGCTTTAGAGGATCAGACATCTGTGAAACAACATCTTTCTTGCCTCGCGTACTTTATCACTGAGATTGCTGTGTTTATACTCAATCTCCTTCACTAGACAACCAGGAGAGTACTAACTACCAAGCCTTTCTCTGAATATCTTAAGATGCATGAGGCTTGTTTATTTCATCTAACATCTCAATCCTTGGTCCTCTGAAAATAAGAATTAGCTGTTTAAATTTTAAATTGTATACACTTTTTAAAAATCTAAAATAATTTCTGGCACCTGCCATAATGGTTCTTTGCTTAAAATGTTTACAACTAAACTGAGCTTAGTTGAGTTTACTGAGTGATTGATTGAGCTGGAGAGAATTTTGGAGTCATCTACTATAGACTAATACTAATAAAAATAGTTAATATTTATATAGTGGCTACTTTATTTCAGATACAGTGTTAAGCACCTTACAATTATCACATTTAATCCTCATAATTCTTAGAGGTATGCATTATGATTATTCCCATTTTACAGATAAAGAAATTCAGGCAAAAAAAAAGGTTAAATGATTTTCTAGGGCCCTAGAACTCATAAGTGTCGGAGCCAGATTTGAACTCAGGTGTTCTTGACTCCAAGTCTGGTACTTTAACAAGTATGCAACCTAATAGCTTCAAAGGAATTGAATCACAAAGAGAAATAAAAGGAAGATATATTTGAAAGTAAATTTTTACATGTTTTATTGAAACTTCAATTTATATCCATATCAGTTCTAGATGATTCAATCTCTGATCCTTATCCCTAGAGTTATCCCTTATAACAAAGCAAATAACCCAAAACATTGACTATATCTGACAATGGATACTGATTCTATACAAAGAGTTGATAACATCACTACCAAAATAATGGACATATTTTTCACTGTCAGCTCTCCATATTGAACATTTATTATTGTATTTGTGAAAGTTTTGAAGTCTTTCAAGCTCATTTTCTTTTGAGTATTGGGGTCACTAAAGAGCTCATTCTTTTGTTTCTTCTTACTGTTAAATGCCTTGGCTACTTCATAGTAATATGGGAAGGCCAATAAATGGTACAGATCAGCACTAGGTCTGCAGATCAGCAGATGTGTGGGCACTTTTGTGCAAGGACTGCTGAGCTGAAAAGTATATAATAACAGTTGCTATTTATATAGTGCTTTAAGGATCACAAAACCCTTTATGTATTTTCCTCACCCAATCTCACAACAATCCTCATTTTACTGATAAAGAAGTCATTAGCAGTTTTGTTTTTTTTTTTTTTTGATTGAAGCTCTTAGGAATATATTTTTCATTTGTGCACCTCATCCTGAAACCCCAAATATATTTTCCTTTGCCTCATTCTCTGTGTTCCCCACCATTAATGTCTTTCTAATATCATTCTCACTTGTTTCCATGATTCCCTGCTTTTCCTCCAACGTCAAATAGTCGAAGGATTACTTATGAGGGTCAAACTAATAATCACATGCTACCTCACTTTTTATAGCTCAGTGCCCTTTGTAAATATTAAATGATTAATTTTTAATGACAATCCTAGCAATAGGAAGGGGGTATATTTTCTCAATTTGACAGATGAGGAAGCTAAGGACAAGTACTTTATTCAAGGACACTTAGAAGAGCAGTGGAAACATTGTGAGTTGATAACCCATCTGTTATATTTCCCACTTCAATGCCTTGTCCACCAGCCCATGCACCTCCATAAATATACAACTTTTAGATATAGTATGGATGAGTCATATATGAGGCATATAACCAAAGTCTCTCTCAAGGTAATGCAAACTTTGTAAACTCAAGTCTTTGATTTTCTGATATTATTTATCCTAAGCTCATTCAGTTTTCTGAATAGAATATTTAAACAATTGACATGGTAGGAGAGAAAAAAATACAAAAACAATTTTCCTGAGAAATTACGCAATTCACATGTCAAATATCCATGGGAGAAGGACAATCATTATATTTCTTCCTTCATAAGTAATGAAATTGAGGCAAAGAGAAAAATTCATTATGTAAGTATGAAAAGTAAGTACTCATTAATGGTTCAATGTCAACTTGGAAAGAGGTTTTCAGTGAAGTTTCTAGGGATCTGAGTTTGCCCCTATGCTATTTAGCATTTTTATTAGTGTCTTAGATACAAGCACAGATGGCATATTTATTAAATTTGTAGATAATATAAAGATTGGAGGGTTAGATAACAACTGGGTAACAGACCCAGCATTTAAAAAGTTGTTGACGGTGCTCAACCTGACAATGAAATGTAATGGGAATATATGAAATCTTACATTTATGTGGGAGAAAAATCAAGTCCATAACTACAAAATGGGGAAAACAAGTCATGAGGAGAAAAAAAATTTGGGTGGATTCTGGAGCCAGCAAATAATATGACAACCAAGGAAGTTAATGTTCATCATGGACTTCATTCAGAGTCAGGTCATTGAGAAATAGGAAGTAGCAGTATCTCTGTCCTATGTCATAGTTATTCTACCTATAAAGTATTATCTTCGGTTCTGTATACCAAAATTTAGGAAGAGCATTGGGTAGAAGAAAATTTTCACTGTTTTTTTTTTCCTCCCTTCTTGGAATTTTCTCCCTCATCATCTCCTCTCCTGGAAAAGTATACTTTAGGTTTTATCTAAGATTCTACAGTCTTCAAAATGTCTTTTCTGATTCCCTTAAATTCGAATCCCTTCTCTCACATTATATCCAATTTATCTGGTATATAGCATGTATGTCCATAATTTTTTTTGAGTGTGTTGATGTTTCTTTGTTTGTTTTGGTTTTTTGTTTTCTTTTGTTTTACATGTTGTCTACTCAATTACAAAGTGAGATCCTTGAGGACAGAGAATGTATTTTTGCTTATCTTTGTGTCCCTAGCACTTAATGGAATGGCTAGTCCATAGAAGG
Source organism: Antechinus flavipes (assembly GCF_016432865.1). Taxonomy (NCBI): domain Eukaryota; kingdom Metazoa; phylum Chordata; class Mammalia; order Dasyuromorphia; family Dasyuridae; genus Antechinus; species Antechinus flavipes. The sequence goes on along the minus strand of NC_067402.1, from coordinate 29,980,109 downwards.
TACTTAATAAATGCTTATTCACTTGATTTAAACTGAAAATAGGAATGTATAAATTTTAAAATTTGGATACTAAAATTAAGAAATAGTTTATTTTTCTTAAAAATAAGAGGTCAGGACTGTTAGCAGATTGTAAGTTCAATATTAGTGATTATGACAGTCAAATAACCCAAAATCATGTAAAAATCTTTGCTTCTGAATACAGAGTTACTATGCACACTTGGGGAAGTGATCATCCCACTGTGAACAGCCCTAGTGTGAATGTCCTGAGTTTTCATTTAGTTCTGAGTATCATATTTTAGTAGAATGTTAATCAGCAAGGTTATGTCTAGAAAAAAGGAAATGAATAATGAACAGTTTTGAGATCATATAGTGTGAAGATAAGTTGATGGAGTACTAGAGAAAATGATTTGGAGAGCAGCATACTAGGCATCTTCAAGAAATGTAAAAGCTGAACTATCAAGGAGAAATTAGACCTCTTCCTGGACCCTGTGGAGAGAATTAAGGGCAATTAGTGGAAGTTATGGTCTTGATGGCAAGGAAAAATCAAAACAACATCTTACTAACAATGAGAACTATCTGAAATTAGAATAATCTGCTTTGAAGAGGAGGAAAGGATTTCCTATTCCTTGTAAGTCTTTAAGAAAGGTCTGGATGTGTTACTGGGGTGTGCCATAGAGGAACACCTTGTATTGCTTGGTTTAATTAACTATTGAAGTTTCTTTGGAGTTTAAAATTCTGAAGTTCCTCAATTGAACTCCAAGTTCAATCTTATCAGTTGAAACAGAATTTCTGAAGGTAAGTAGTTGAGGAAGATGACCGAAAAAGTAAAAACCAATCAATGAGGTTACTGTTCTTGCTATATTTTTTCAATTACACAAAAATATTCGCATCCTTATTTACTAATTCATTCATTTATTGATTATTCATTCATTCATTTGTTTATATATTTGGTGGAGCAGTCCTATCAATTCAAAGGATATCAGGGAAATTAAAGATAAATGATGAATAACACCTCAATTAACTAAGTTTTGGTTTTGTCAGCAGGTTGATTCTCTTTGAGTGCAAAAAAATTCTTTACATTTTGTATTTGTAGGTATCCAGTGTCTGTAGTTATATAAAAGAAAAAGCCACTTGCAAAAGAAAATCTCTCACAGAGAGATTGGCATTGATTATACTTAGACACATTTCATCAGTGAAGGAGGGAGTCAGAAATCTATCTTCCTTTAAAGTGATATGGTTTTTCCTGTAATCTATTGCTATTAAAAATGTGCTAACCCATGCTGGATAGCCAGTTCAATGGCCAAAGTGTTTCAAGTGCTTGAAGACTAGTCGAAAAGAAAAGTATTAGCTAGTGAGCAATCAGGAGGAGGTCTTGGAATTATGCTCTTTACTTTGAGTCTGATTTGACCCTCAAGAGATTGATCACCCAGACACTATATAAATGACCCTGTCACAACGGGCATGAACACATAGAAAGCAAGACCCCCAACTCCACCTCTTCGCTATTTCCTGATCACTACTGTCATCAGAAGGGCCATGACTCCTAGAACCAAAGGCCTCAGTGGAATACAGAACTAAAAAGTCACTCTGTAGAAGAAAGCCATCTCATTCTGCTTCAGAGAAAAGCTCATTTTAGCAGGTAGAAGATAGACTTACCATAAAACTGCCTGGACCAAGAGACATTCAAATATAGTAAAAATGCACATCTCTGATATATTTATTAAATCACAAACCCTAAAATTTGAAAACCTAATATGAAGAAAATCTATGCTAGCTGAAAATTTTCTCAACATTAATCTGTAATTGTAACTTTTCCCTTTTGTACAGAATCTTGGCTTCAAAGTAAGTTTTATGCCAAACAGAGAACAGAACAATAGGAAGGAAATTTTCTCTAGGGAAAAAAATTAAGTGAAAAGACCCTAAGTTTCCAAAATTTCCATTATTTTTTATTTTATATGGCCATCGTTGATCTTGATCCCAATGGAATAAAAAGAAAAAAATAACCATGTTAAGACAATTATCAATAGATCAAGAAACAGTCTTGGAATTAAGGACACCTGAGTTCATGCTTCATCCCTGGGATGGAGAGACTATTTCTCTGGACAAGTTGCATTATTTCTTGGGGCCCTAGGTAACTCTCTAACACTATAATTAACAGAATAATTGTTGATCAATATTGGTCATGTTATTTTCCTATTAGGAATTTCCCCCATTGATGAAATCCTAAATTTAGTCAGAGAAGGAGAGAAAACATTAATAGATGCAAGAATGAAAAAGAGGAATGGAAGGAACAGATTGCATTTGTTCTAGAAAAGTGCTAGATTTTTCACCCTGGTGCAAATCCTCATCTCACACCTGGAATATTATAATAGTCTTCTGGTTATCTCTCTGGATCAAGGCTTTCCCTTTGCTATTTTAATCATTTTTCAGTCCTATCTGACTCTTCATGACTTCTTGGGGGTCTTCTTGGCAGAGATATTGGAGTGGTTTGCCATTTCCTTCTACAGCTCATTTTGCAGAGCAGGAAACTGAGGCAGAAAACATTAAGTGTCTTGCCCAGGACCACAAAACCAGTGTATGAAGCTGGATTTGAACTCAGGAGGATGAGTCTACCTGACTCCAGACCTGACATTCTATTCTCTAGCTGTCCCAAGTCTTTCCCTATTCCAGCTAATTTTCCCTTCAGACTGCTTTTTTTTCCTGAAACATGGCTGAAGTTATACATGTGTTCACATTTTTAATAGTGATTGTATCTTTTTGCTTCCATTCAAACCTTGAGAGTAACATCTTGCATTTTCATATAGCAACATATGATCTAGCCTCTGAGCTATTCTGGTACCTTTACCCTAGGTTATCTTTGACATTTTCCAGGCAGTTATTGCTAGCTCTGTATATGCTCAAAGAAAAAGACATACCAAGCTCTAGTTTCCCATGGTTTCTGCAAAAACTTATGTCAACAGTTATGTGATTTTCCTTTCTGTGCTTGCTCCTGAGCACTACTGAGAAAAGACAAAGATGGGGTGGTCCCACAAAGCCCAAAAGAGGGGCTTTGAAAGTGTTTCAGATACAAAAACAAACATTAAAGTATTTTGAAATTGTAGTTTATTCCATTTCTATGATCTCTGCTTCAGAAGGGCAGCCCAATATAGGAAATTCTATTGGAAGATTTAGGGTATTGGAAAGAACTCTTTGGAGCATTAGTCTTAAATCAATCATCATTTCTCTTATGAGATGGTGAGGGGAAAAGAATGCCTTATATATTACTGTCAGGGACAAGACATATTTTTCGTGTTTCCACTATGTTCCAATTAATAAGGATAAATACAAAAGTAAGGCAGAACCTGCTTTCAAGGGCCAAACATTTCATGGTGAAGTGGTGAATAGAGAAGAAGGACGAGGAGACATATTAGATATAGATATAGATATATGTATACATACATATACACATACATATACATGTGTGTATACATATGTAGAGGGCCGGAACTCTGGAGAAGTATACTTGTAACAAAACTCAGTGGAATTGATGAGATGATGGTTCTCTAGTTCACACATATATTTAGTATGGTGAGATAATGGTTCTCTAGTTCACACATACATAGTATGCTGTAATGATGTAATTGTAATAGGCTAAGAAGGAATGGAAGACAGACATTCTATCTTTGACCAGCCTTGTGGTGGCTCTCATGCTTTGTGTACTAAGATCAAGACTGGTCTAGAATAAAGACTCTAGATTCTATTCTTGATCATTCTCTTGGTGTCTATCCCGCTCAGACCAAGGCCCATCTGAAGAATTTTCAGAAAGTTAGCCTGAACATTACATACATACATATATACATATATGTGCATATATATAATACAAATATAGATGTGTATATGTATGTGTGTACACTTGAATATATAAAATAAATGCAAGGTATTTGGGGGCACAATAGTTCTTGGGCTTATGGCTTCATAATAAATTTAGTTTTATAACCTGTCTTTTGAGGAGATACTCTGAAAGTATTCTAGGAAAATGGTGGAAAGCTAGTGCAAAAACTCAACAGTCTGGAATTGAATATGTTTATCATTGATCCTAAATGAAATGAGGAACTGTTGGAACTTAATTAAACAGTAGAGTGATATGGTCAAACCTAAGTTTTTAGAAAATCACTTTAGTAGTTATGCAGCTTTAGAACAGAAGAAATGAAACAGGGAGATTGATTAAGACAATATTGTACCAGTTTTGAAAATAAATCATGAGGTTGTAAATTAAGGAGGTATAATGGCTATGTTAGTGAAGGAAAGGGACAAATGGTAAAGATGTTTTGGAGGCAGAACAAGAACTGGATGTGTATGTAAGATAAAGGAGATGGAATAATTCCAATGAAATCTCATCCTACTTAAGGATTTTATGACTGTGGGTAAGTCACTTTGCCTCAATTTCCTAATCTGTAATTTCATATATTAATTGGGGATAATAATAGTTCTAAGTCTTAACTCTCAGTAATGTTATAAAGCATAAATAACTTAATAAACATAAGATGTTTCAAACACCAAAGGAGCCTAACTGTACTAAATCTCAAACTTTATTACAAAGTGGTAATTACCAAAAAATAATTTGGTGTTGGCAAAGAAAAAGGGTGATGGAGCTATGGAATTGATCAGGTACAAATTACTTTATAATGCATGGCATAGTTTAAAGCTTTTGGAACAAAATCTCATTATTTGACAAAAACATCTGGGAAAATTAGAACACATTATAACAAAAATTAGGTATAGACCAACATCTTACACCATATACTAAGATCAGTTCAAAGAGGGCACATGATTTGCCCATAAAGGATGATAGTATAAACAAATTAAGATAATATGGAATAATTTGTCAGTTTTATGGTTTGGGTTAGGATTTAGGACCAAAGAAGTAATAGAGAGCATTTCACAATACAAAGTAGCTAATTTTGAATATATAAAGTTTTTTTTTTAATTGCACAAACAAAACCAAATGCAAACAAAATTATAAAGAAAGCAGAAAACTGGGGAAAATTCTTTTTCAAAAGTATCTTTGATAAAGATCTCTTTTCTCAAATATATAGGAAACCCAGTCAAATTTACAAAAAATACAACTTATTTTCCAAGAAGAAGCAGTTTTCAGGCAAATGAATCAAAATTATCTATAATCATAGTTTTAAAAATTCTCTAAATCACAATTGATCAGAGAAAGGCAAATTAAAACAACTCTGAGGTACCACCTCCTATCCATCAGAGTAGCTAATATGACCAAAAAAAAAAAAAAAAAAAAGGAAAACAGTGTATTTGAGAAAACTAGGTGCATTGTTGGTGGAGTTGTGAATTGATCCAATCATTCTAGAGAGCAACTTGGAACTATGCCTAGCTATATGACTGGGCAAATCCTCTGATATAGCGATACCATTGCTAGGTCTATATCCCAAAGACATTCAAAAAAGGGGAAAGGACATATTTCTTTTTTTTTTTCAAATTCTTTTTTATTTGTTAATCTTCTACTTCTTATGATCCTGTGGTAAGGGACAGGTCAATTTTCCTAGAACCTTCATAGCTGTGGATCATAACATCTGAATGAGTTGCAGGGCAGCCTTTGCTGACACAGGTGTTGTGGATTGGGGATGAGACAAATTAGAGGCATAGGGAAGAGGAGAGAGATCAGACAACACAACAGCCTCTCATTCAGAGAGTTCAGAGAACAGCAACTAACTCTCAGTCTCCTTGTATCATCCTCTCACAAGAGAAGATCCATTCTGGGTTGGATCTCCAGCAGCCACTGTCAGGTGTCTCCCGTGTATTCCAACAGCTCTCCTGTGTATTCCAACCATCCTGATTGGGTAACATTATATTAATGATTACAAAATAAAGAGATATAAAAGAATTGACAGCCAAATAAATATGTAAGGTTCAAAAGGTTACATAATTGTGAAACATTAGTAAGTAGAAGAGAATGTTGAATAGAAATATTGTTGAAAAGAATATTTTCTGTTAAATAGATATGTATGTATAAATATATTTTTTCTTCCATAATAATGTAATTGTCTTGAGGATGGAGCATGTTTCATTTTTGTCTTTATATACTCAGTACCTATTATACAACATATACTTCTAATAATTGTTGTTATTGGCTGACTGATAAAAGTGGTAATCAGATGATCTGGACTCCACTCTTATCTTTATGAAAGGACCTCTGTCTACAAAAATATAGCAACTTTTTTTTTGTAATGGGTAAGGGCTGGGAATCAAAGGGAGGACCATAAATCAGGAAATGGCCAAATAAACTGTGATACATAGAATATAATTGTGCTTTTAGAAATGACAAGCAGGACGATTTAAGAAAAACTTGGGAAGACTTAAATGAATTGATGCATAGTGAAATGAAGAGAACTGGGAGAATGTTGTACACAATAATAGCAATATTGTTTGATAAAGAATTGTGAATGACTTAGCTAGTCTCACAACACAATGATCCAATACAGTTCCAAAGGACATATGATGAAGTATATAATCCACCTCCAGAAAAGAATTGATATTGATTGAATACAGACTAAAGCATACTTATTTGTACTTTTTTCTTTCCCTTTTTTCATCTTTTGAGTCTTCTTGTAGAAAACTACCAATATGGACAAGTTTTATATAAGTTAAAAATATATGTGTGTGTGTGTGTGTGTGTGTGTGTGTGTGTATACTTATTTTATTACATTGTCTTCCATTCTTCTGCATTTCAGAATGTAACCACTTTATTTTCCAACTTAACAACAAAACACACATGGATAAAACATGTTTCTTTGTTTCTTTAGGAAACTAGGAACAGACATATACAAATAGAACAACAAAAATGGAAGAAGCAAAATATTTACTTTTTCTCTCATAGGCATAGGATGAAAAGTCCCATATTGTAACAACACATATTTGCAAAGCACTTGAAAGTTGGAATATGATTTAATATAGAAAAGAGCCCAATAACTTTCCTAAGATCACAGATATAAGAAAGAAATCTAGGAATTTTTCTAGGTCTTTAAGGCTCTGACTAAATATTCAAGTTTCATTACACACTGTCTCTTCATGTATGAAGTCTGTCCAAAAATCCTATGAGTAGTAGCACTGTGAGGATTGTGCATGGGAAGTATTTCTGGACTCAACATTTTTCACTATATGAGAACACTGAGTCAAATATCCTCTCTCTACACACACACACACACACACACACACACACACACACACACACACATTTCTCTTGTTTCTTTGATGACTTTGACAGAACTATTTGGGGTACTAAAAAGTAACTGGACATAGGTATTTTAGTGACTTTTTGGCCATACTTCAGAAATGATTTCCAGAATAGTTGAACATGTTCACACCTCTACCTTAAGAACCTGCCAGACCCTTGTTTTGCAGATGAGAAAAACTGAGACACCTAGAGAGTGAGTGACTGTTACAGAGTTTTACATCTTGTAAGACTCAGGAGATGGATTTGAACTCTAAATTTAATATCTTTCCAACCATTCTGCCTTAAAAACAAGAATGGGTCACTGGTGTTGATACTTCGACAACTCTGTATATGGTGATAGTCTTTCCCAATCATGGGAGAAAAAAAAATTGGTAACCTACAAGGAAAATATTAAATCTTCTTGTCATTTTGTTTTCTATCCAAAGTAATATCAAGCTGAACTCATTAAAGTTTTTGTGTAGATACTCTTTTTCATAAAGTGGGATGAAAAGGGATGTTGCAACATCCACTAAGAAAGTTGTGGGAGTTTGCATATTTCAAAAGATGACACAATTTAGCTAAAAAGACAGATACCTCTATCACTTTGTTAATGTGATTTATAATGTGAATATGACCAGAATCAAGAAATGAATGAAAGTGGTAATTTTGCTACAAAATCATGGGAAACAAAAATCATTTGAGGAAAATGGGTATGTTTATGCTGAAGGAGACTCAAGTAACAGGTGGAAGATATGATGGCTATGTTCAGATATTTGAAAGGTTTTTATTTGGAAGAACAATTATTTTTTTTTCTAGAGAGAAAAAAAATTGGTGGAAGAGGCAGAGGCAAATTTAATCTTGAATTAAGGAAATATTTCCCCTAATTAATGGTATCTCAGAGTGTAATGGAGTATGGATTGCTTGACCACTACTAAAATTATTTTAGAGAAGATTTTCATTAATTTTGGGATTTGGACTAATTAACTTTTGGTGTGATTTTCCACTCTGATATTTGGTAATTTTGATATCTCCTGAGGTTTGCTTTTAGCATACTGTGGGTAAGAAAGATGACATGCAATAGTGAACCCTTTGGCCTCAATGAACATTTTCAAAAAGAGTTTGTTAATAGTTTGTGATTGGCTATTAAATTTATTTAATATGGAAGCCTGAGTACAAATTCCATATTTTTGGTCTCATTAAATGAACCATCATCTATTGTAGCACATACATTACTGGGGACTCAGGAAGCAACCTCTAAATTTTAATTTGTCTGGATTATTTCAGAAATGAAACTGTGATTTTGTTAGTATGGATATTCTCTTAACTATCTATTACTACATTCTTCTATATTTTAAAATATGGTCTTTCAGATTTGCCAAATTAATGAAAAGAATGAAAATAACATTTATTTAGTGATTATGTGCAAAGAACTATACCAATATAGTATCATCTTGTGACTAATTAGGTAATAATTATCTTTAAATTTAGTCTGGTTTTCAGACAACAGATATCAGTAATCAATGATTGGTTCCATCAAGTTCATAAGTCTCCCAACTTAGAATGACTTAACAGACTCTGAGTAAGCTCCTGCTATGATAAAGTAGAAATTGTTATTTTTTTTTTTTACTGTTAATAAATACACAAATAGTGTTATGGTAAGTGTCTGGGCCTAGAATTGAATTCAGATTTTCCTGACTATAATGGATTTTTATTAACTGCTCCCATACCTAGATTTCTTTCTCCTCACTTTTGCCTCCTGGCAACAGGCCTGTCACTTAATCTCCTGTGCCATCTAGGTATTTCACAAAAAGGAAATAAAAAGATTGTAAGTATAGAGATCATACTTCACATTAAAACTCTAACATTATGTAAAAACGATTTTTTTTCAAAACTTTGTAAAATCACATTTTCCTTTCTAAAACTTGAGAACAATCAGCCTTTATTCTATGGAATTCAGCACCACACTTTAACTGTTATATCCTTCTGTCACTCCTGGTCTCTTCTACATTTGGTAAGTTCTTTCTAAAATTTCAATTTTAAGAAAGGATGAAGAACAACTGAATTTCATTCTCTGGACTTTGCCATTATCTGCTGGGAATACTTCCTTCCCTCTCTGTTTTTCAGTTTCTTTTTATGTTTTGTCTTTCCTTATTAGAACATAAGTTCCTTGAAAGTAGGGACTTTGTTTTTTATTCCTATTTCTATTCCCAGTGTTTATCACAGGACTTGGCACAAAATGCCCTTAATGAGTGCTCGCTAGTTAATTGATCTTTTCACTGAAACTTGGGACACATAGGACAAAGGATATTATTTTTCCAAAGCTTGTCAAAATTAGATTTCCATTTTTTGAGCCTAGTACTATCCTACGCAATATGAATAACCAGGGAGACTAGCCATACTCATACTTTCTAGACACAGTGCATAGATAATGTCATTAATCATCTCCTGAGTCAACTTTAGACAGTTAATAAAAATGAAAACTCATTGCACAAAAGAAAAAATTGCTTAGCTTGAATATTTTATTATTATTTATGTCTAGCAACAGAAAATGGCTTTGAAACAATAAATATATGGCTTGCATAATTGAGAACAGGTTGTCAGTACAAGTTCAAGAATAAATCCTTAGCATAAAAGGTAATATTGAAAAACTGTTTTTGCTAATCTAATAAACAAATCATGTCATTAACATGTTGTTAATTTAAATAGAAAATCCTCTGATGTATAGTCCTTTATATTTATGGTAAGCTTTTTTATTCCTTCCAAGGTACTCAACCATGAAGATGATGGCATTAATCTGTGAAACATTATCTTTGCATTTTCCCCTTGTGAATATATTTGGTTAAATACTGAATAAGTACACATATATTGTAGTTGTGTTTGAAAGTTAGGATAAGGTATTATAAAAGTAACTATCAATTTGGATAATGTTAATTTCTTCTTCTTATATATTAGCACCAATAAAACAAGTGATCTTTACTCTTCTCTGTGACCTTTAGGAGCTGATGAATATATAAACATTTCATCTGTGGAAACAGACAATTTTAACAGATTTTAAAATTTTGTTCAACACGCTGACTGATCATGCATCAAAAGATTGATGATAAATCATGTTATTTACATGCTAGCATGAAGGGGATAGATTTAAGACATACAAAAAATCATAGCTAGATACAGATACAGATATTGATGTGAACAGTGTGGCAATTTACTTAGCTGAGTTTTGCATTTTTCCCCTTCTTTTACAATATGAATGAGTAGGAGGGAGGGAAAACAACATTCATTGTTAATTGGAAAAATAAAGTGAAAAATTTTAAGTATTCATTGCTTAGAATTATCATAATTATAAACCAGATGATGTTTTTATTGATGAAAGACAGTAAAAACACCCTGGACTTAGAATCAGAAATTTGACCTTCATATCCTGAAGACTTTTCCAGCTCCTCTTAAATTTATTTCATTCCTTCTATTAATAATTTCCTATATGTCAACTGTTTTTTGCCTCTTTTTGGATCCCAAGTGCTTGGCACAGTGCCTGGCTTAAAGTGGGTGTTTAAGAGATATTTATTGACTGACTGATTGGATATTTACTAACACTGGGAATATAAGTTATTAACTCTTAACTGTAGTAGAAGGTACCAGGGAAGTAATAATCCCAATATTGATTTGGTCAAGTTACATCTGGAAAGTCTTTTTCATTCTGTCACATTTTAGAAATGGTGTAAATAAGCTGTAATATATTTATAAGAAGACAATATGTGCAGTTATTCTTCAAATATTTATTAAGTGCCTACTACATGTACAAATAAGTGTGACAATTTGAGACACAAAGAAAGGCAAAAAGTAACTCCTGTTTCTCAGGAGTTCATGTTTTTATAAATAAATACATAGAGATAAGATATATGCAGAGTAAATAGTAAGGTAATTGAAAAGGGAGGCATTTCCAAACATGAGGAATAGGAAAGGGCTCTGAAAGAAAGGGATATATGATCTAATTCTTTTTTTGTTGCTGTCATTTACAATAGTAGTCCAATATATGTTAATCATGGTAGAAATATATGTTAAATATAATGTGTGCATACATATTTATATAATTATTGTGCTGCACAAGAAAAATTACATTAAACTAGTAAAAAAAAAGAAGCAAAATAAAATGCAAGCAAACAACAACAAAAAGAGTGACAATGCTATTTTGTGGTGCACACCAGTTCTCATGGTCCTCTCTCTGGGTATATAGGTGACTTTCTTCATCACTGAACAATTGAAATCATCTCATTGTTGAAGAGAGCCACATCCATCAGAATTGATATGATCTAATTTTTTAAAATAACTTTTTATTGACAGAACCCATGCCAGGGTAATTTTTTTTACAGCATTATCCCTTGCACTCACTTCTGTTCCGATTTTCCCTCTCCCTCCCTCTACCCCCTCCCTCAGATGGCAAGCAGTCCTTTACATGTTAAATAGGTTACAGTAATGATATGATCTAATTCTTAAAAGAGGCAAAGAAGTTGAGGTAAGGAGAGAAGGCATCCTAGCATAGAGAACAACCAGAAAATAAACAAGAAAATGGGATCTTGTTGTTCAGTCCTATCAATTGTATTTTATTTTTTCTTTGAAAAACTGCCTGTTCACATCCCTTGTTGCTGTTCAGTCGTTTTTCATTCATATCCAACTTTTTGTGACTCTATTTGAAATTTTCTTGGCAAATAATACTAGAGTGATTTTCTATTTCCTTTTCTAGCTCATTTTACAGATGAAAAAACTGAGACAGAATGAAATGATTTGCCCAGGATCACACAGCTAATAGGTGTTTGAGGCTGGATTTGGACTCAGGAAAACAAGTATTCCTGATTGCAAGTCCAGTGCTCTAAATAGTATGCCAATTAATTGTATACTTCCAGGAGTACTAAGTAGACTAGTGCAACTGAGTAACAGTCTGTGGTAAACGTCTTCTTAAGACTGAGTGGATTCTGAAGTTAGTTAGTCAATAAGCATTTATTAAGGGCCTATCATTTCCCAGAATTTATTGCAAATGAAAGGCAAAAGACACACTCTACCTTTAAGAACCTCACATCTTATGGGAAAGACAACATTCAAACAATCATGTACAAACAAACATTTTATGGGGTATACTGGAATTAATCAGCAGAAGAAAGGCACCAAAATTAAGAAATATTGGAGAAATGGTTCCCATAGAAAGTAGGATTTTAGATGAGTTATGAAGTGAGTCAAAGAATTAAAAAGAAAAGAAAGACAGACATTCCAGGCATAGAGAAAAAGCAATGAAAAAATTCAGAGATGAAAGAGACGATGTTTTGTTCCAAGAACAGTGACTAGGTCAGAGAATGAACAAAGGAGCAGAACAAGGTTTAACAAGGCTGGAAAGATGGTGGTGGGGCAGTGGAAGCTAGATTATAAAATTGAATGAAAAACGAAAAACAGGATTTAATTTTGAAACTATATGTGATAGGGAGTTCCTGATGTTTACTGACATAGAACAGCATTTTAGGGAAATGTAATATGGGCTGGAAAAAAGAGAGGCTTGTGGACAAAAGTGATAGGCTATTGTAATAGTTCATGTATGATGTTATGAGATCCTGCAATCAGGGGTTGGTAGTGTCAGACAGGGAAAGTGGTGTATTCAAGACATGTTGCAAATGTGAAATCCACAAGCTGTGACAATAGATTAGATATGGAGAGCTGGGAGATAGTGAGGAATCCAGGCAAACACCTAAGCTGTAAGTATGAGAGATTAGAAGGATGCCATGTGCCCTTACCAACAAAAAGGAAGGTAGAGTTTGGGAGAAATTTAATAAGTTCAGTTTTGACATGTGTAAGATGGTTATTAGAAGTCATAAATATTGCAAAAGAAGATTTTATATTTGATGGGAGGAAAAAACTAAGAACCAGTGGATCTGATTGGATAGAAAAGCAGCATAATTAGGCCCATGTTTACAAAGAAATCATCTTGATAGTTGAATGGGAAAATGGGAGAGACTTGAGTCAGAAAGATCATTTTGAAGGATATTTCTTGACAATAGTTCAGAAAATAGATGATATGGACTTTACAAGTAGGATGCTACTTGAGTGAAAAGCAAGCAACATATAAGAGAAATAATGTGAATGTAGAAAGATCAATGATGTGGTGAACTGTATATGTAGAGTGAGAGAGAGGGGAAAGTTGAGGATGATGTTAATCTAGAAAGATAAGGTGACAGGGATAATGTCTCACTTTTACAATAATAGAGCAGTTCAGAAAGTGTAAAGGGGCATTTTGGTGGGAAGAATAATTAATTATGTTGTGGATACGTTGAGTTTGTAGGCATACAATTTGAGATCTTCCATGATAAAGTGGGAAATGTGTAATAGTAGTACCACAAAAGATAGCAAAGGATTAAGTGAGCAACAGTTTAACAGAGCTGTGTGTGTGTGTGTGTGTGTGTGTGTGTGTGTATGTTGGACAGGGTAGAAATCTGACTTCAAATATTTGAAGGGCTATCATATAGAAAAGGAATAGTCATCTGTTTCCAGGAACTATGTATTGAAGTTCCAAATGTATTTGTTGGATATTTAATATAATGAAAAAACTTCCCATTGATGCCATCTATTACATATTAGAAGGCATCACTGGGAAGTTTTTCCATTATATTAAATAAATTAAATGAAATAAACAAGCTATTACATATTAGAATAAAGTGCCCCCCAAAATAGTGGACTCCCTAGAAAATGGCCACTTATCTGGAGAATTGTAGAAGACATTTTTCTTCTGCTTGGTAGTTAGACCAAATGATATCCCAAGTCCTTTCTAAATCTGAGATGCTGCAACTTTCAATGTTAGTGTTTTCATGACTTAACTATATATAGTTAATCTCTATTTGTGCTGTCATGTCTTTAGGGACTTACTATGCTTTCAGGTTTTGCCATTAAACAAATGATACTTTCTTTGAGGTATTTTTTTTTCCTGAAGCAATTGGGGTTAAGTGACTTGCCCAGGGTCACACAGCTAGAAGTATTAAGTGTGTGAGGCCAGATTTGAATTCAAGTCCTCCTGACTTCAGGGCTGGTGTTCTAGCCACTACACCACCTAGCTGCCTTGAGATAATTTTTAATGTCATAATTGTTGACAATGAAGGTTCTCAAAAAAGGACCACAACACATGCATATATACTTTTCTTGAATGTATATGTATATAAGTCAATGTGTAGTGTCTGGGCATTGAGAATATATTGAAAATAAAATTAAATAATCATTTAAAAGCTTCTAAATAAAAGCAGAAATGATTTCATTGGCATTAGGCATAGCGTTAGGGGCTATTTACCCACTTGGCAATCTGACTACTCTTAGCTTTATTTATAACTCTGCTCCACATTTGTGGACCTTTCTCTGACTGATTCTTTTGCCATTATGGTTTATCTTGTAAACACTAAAGAACTTGTAAAATGCATCTTGTCTGTCTCTTTAACACTAATGGTTCCTATAGAGTCATTCTATTTTATCATACAAATTTATGTGTTATTGACAAAGGCAGCCATAAGCTCCAAAGTTGTTATGCTTTCATGTCAATGACACCCAGGGGACTCTTTAATGCATAGATTATTGACACACTCATCAAGGTGGCTGACACATATGCTCCAAACTCATGTGCTGAAAACACAATGACTATTTTTAGAAGGAGAGGCCAATTTCTTGGACCAAAAAATAGCCTGTTTTCCTGCACAACTTTTCATCTCACATTTTGAGAGATTCCTTGAAATTAAAGGAAGTCAAGATAGAGAATCAGGAGTCAAAGGCTTCTATATTTATTTATACATTTTATTCAGTCATGTCCAATTCTTTGTGACCTCATGGACCATAGCAACTCAATGCTGTACATGAAGTTCATGATAATGGAGTGGTTTGCCACTTCTTTATCTACTGGATTAAAGCAAACAGGAGTTAAGTGACTTGCCTAGGACCACTCAGCTAGTAAGTACCTGAGGCTGGATTTGAGCTCAGGTCTTCCTGACTCCAAGCCTAGTACTCTATTTACTGAGCCACAAAACTGACCTTATTGGTTCTCAGTTAGGGGGTCACTGAATATTTCTGAGCTTTAAGGCACAAATCCTAAATGTTTAAGCAGATGTCAAGTAGATCAAGACCTTGCTGAGAATCCAGAGTCAAGTGAAAAAAATGGAAGACATTCTCTAAGGGAACCACTTTTATTTTCCCCCAGATTACTACTGTCCCTATGCCTCATCTCATGATGTTCTCTGATCCCACTGCCTCGTATAACTATTCCTAGACCACAACCCTCTGATGCTCCTTCCCAAAAGGTTTTGTTTTTGTTTTAAATTTCTAGTTTAATGCCTTAAATATTGTCAAGGTGCTTTTAAATCTGTAATCACACTATGGCTTTCTTGTTTATTTTAAAACAAAAATCCTTCATTTTTCATTTCCATCCTTTTACTCTGGCCATTTCCCATGTCTGGGATCATTTATATCTTCATTTCTACCTTTAGGAGTCCCTTGTTTCTTATGTTCTTTTTTTGTCCTTAATAATCAAAGAGAACCAATAACATCATGGTGTTATGTCATTATAAAGGGCTGGAACTTTGGAGAAGTATACTTGAAACAAGGATACTTAGAACAAGGTGTTAACGCAGTGGAATTGATGAGATGATGGTGTTTTAGTTTACATATACTTAGTATTGAGCATGGTAACAGTTCTCCAGTTCACACATATGTGCTGTAATGATATAATCATGCCAAGGTATTTAAGGCTGAGAAGGACTAGAAATGGGACATTCCATCTTTGACCAGCCTCGTGGTGGCTGTCCTGTCTTCATCACTTCTCCACTAAGATCAAGGACTTGGGCTGATCCCAAGGTCCTCCAGAAAGCTAGCCCGAACATTACATATTATGATGTGCAGGAATTGGATCTAAGAGGGTAAAGCTGCACAGAGTTGTCTATTCCACTTTCTTTCCTATAGACATCAGAGTCCAATAGCAACTCAGAGTCAAGACAACTGGTAACGATTCAATATGCAATGGATGATTTGGGCATCTTTGATGTTTGGCCAAACTCTAAGTACTCCACTTCGGTGCTTCAGTTGTCTTTAAGACAACTGGAACAAATTGTTCTCACCGACCCATATTGTCAGGGGGAAATCTTCACATGCTAAGGGTAGACATCCCTCTAATTCACCAATAAGTTTGAGGCTTTCTAGTTATCCATCTGCCAGGAGGATTTACTGAAATGTGGCTGCTGAGTACATTACAGCCTCTAGGAATCAAAGGTAAGAGTTGTATGGCAAGTGCATAAACAGCCCTGAAAGGAGCTCAGCAAGCCCTCAAATCAGAGGGACTAATACTCCTGGGATACTCCCTATAATCCCCACACTATATAATATACTCATATTATCCCATATATTAATATGGGTATATACGCTATGCATTAAAGCGTCCCCTTGATGTAATTGGTGTGAAACAATTGATTTCATTGATTTCAACAGCTAATTTTCCGAATTATTACTTGCTTGCCTTTTTAGGCTTTTTTATTATAGACTTATAGTTGTATATTTAGATCAGAATAAATTAGCAACTACCTATTTTTGGAGAAGACTTGTTCAGCCCTACTTCACTTAAATCCAATTCACTTTCAAATCATAATATCACCTTCCTGATGTCATGGTTTTCTTTGAGAATGAAGGATAAACTACAATGATCTGTGAGTAATAGTAGCTGTCTCACTAAGGACTACCCTTCCTTCTTTCCTTACTCCTTCCTTTTCTCCCACCCTTCCTTCCTCTCTCCCTCCCTTCCTCCCTTCTTCCACTCCCTTTGTCCACATAGGAAGTCATACTCAAGCTAGATATCTTTTTAAGAGCCATGCCTTAAACCCAAATCACTTTGGCCAACACTGATTGACCAACAATAGTTCCTATCCTGAATTTCATTTAGTCATTTATTTGGGCTCTGATGAAGTGAGTATATCTCAGAGTTCTTTTTGTTTTATTATTTTCTTTTCTTTGGGGAGGTTATTTTCTTTTGTTTTATTTTAATTTGGTCTCTGATGAATCAGAGGGTAACTAGCAATTGTTTTTATTTTGACCAGAAATCCTGAGAATTTTCTTCTCCTAGATTTATTTTTATTTTATGTTTTTGGATTTTTGTTTAGGCAATTGGGGTTAAACAACTTGCTCAGGGTCACAGAGCTAGTACATATTAAGTGCCTGAGACCCGGCTTGAACTCAGGTTCTCCTGACTCTAGGATCAGCTCTCTATGCACTGTGCCATCTAGCTATCCCTAATTATTTTTTAGTAAGTAAAATAGACCATTCTTTGCCTCTGTCCTTACCTATTCCTTTTCACTACACAGATGTTGCCTTAGACAAACTAAGACCTGGGAATGAATTTAAAAGTCTTTAAAAGTACAAGGCTTCTCCCTGTACCATCGTCCTGATCTATATCCTGACACTGTATCCAAATGATTGTATGGGAGAGGGTGAGGCTGGTGATTTTGCTCTGCCTCACTTAAATTCAACCTACTTACAAATCATGATACCACTGCACTGACTTCAGAGTCTTTGAGAAGGAAGGGCAAACAACAATTCCAAATACTAAAGTTCTTCTTACCTATACAGGATTCCATTGATTTTCTACCCTTATAACTCAATTATGAAGACATGGATGGCAAAAAGCAACTATGTTTAAAATACATCATTAAGATGGTGGGTCCTGAACTTGGCATAAGTCTTAAAGACTGTCTAGTCCAATCTCTTCATTTTATAAATTAGTTTAGGATTTAGAAGAAATGACTTGCCCAAGATCACACAAGATCTGGTAAGAAAACTTCCTCTGGCAATCATGTAGTCATTGAGTCATCAATGAGAATTCATTGAGGACATACCATGTGCCTGTAACTCAAATGAAGTACTGCTTACCATCAAGGGTTTACATTCCAATGAGGAGACAAAGCATACGTATATCAGGATATACATTATATAGGAAAGAATTCAGTTTACGTTTGAGAAGGAGTACATAGAGAGCCAGACAGTGGAGAAAAAAAGATACAGAAACAAAGAAGATACAGATAGAAAGAATGAGAGACAGCCATAAGAGAAAGAGACAGGTAAAGAGACACAGCAACAAGACTGAATGAGAAGGATGCAGGAATAGAAATAGAGAAAGAGAGAAAAGTCAAGGGAAAAAAAAAGTTGGGGGAACGAAGAGGAACAGAGAGAAGGGAAACAACTAGGTAAGAGAGAAAGGGAGTAGTAAACTCATGAAAAGGACTAAACTACCAGAAGGGAAGATCAAGAGCTCCAAAAGAGGGGTTAGCTCCTCTTTCCTTAAAAAGAACAAACTCGTGCATATCTTAGGGAATCTGTCCTTCAGCTTTATCAGATTTAGACCTGCTTTAGCCTCACAAATAAATGCCATTGTTTCTCTGCTCCATCTCTGTCACATGGCCACGGTCATCTTCTATATGATGATGCCTTCCTTGATCTCACAGTCACCACTCCCTCCCCTAACACAGTGTTTATTTTGGATATGGTTATTCTGCAGAGGCTTCTATGGGTATGTGCTATCTCCCCGTGTAGGCTGTAAGCTTCTTAATGAAATGGACTTCACTGCTTTTTTTTTTTAATCCTTGGTGCCTAGAACAGTGCCCTGTCACATAGTATATACAGTAAGTGTTTATCCATTAACTAATCCATTATTATTGCTCTTCAAGCTTGGCACTCCCTGTAAAGTCTAGCAGGTCCTTTTCCAGGCACCAAAGATTACCTAGTGTGTCTCATTCCTTCAAGGAATGCATTTCTTTTTCTTTTAAAAGGATGATGGTTCATGGCTTGTTCACCATCATCTACTTGGCTGATTCTTGTTATTGCTCTGCTTTCCAAAAGGAATGATGACTTGCTTCTATAGGGAGAATTATGAAGCCTCAATTCTTTTTCCCTGTCACATTTATTTCTTCTTTTTAACTGACAGCAAATGTGGCAGTCAATCTTTTACACTCCTCATGGCTGGGGTACAGAGAATGTCTGTTTCCTCCATGTGCTGGCTGTTCCCCCTTTTGCCAAAGTCGCAGATTTCTTCTGAATCTCTCTATGACCCAGACTTCAACCAGATACATAAAAAGCACCAGGAAGCCAAAGAACAGACCATGAAGAAAAATGTCTCTAAACAAAAGCTTATAAAATTCAAGAAATGTCATGAATGATAAGTTACTCCATGTTATATATGTTATATAACATCCATATTTGACATATGACTCCATCCTATATAATGCAATTAGAACCATGTATTTGCATTAGAACTATGTTGCCTGGAATCCTTGAATTTGGAACAAAAATTATTTGAACCAGGAGCAATTAATTAAATTGTCCAGATCTTCCATGCCACAGGAATGATACATCTGCTACCAAAAAAAAAAAATTCCTTTAAAAAAAAATGTATCACCAAAGGACCCACATGTGCAAATATTTTTGTAGCAGCCCTTTTTGCAGTGGCAAGGAACTGGAAACTGAATGGTTGCCCATCAGGTGGAGAATAGCTGGACAAGTTATGGTTTATGAATGTTATGGAATATTATTGTTCTATAGAAACGATCAACAGGATGATTTCAGAGAGGCCTGGAAAGATTTACATGAACAAATGCTAAGTGCAGTGATAGAACCAAAAGAACATTGTACACAGCAACATCAAGATTATATGATGATCAGCTGTGATGGACTTGGCTTTTCTCAACAATGTAGTGATTCAGGCCAATTCCAATAAACTTGTGATGAAGAAAGCCCTCTGAACCCAGGGAGAGGATATGGGGACTGCATGTAGATCACAAGATAGTATTTTTACCTTTTATTTCTGTTGTCTTGCTTTTTGTTTTCTTTCTCATTTTTTTTCCTTTTTGAGAGGATTTTTCTTGTACAGCATATTAATTATGAAATATATATAGAAGAACTGCACATTTAATATATATTGTATTACTTGCTTATAGGGTTGGGGCTGGAAGGAAGAGAAAGAGAAAAATTTGGCACACAAAATTTTTCAAGAATGAATGTTGAAACCTACCTTTGCATCTATCTTGAAAATAAAAGCTATTATTTAAAAATGTCCCTAGATACTAAAATCAATATATCACAAACCCTGTTTCCTTTGCAGAAATCTGTTATGATCACAGAATTAGGGAAATTCCAGTGACCAAAATGACAGAAGTAGCGCTCAGATTAAATTTAAATTATATCAGATACTGATTTAATTCTGAATTTGATAAGAAATGTGTCATTGAATAAGGGCAGCTAAGTATCACAGTAGATGGATCACCATTTCTGGGGGCAGGAAGACCAACATTTTCTAGCAGTGTGACCTTCACTACCTGAATCATTTAATCCTCTTTGCCTCAGTTTCCTCATCTGTGAAATGAGTTGAAGAAGGAAATGGAAAACATTCCAGTATTATTGCTGAGAAATCCCTAAATGACTAAACATGAATGCTCCTATATAAATGGGATTTTTCATCATAAGATTAGGCATAGAGTTTCGGTGATAAAAGGGATCTAAGTGGCCACCTCTTCTAACTTATTCCTGAAAAATAATTTCTTCTAAATAAGGGATTCTTAAGTTTTTGTTTTTTGTTTTTTCTTATAAACGCCTTTAACGGTTGGGTGAAGACTAGGACTCTTTTTTAGAACAGTGTTTGAAGATAAAAAAAAAATAACCAAACAGGATGACAAGAAATTAATTATAAGGAAATATGATCAAAATAAAATAGAATCAAAATATTTTCTTCTAAAAATTTACACACCTCAGATTAAAAACTCTGCTTTCATACATATTCAATGAGTGGACAACCATCCTTTGCTTGAAGAATCCCAATGAGGGAAACTCACTAACTTGTAATGTGTCAACCTGTTATACTTGTGAATATCTCTAATTGTCGAGGTTTTTCTTTTTTTTCCTCAAGGCTTTCCTACTTCCACTTTGTAATGTTATGATTGGTTTTCTGGAGGTCTTTGGACCAGCCTTCATTTCAGCAGAGTAATCACCACAAGAATAGCCAGGGATAAAGTCCAAATTCTTTATTGTCTTCTTGCCTGGGGCTCGGCTAGCTTTCTGGAGGCCTTCAGAAGGAACTTGGTTTCAGTGGAGAAATGAAGGTGGACAGGCTACCCACCACGGTGTTGGGAGATAGAGTGGCTGTCTCTACTCTAGTCCTTGTTGATTCTTATATATTCTAATTACATCATCGTAGGTGTGAATCTTATGGAACTATATTAAGTACTAAGTACATATACTGAACTAGAGAACTACTAAGCACCATGCTAAACTAGATAACCATTTTCTTGTCAATTCCACTGACTTAACACCTTGTAAGAATCCTGGTTTCAAGTACAGAGTTCTGGCCCATTACACCATCTATTGCTTTTAATTCTCTCCCTTCAATACAAACAGGAAAAAAAAAAAGTTCTTAATAAGTGGCAAACCTTCAAATAGTGAAGAATACCAAACTTACCTGTATCCAAACTTATTTTTCTCCAGGCCAACCATGGAGTTCTCATTAAAGCTTTTTACCATTTTTTTTCTTTTCTTCCTTCTCTTTTCTACCTTATGAACATGTCACTTAGAATTGAATACATCACTTCAGACCATATATCTTCAGACCGATGCTAAGTATAGCAGACCATAATTTCCTTGTTCCTAAAGTCTATACCTTTTATAATCTCAAATTTTGCTTCATTATCTTTCATGGTTGCTGGATCACTGTTTATTCATATTAAGCTTGTAACCTCTTAAGACCTCCAGATCTTTTTTTTTTTTTAGGTGTACTCTGCCTTCCTGAAGGGATTATAGTAAATCGATTATATGGAAGTGTAGGGCCTCATATAGAAAAACCAGCTAAGTTCATTCTTGACCTGTATTACTTTGGGGAAATCATTTAAATTCGCTGAGTCTTACTTTCCTCACTTGTTAAAAGAAAGGGGAAATAAATAAACAAGTACTGAGGTCCATTTCTCTAGACTTAATCCATAAGTTATGAAGATCAAGGTACTATAGATTTATAGTACCTTGATCTTCATAACTTATGGATTAAGTCTAGAGAAGCTCTTATTTAAGGGAAGAGACATGATCCTTGATTTCATTATTAGCAAGAACTCCTAGGAATAGCTGTTTCTTTTAATTGATCTGAATTGATGCTTCCTCTATCAACAACTACTAGTCTTAGGGAATTCCTGGACACTGAGAAGTGAAATGGTCTACCCAGAGTCACACAACTAATATGCTTGAGAGGCAGCTTTTCAAGCTAATTCTTCCTGACTTGGAAGCCAATTCACTCATAGTCAAAATAATTGAATATTCCAGAAATTAGAAAATTAATAAAAGTGCTTGAGGTTGATGAATGCTTATCCTATTGAAAGAGTTATCGAATGTTACTCCTTGCATATCTGAGGGTCATTTCTGTTCATTGTGATCTATATCTTGCTATTGGATCCAGAGGACTCTTGGGGAGAGAATGAAGCTGGGTGACATTGCAAAGCTCACTCTTACTTAAATCCAACTCATTTGCAGGCCATGGTATCACCTCTCTGAAGTCATGGTCCTTTAGAGACCATTAGAGAATCAGGGACAAACAACAACATCTACTGTCACCTGCATATCCAACCCTCCTTCATTCCTTTCCTTGTTTTTTAATTTTTTTTTGTTGACTCATGTTCACTTACAAAGATACAAGGTAATAATAATAGCTAATCTTTTATAATACTTACTATATCCCAGACACTGCATTAAGCACTTTACAACTATTATCTTATTTGATTTTTACAACCCTATTATTCCATTTTTACAGAAGAAAAAATTGAGGTAAACAGAGGTTAATTGATTTACCCATAGCCACACAGTTAGTAAATATATGAAATGACATTTGAGCTGCACATAGCAGTATGGTGTTTTAAAAACCAGGACTGAAAATCTGATTGTAATTCTCAACTTTGAAACTAACAAGTTGTGTGAGCAAGAATGAATCACTTAAAATTTTAGAACCTCAATTGTTTTTTCTACAAAATGAGAATATCAATAAATTTACATCACCCACCTCATTGGACTTGTGGCCCACTAGAAGTGGGTCATATGTATTAGTTAGATCATTAAAGGCTTATCTAAAGCAAGATGGATCCTATCTCCTTTTAGAGAATTCTATATCTTTACAAAACATTTGTAATAATTACGGTAAGGGATTGTGGAAATTAAGTAATACCACTGGATATGACAAGCTTAGTCATATGAAGAAGATTATAAGATGACAGATTCTTGGATAAATTGGTAATCAAAGAATAATTCATTGATGTTATCTATTAACAAATATTTTGAAATTACTAAGTATCTCTTGGAGAGCAAATTGTTCCTGACGCCATTCAAATGCAAATTCTGTCTCAATATTAAAGCTCTTACAAGATGTTTTGGGAACAAATAAAATATTATTTTATAGAACATGTAGCTAAAACATACCAAAATTAAAAGGAAATGGATTATAATTCTTTGAAACAGCTGATATTTTCAAGAGTATAAAGAGGAAGATGTGAAACTTAAAAAAAGTATAAAGACAGTCAGATGTTAAGCATTTACAAAATCATTGAGTTAAGACTAAGTTTGAGTCACTTGTCTGACCTATCTCTCTACCCATAATTCTTTTTTTTAATTTTTATTTAATAATTACTTTATATTGACAGAATCCATGCCAGGGTAATTTTTTTTTTACAACATTATCCTTTGCACTCGTTTCTGTTCCAAATTTTTTCCCCTCCCTCCCTCCACCCCCTCCCCTAGATGGCAAGCAGTCCTTTATATATTGGATATGTTGCAGTATATCCTAGATACAATATATGTTTGCAGAACCAAACAGTTCTCTTGTTGCATAGGGAGAATTGGATTCAGAAGGCATAAATAACCCGGGAAGAAAAACAAAAATGCAGATAGTTCACATTCGTTTCCCAGTGTTCTTTCTTTGGGTGTAGATGCTTTTGTCCGTCATTTATCAATTGAAACTCAGTTAGGTCTCTTTGTCAAAGAAATCCACTTCCATCAAAATATGTCCTCATACAATATCGTTGTCGAAGTGTATAATGATCTCCTGGTTCTGCTCATTTCACTCAGCATCAGTTCATGTAAGTCTCGCCAGTCCTCTCTGTATTCATCCTGCTGGTCATTTCTTACAGAACAATAATATTCCATAACATTCATATACCACAATTTACCCAGCCATTCTCCAATTGATGGGCATCCATTCACTTTCCAGTTTCTAGCCACTACAAATAGGGCTGCTACAAACATTTTGGCACATACAGGTCCCTTTCCCTTCTTTAGTATTTCTTTGGGATATAAGCCCAATAGAAACACTGCTGGATCAAAGGGTATCACAATTTGATAATTTTTTGGACATAATTCCAGATTGCTCTTCAGAATGGTTGCATTCGTTCACAACTCCACCAACAATGCATTCGTGTCCCCGTTTTCCCACATCCCCTCCAACATTCATCATTATTTTTTCCTGTCATCTTAGCCAATCTGACAGGTGTGTAGTGGTATCTCAGAGTTGTCTTAATTTGCATTTCTCTGATCAATAATGATTTGGAACACTCTTTCATATGAGTGGTAATAGTTTCAATTTCATCCTCTGAAAATTGTCTGTTCATATCCTTTGACCATTTATCAATTGGAGAATGGCTTGATTTCTTATAAATTTGAGTCAGTTCTCTATATATTTTGGAAATGAGGCCTTTATCAGAACCTTTAACTGTGAAAATGTTTTCCCAGTTTGTTGCTTCCCTTCTAATCTTGTTTGCATTAGTTTTATTTGTACAAAGGCTTTTTAATTTGATGTAATCAAAATTTTCTATTTTGTGATCAGTAATGGTCTCTAGTTCATCTTTGGTCACAAATTTCGTTCTCCTCCACAAGTCTGAGAGATAAACTATTCTATATTCCTCTAATTTATTTATAATCTCGTTCTTTATGCCTAGGTCATAGACCCATTTTGATCTTATCTTGGTATATGGTGTTAAGTGTGGGTCCATGCCTAATTTCTGCCATACTAATTTCCAATTATCCCAGCAGTTTTTATCAAATAATGAATTCTTTTCCCAGAAGTAAGGGGCTTTGGGTTTGTCAAACACTAGATTGCTATAATTGACTATTCTGTCTTGTGAGCCTAGCCTTTTCCACTGATCCACTAATCTATTTCTTAGCCAATACCAAATGGTTTTGGTGACTGCTGCTTTATAATATAATTTTAGATCAGGTACAGCTAGGCCACCTTCATTTGATTTTTTTTTCATTAATTCCCTTGAGATTCTCGACTTTTTATTGTTCCATATGAATTTTGTTGTTATTTTTTCTAGATCATTAAAATATTTTCTTGGAAGTCTGATTGGTATAGCACTAAATAAATAGATTAGTTTAGGGAGTATTGTCATCTTTATTATGTTCGCTCTGCCGATCCAAGAGCACTTAATATTTTTCCAATTATTTAAGTCTGACTTTATTTGTGTGGAGACTTTTTTATAATTTTGCTTATATAATTCCTGACTTTCCTTTGGTAGATAGATTCCCAAATATTTTATTCTACCCATAATTCTTAAGACTTGCTATGTACCTAGAAATTTGGATGGAGTTCTTCTGTTTCATTTTGCCCTCTCGATAGTAAGAGAAGAAAGAAAATGCTGAAAGATTTCCTGAATGAACTATATGAGCAAAACTACAAAACATTTTCCACACAAATAAAGTCAGATTTAAACTATTGGAAAAATATCAAGTGCACTTGGACAGGTCAAGTAAATATAATAAAGTTGACAATACTA
Source organism: Antechinus flavipes (assembly GCF_016432865.1). Taxonomy (NCBI): domain Eukaryota; kingdom Metazoa; phylum Chordata; class Mammalia; order Dasyuromorphia; family Dasyuridae; genus Antechinus; species Antechinus flavipes. The sequence continues at coordinate 29,954,060 of NC_067402.1, read as the reverse complement.
CCTAAATTTATCTACTTATTTAGTACAATACAAATCAAACTCCCAAGAAACTATTTTACTGACTAGAAATAATAACAACAAAATTCATCTGGAAGAACAAAAAGTCGAGAATTTCAGGGGAATTGATTAAAAAAAAAAAGCAAATGAAGGTGGCCTAGCTGTACCTGATCTAAAAACTATATAATAAAGCAATGGTCACCAAAACCATTTTGTACTGACTAAGAAACAGACTAGTTGATCAATAGAGTAGCTTAGGTTCATGGAACAAAATAATCAATGACTATAGCAATCTAGTGTTTGATAAATCCAAAACCCCCAGCTTTTAGGATAAGAATTCACTATTTGACAAAAATTGCTGGGAAAACTGGAGACTAATATGGCAGAAACTAGGCATTGACTCACACACAACACCATATTCCAAGATAAGGTCGAAATGAGTTCATGATCTGGACATAAAGAATGATATTATAAACATTTCAAAAGAACATACGATAGTTTTCATCTCAGATCTGTGGAGGAGGAAGTAATTTGTCAATTCAAAGAAGAACTCAAGATCATTATTGATCACAAAATAGATAATTTTGATTATATTAAATTAAAAAGTTTTTATACAAACAAAATTAATACAGACAAGATTACAAGGGAAGCAATAAACTGGGAAAACATTTTTATATTCAAAGGTTCTGATAAAGGCCTCATTTTAAAAATATATAGGGAATTGATTCAACTTGATAAGAATTCAAGCCATTCTCCAACTGATAAATGGTCAAAAGATATGAACAATTTTCAGATGAAGAAATTGAAACTATTTGTAGTCATATGAAAAAGTGCTCCAAATCACTATTGATCAGAGAAATAAAAATTAAAACAACTCTGAGATACCAGTACACAACTCTCAGATTGGCTAAGATGACAGGAAAAGATAATGACAAATGTTGGAGGGTGTGTGGGAAAACTGGGACACTGATACATTGTTGATGGAACTGTGAACAGACCCAACCATTCTGGAGAGCAATTTGGAACTATGTTCAAAAAGTTATCATATCCTTTGACCCAGCAGTAGAAACACTGAAATTACATCCTAAAGAGATCTTAAAGGAGGGAAAAAGACCCACATGTGCAAATATGTTTATGGCAGCCCTTTTTGTAGTGGCAAGAAACTGGAAATTGAATGGATGCCCATCAATTGGAGAATGGCTGAATAAATTACGGTATATAAATGTTATGAAATATTATTGTTCTATAAGAATTGATCAGTAGGATGATTTCAGAAAGGTCTGGAGAGACTTACATAAACTGATACTAAGTGAAATGAGCAGGACCAGAAGATCATTATACACGGCAACAAGACTATACAACAATCAATTTTGATGGACGTGGCTCTCCTCAATAATGAGCTGATTCAAAGCAATTCCAATTTTTCAGTGATGAAGAGAGCCATCTACACCCAAAGAGAGGACCTTGGGAGTTGAGTATGGACCACAACATTGCATTCTCACTCTTTCTGTTGTTGTTTGCTTGCACTTTATTTTCTTTCCCATTTTTTTCATTCTTGATCCAATTTTTCTTGTGCATCATAATAACTGTATCAATATGTATACATATATTGGATTTAATACATATTTTAACATATTTAACATGTACTAGACTACCTGCCAACTAAGGGAGGAGATAGGAGGAAGGAGGGGATAATTTGGAACAGAAGGCTTGGCAAGGGTCAATGTTGAAAAATCACCCATGCATATGTTTTGTAAATGTAAAGCTTTAATTAAAAAAAAAATTCCTGAGTTAATGATATTGCTTTATTATACAGACAATCATTAAAACATTTTTAAGTATCTGAGTAGATATGCAAAATCATAGACCCTAGAACCAAAAGGAACCTTAGAGAATGCAGTGAGGAATCATAGAGAGGGCACTAAGATCAGAAAACCTTTAAAAACACAAATCTATGTCTACATCTGTCTATCATCTATCTATCCATTTCTGTATTTCTCTATCTATGTATCTGTCTTTCTATCTATCTCCAAGCTGTGTGAACTTGGGCAAGTCCCTTAACATCTGTGACTCAGTTTATTCATCTGTAAACTGTGAAGGTTTAGTACCATATCCTAAAAATCCTATCCTGCTAGCTCAGATGGTGACAAACAAAATGGGGAATCTCTCTGGAATATTAGTTCTATTATATTAGTTTCCAAAAAATAAATATTGGCAGAATAAGCAGCCACTTAGTAGATAGTATAACTTTATAGAACTGGCAAATCTCTGCTCTACCACTCAATATTTTTTCTCTATACATTGGTCCTATAAAACCTATATTTCATTAATAATAAAGGTACATTTTTATGAAACAAGAAGCTTTTTTTTGATTCCCTGTATGGTGTGTGTGTGTGTGTGTGTGTGTGTGTGTGTGTGTGTTCCTCCTAATTTCTTATACTAATTTCTTCAAATTGTGGAAGTCTTAGAATAATTCAAAGCCATGATAGCAGCTGATAATTACCTGATATTTCAAGGTTTCCACAACTCTTTGAATACATTATCTTATTTGATCTACCCAACAATTCTGTTATATATATATATATATATATATATATGTATGTGCATATATATGTGTGTATGTGCATATATATGTGTGTGTATGTGCATATATATGTGTGTGTATGTGCATATATATGTGTGTGTATGTATGTCTCATTATTCCCATTTTACAGATGAAGAAATTGCAACTCATAAATCTGGAAATAATTTCCCCATAGTCACATCAAGGAAGTATCACAGGCAGCATTCAAATCCAATTCTCTCTTGACTCTAAGTCCAGAATTCTTTCCATTACACTACACTACTCATTTCCTTTATAATAATGCAAGGGTTAGCTCCTATTTTCAAAAGATTTTTTAAAAAGTAGCTTATATGTATCCTGTATTAAGTCAGGGAGATAAGAAGTCTTTGCCTGGGTGAAATCACATAAGCATCCATTGAACCATAATGAAAAGTGTGTTTGATTAATTAGCTTTTGCAGCAAAGACCAAAACATAATCTGGTTTTCAGTTTCCTAATGTAATGGAAAATTCTCTACTGCTTTAGTCAGAAAGTGCATACAAAACACTTGGGTGACTTGGATAATCATCAGAGCAAAATCTCAAGAGATAGATGGAAAGCTTACAAAGCGAATCAGTATTTGAGTTTAAAAATGCACCAGAATGTATGTTATCAAAGGTACCCCAAATCTCACAGTTGACAAAAGCTATTTTAGTCAGAAGTTGCTCTGAATTAACATTTGAGGAAGAAGTCATTTTCTATGAAAATTTTGTTGAGCTTCAGAGACTCAATCTGATCTTTTGCTGCCATCTTGGTCTCTACATCTGCACCCCATGAAGAACTTGGGCATGAGATGTAATAATCCCCACAAAGGCCATAGAAGCATAAATTTCAAGCTTATAGGGATCTCTAGCTTCATTGAGTCCAACTCCTTTGTTGTACAAATTAAGGAAATGAAACCAGAAGACATTAAATGACTTGCCCTAGGTTTCATGAGGGAAGGGAGAGGAAGACAAGACAAGGCAAAGCAAGAGAAGGCAGTAGGAAGGAAAAGAAAACAAGGAAAGCAAATGGTAATACATATTTACATAGTGTCAATTATGTGCTAAGCAGTTTTACAAATATTAACTCATTTAACCTTCCAAGGGTTAGTAGTTGCAATCATAAAATCATAGACCTAGATCTAGAAGAGAATCCAGGAGCCATCTATACCAACTCCTTCATTTTACTGTTGCCCAAGATCACTCAGTCATTCAACTGTAATCACTTTGAAGACAGGACTATATTATTTGTTCATTTTTGTATCACTTTAGGGTTTTTCATCAAGGGCTGGAAGGAATTCCAGAAACTACTGAGTCCAATTTCCTTATTTTATACATGAGGAAGCTGAGGCCTTCAGAACTTGACTGACTTGCCAAAGGTCAAACTGGTACAAAGTCAGGATTCTTAGATTCAGAAGTAGAATGTTCTTTTGTGTTTGTAGCTCAATTCCTTCATTTTAAAGATAAGGGAAATGAGTCACAAAGATGTTAAGGAACCTGTCTCAGGTCCTAGGGAATAGGAGGCAGATGCCAAATCCATCATCTTTCAGAAAACCATTCTTCCCATGAGCACATTTGGATGATTATCAACAGTACTATCACTATGATTATAGTGATACCATTTAAGGAGTAGCTTATGAAATGTATGAATATAGAAAAGTTAACCCGGAATAATTGTTCTACTTCATCTTCAAAGTGACAGCTATTTAGGTCCTACCCTACCTGTTAATTGATTAATGCAACTCAAAATATTGAAGTGAGAAAATAAATACACTAGAATTTCTACAGATCTTTCGGGAAAGAGATCTCAACAAAGAGAAAGAAGAGGGGGCATTTGTGTTCTTAATAACACTTAAAGCCCCCACCTTGGCAGAAGGGATTGAATGGAAGGGATTGAAGTGACTTGATCAGAGTGACAATCAATGTACTCAGAAGTTGGATTTTAAAAAGTTATTTTTGGATTTGAAGCCATCTCTCTTTAATATTTTACTGCCTGCTGCTTACGTAAAAGTGTGTCTTTCTAACTGGCTTTTATCATCTCTACTTGGTAAGTTCCAGGTAATCTTGGAATCAGGAAAAACTGAGTTTAAATCCTACCTTACATCTATAGTAATCTAGAATTTGATAAGCCCCCAAACTCCAGCTTCTGGAATAAGAACTCACTATTCGACAAAAATTGCCGGGAAAACTGGAAAATAATGTGTCAGAAACTCAGCATAGATGGACATCTCACATCCCATACCAAAATAAGGTCAAATGGATACATGATTTGGGCATAAAGGATGATACCACAAATAAATTAGGAAGACAAAGAATAATTTATCTATCAGATCTTTGGAGGGGAGGAATTTGTGATCAAAGAAGAACTAGAGAACATTATGAAAGGCAAAATGGACAACTTTGATTACATTAAAGTAAAAAGTTTTTTGCACAAACAGAAAGAAGATTAAGAGGGAAGTTAGGGAAAACCTTTACAACCAGTACTTCCATTGAAGATTTCATTTCTAAAATATATAAAGAACTGTGTCAAATTTATAAGAACACAAGTTATTCCCCAATTGATAAATGATCAAAGTACAATTTTCAGATGATGAAATTAAAGCAATTTATAGGTATGTGAAAAAATGCTCTAAATCACTGTTGATTAGAGAAATGCAAACCAAAACAACTCTAAGGTACCACCTCACACTTCTCAGATTAGCTTAATTGACAGAAAAAGATAATGACAAATGTTGGAGGGGATATGGGAAAACTGGAACACTAATGCAAACGTTGGTGGAGTTGTGAAACAATCTAACCATTCTGGAAATCAATCTGGAACTATGCTCAAAAAGTTATCAAACTGTGCATACCCTTTGACCTAGCAGTGTTGTTACTGGGCTTATATCCCAAAGAGATCTTAAAGAAGGGAAAAGGACCTGTGTGTGCAAAAATCTTTGAAGCAGCCCTTTTTGTAATGGCAAGAAACTGAGTAGATGCCCATCAATTGGAGAATGGTTGAATAAATTATGGTATATGAATGTTACAAGATATTGTGTAAGAAATGACCAACAGGATGATTTCAGAGCAGCCTAAAGAGACTTACATGAACTGATGCTGAATGAAATGAGCACAACCATGAGATCATTGTACATGGCAACAGCAAGATTAACCATGATCAATTCTGATGGTTGTAACAATGAGATGATTCAGGCCAGTTCCAATGATCTTGTGATAGAGAGCCATGTATACCTAGGGAGCCCAAAAGGCAAAAACTGCGCATATCCTTCAACCCAGCAGTGCCATTACTGGGTCTGTATCCCAAGGAAATAATAAAGAAGGGAAAAAGACGCACATGTGCAAAAATGTTTGTAGCAGCTTTTTGTGGTAGCAAAAAATTGGAAATGGAGTGGATGCCCATCAATTAGAAAATGGCTGAACAAGTTGTGGTACATGAAGGTAATAGAATATTATTGTTCTATAAAAATGATGAACAAGCTGATTTTAGAAAGGCCTGGAAAGATTTACATGAATTGATGCTGAGCAATACAAGCAGAACCAGGAATACATTGTACACAGTAACAGCAAGAATGTGTGATGATTCAACTACAAAAGACTTGGGTCTTCTCAATGGTTCAATGAACCAAATCAATCCCAACAGATTTTGGAGAGAAAATACCATTTGCATCCAGAAAAAGAACTAAGGAGACTGAATGTAAACCAACACATGCTATGTTAACTTCCCTTTCCTTTTTTAAAATTTCTCCCATGGTTTTTCCCTTTTGCTCTGATTTTTGTTTCCCAAAATGATTCATAAAGCAATGTGTATTAAAGATAAATAAACTTACTAAAATAAAAAAAAAACTTACCTCAGTATACTAGCTTTGTGATCTTAGACAAGTCACTTAACTGCTGTCTATCTTAGTTTCCTCACCTGTAAAATGGGCATAATAACAGCATTTACCTCCCAGGGTTGCTATGAGGATGAAATAATAATTGATAATGAGATAATAACTATATTGTATTTAGCAGAGTATCTGGCACATAGGAGCTATATAAATACTAGCTATTATTATTATTATTATGGGTAGTATGAATTTATTATGATACTTTTATATACTACTTTCAATGAGTCTCAGAATAAACCCACCGGTAGATGGTACAATTAATGTTATTTCTATTTCATAGATGAGCCTCAGAGAAGTCAAATGGCCTATCTTACACATAGTAGACATTTATAAAAAGTTTGCTGCTTGAATGAAAAATGTGCCTGATGATGCTGATGAGGAGGAGGAGAAAGGATTACATTTATATAGCACCTTAAAATATGCAAGCAGATTTCTAGATGATGCAGTAGATAAATTGTTCAGCCTAGAGGTAGAATGGCATCTTCCTGAATTTAAAAGTGGTCTCAGACATTTACAAGTTGTGTCATCCTGAACAAGTCATTGTTTGCTTTAGTTTCCTTATCTGTAAAATGAGCTGGAGAAGGAAACATCAAGGAACTCCAGTATCTTTGCCAAGAAAACCCCAAATAATGTCATGGAGAATCAGCCACAGCTGAAAAATGACTGGAAAATAAGAGAGATATGCAAAGCACTTTATATATGCTATATAAATCTAACCATATATAAATCTGGCACATAGTAGGTACTTAATAAATATTGACTGATTAATTGATGTCATTTGATGGCATGTTCCACACAAACCTGCAAGATTGATTCTATCATCCTCATTTTACCGAAGTGAAAACTGAATGTGAGAAATGTTGAATGAGTTGACCAACACAACACAATTAATAGGAGAGGCAGAATTTAATTCCAGATCTTACTGACCCCAAATCTATCATTCTGTCTACTATGTCAAATTCCCCACTCTAGACTGGAGCCCAATCAATGTCTGACTTTATTAAATACAGCTTTGATTTTCAATATGACTATTAAAGTTAATTGGTCCTCCTGAAGATTGCATGCATAAGGATCCATGATGGCCGAGAAGAGATGAAAAGCTCATCTGGGATTTCACATAAAACAATACAATATTGAGCAAAAGGATAAATTATTTTAACATAACCTCCTGAATTGATATAGTTAAATTTCTACAAGAGTGCCCAGTGAACAATTTCTGAATATCTGAACCATGAAATGCACAGCTTTCTCATGATGGAAATTATCCATTCAATGGGAAGAATGAATACATCTTACTTTACGGTGGTCAGCAAAACGCACTTTGACTGAAGGTAGCTGACAAAAAAAGTAATACAACTATAAAAAAAGATGATTTCATATTGATTCATCTATGCAGTTTATGAATTTTTCCATTATATTGTACCAGAGACATCAACTTCTATAATCATAATAAATTATGAGAGTATGTCTCATGAAACACACTGCTTTCCTAGAGCAGCAAAAGTCTGAGAATCTGAGATGACAGGATAGCCATATCCAGCTAGGTTGAACTGCTTTGTCCTTGTGGCATCTCCAAGAAATAAAGCAGGCGGAAAAGGGAATGGGAATTACATTTTAAAATAAAAGTTTCCTATGTGATAATTAGATAATTCTAATCACATATTTGTGTGCTTAAATATATGTCACTGAGGAAAATCTCCTTTCTTACAGGCAACTAGGTAGTCCAGTAAATAGAACATTGGATCTGGAGTCAGATAGACCTGAATTCAAATCTAGTCTCAGCCACAGTGAACTATGTAATTTAGGCAAGTTACTTGATTATTGCTTAACAAAGCTCTCTGAATTTTAAATTTTAATTTTAAAATGAACAAGATAATAGCACCTACCACCAGACGTTGTTAGGAACAAATGAAATATTTGCAAAGCAGTTAGCAGAGTACCCAGCATTAATATAAATTCTAGTTGTCAGCATCATCATTATTGCTGCTGGCATCATCTTAAGAAAGTAACTCAATTTCATTATGATGAAATATTCCCTATCTATAAATGAAGTTAATATGATAGAAACCTCTAACAAAGGTTTGCTGTGAAGTTCAAATGGGTTAATATACATCAAGCTGTTTCCTAACTATAACATTTTATCAATAGCAGTTATTCCTATCCCCCACATAGATTGTAACATGGCCATGATTATCCACCCTAAATAACTCTTGTCCATGTCTTTCTCTAATTTCCCCATAAGGGTCCACCCAATGTGGTCGTTAAAGACCTTCGTCAAGTTCTCCAGCACTTCCTGGCAAATGGAGGGATAAGAAATGGAAGTAGAGTCAGATTTGATATTTTTGATTTCAAAGATCATTGCACATGGATACTGTAGCCATGAAATTAAAAGACAATTATTTTGTTTTGTTTTTGCTGAGGCAATTGGGGTCTCTCTACTGTGCTACCTAGCTGCCCTACATTTATTCTTTTTAAGGAAAGTATAGCAAATCTGGATAGCATACTATAAGCCAGAAATATCACCTTTCTGATAAAGGTCCATATAGTTGAAGTTGTAATTTTTCCCATAGCAATATATGACTGTGAAAGTTGGACTATAAGGAAATCTGAATGCTGAAGAATCGATGCTTTTGAACTATGGTGTTCAAGACTTTTAAGAGACCCTTGGATGGCAAGGAGATCAAATCAGTCAATACTTAAAGCAATTAATTCAGGCTATTCACTGGAAGATCAAATACTGAAGGTAAAACTTATACTTTGACAACATAATGAGATAGGACTTATAGGAAATGTCCTTGATGTTGGGAAGGAACAAAGGCAAAAGAAGTAGGAGATGGCAGAGAATGAGATGGCTAGATAGTATCTTGGAAACTTTGAGAGATGGTGGAGGATAGAAGGGCTTGACATGCCATGGAGTCATGGAGAGTCAGACATTAATGAACAATCGAAAGAATGAAGAATAACAACCACACAAACAAGATAGCTATTCAGATAGATAGATGAATATTGGATACTATAATACAATGTAATAAATATTAAAGTCACCAAAACATGGGCACTAAAAGAAAGCTTAGAAATCTCTTTAATAAGGTCTAAGTAGATGATGTGAATGGAAAACTCTTTTGCATGCACCATGTAAAAATGTAGATATGTTTTAAGCAAGAATTCATGAACTTTTTTTTAATTGTAAATTCCTTTGGCTGTCTAGTGAAGGCTATGGACACCCTCAGAGTAATGGTTTTTAAATGCAGACAATAGGATGACAAAGTAAATCATCATATTGAAATACATATATCAAAGTATCGATAGAAAGGATAGATGAATAGCTAGTTAGTTGGATAGAAAAATGATAGCTAGGTGGATGTCCATATATATATATGTGTATATATATATATACAAATATGAATAATATTTATGGATATGTACATATATACACATAATATGGGGAGAGAGAGAGAGAGAGAGAGAGAGAGAGAGAAAGAGAGAGAGAGAGAGAGGACATTCCATACACCAGTGTTAAAAATTCCTACTTTAAAACAATAGGCAGCATTGTCAATTTTTCTTTCCATACTCAACATAAACACTGGTTAAATCACTTTCCCTTTCTCCTCATGCATAGTATATTTCTTTCTTTATTCCCTGTCTCATTCCCTTCCATTCTTTCCCTCTTTGTTTTGCTTAAGAAAAATCTGAACTATTCACAATCATCAATGCTTAAAGTCAAAGTCTGAACACAGTAGGATTCATTGTTCCTCTTTCCTGATCTTAGGAGACTTGCTGCCTTGTTAACCCATATACACCTGGCTGTTTGTCAATAAGGCATAAAGATAAATACATCAGTATTTCTATTTGTATATCTCCTTTCTAAACTGAGGAAAAACCTGTAAAACCCTGATTTTCTATCACTATGCCTTTGTGAATTCATTCACAGTCTAGATTACTTAAATATAATTCAGCATGTGTCATCAACCACAATGGCTGTAGTCCTTGATTAAACTTTCAAAATGCTTCTTAACATGATGCAAATTGAAAAGGTGTTGATTAAAGTATTTCAAAATGTAACTTGTTAAGTGAGGAAGGAAAGTGCTGGGAAATTATTCTTGCTATGGTATCTAAATAGTATTCCAAATGGACTGGCACAGGAAATTCTGCGTAAGTGAAAAACAAAGGTTTGGGAGAGGGGGGTGAAGGATGAAATCAACTACAATGGCTTTCTATTGTGTTGAAGGAGTAAGAAGAGTTGTGTAGAAAGTCTCAAACTTGTGGATTCTGTCTTTTTCTATTACCTTTTTTTTTGCAGATTTTCTTTGAAGGGAAATATATTCTCTAGTGACAAAACAACGATGTTATGTTTAACCAAGTGATTTTTAAAATTTATATTGCTAATATTGGCTTTGAAAAGTATAAAATAAGTTGAAGAATATAGAATAATTTCCAAAGAGTGTGCTATAGAATAAAACTGTAGCAATATACTTTTTTATAAGTCTATGGTTCAGATCAAGCTATTTTTTTCCACAAAGCAAAATGTGGATTGGCATTGGCTGCCTTGGTTTGAATTCTCAGAAAGTTTGTGCAGAGCTTAGAAAGATATATAAAACTCATCATTTATAAATGAATCTCTTATGGTTTTCAATTCAGGGTCATATTTGGGGGCTTGCAATCAGAATCAAGAGTCTGAACTAATCTCTAAAGTAAACTGGGCTAACTTTCTCATCTTATATATGAGGATACTAAGACCCAGACAAATGAACATTTTCTCATGATAATAATTGTCAAAAACAGCATTTTAACCCAGATCCTTTGATTTAAAAATCAGAAATTTGAAATATATTCTACTATACCATTAGTAACAGGGACTACAAAGCCATTGGAACATAGTATAAATAGTTCAGTACATGGAGTGCTAAAGATCTGGGTCTGAATTCTACTTTAACACCCATGAATGTCACTTTTGTTAATTTATAAAGTAGAGACAGAAATACTTGGAGTATCTGATACACAGTTGTTGTGAGGCTCAAATGAATAATATGTGTATACCGCTTTAACAAATAACAGTTGGTAATATTAATGTTCTTTATGAACCATGTCAACAAATTCTACTTTCTTGACCGAAGTTAAGTTGCCCAATTTTTGTTGTTCTTTCATTTTGGTTGTACTGACTCTTTGTGATCCGATTTAGGATTTTCTTGCCAAAGATACAGGTGTGGTTCTTATTTCCTTCTCAAGCTCATTTTACAAAGGAGGAAACTGAGGCAACTGAAGTGACTTTCTTAGGGTCACACAGCTAACGAGTATCTGAGACCATATTTGAACTTTCTGACACTAGGCAACAGCACTCTATGATGCACAAACCAGCTGTCCAACAGCAATGGATTGCTCAAGAAATTTGACTATATAAATGCATATGGATTAGTATTTAATCTAGTTTTACTAAGCTTAACATCATAGATTCAATTAAATTCAACAAATCCAACATTCAACAAATGCTTATGTACAAGATGTTGTGGTAAACACTGGGTATGGAATGAGAAAAAGATGAAGCTGTCTCTGCTCTCAACAAGCTTAGTTTGGAACACTGCATAAAACCCTTTTAGGAGAGACAGAACACAGTAAGTCAGCATTAGTTCCCTTTGAAAGTAACTAAAGATACTATGGAAAGAAGGGAAAAGAAAATGGGTTCCAGGTATGGGAAATAGTCTTGTAAAAAAGAATGTCTTGTGATAGAAGAATGAGAGGAAAGGAGAGCTCATTAGAAAAATTATAGCATAAGGACTGGCTGTGAAATCAGGACACCTGAGTTCAAACCCACCTTTTGTGTCATTTTGGGTTATTCTTTTGACCTACATGGACCTTGTGCTGAAAAAATGAGTGGTATGGACTGGCATGAGTATGAGGTTCTCTTCCTCTCTAGATCCTCTCCATTACTATGCTCCTGTGGTTCTATGTTTTGGTTAGTGTGTCTACTATTCAGAATACTGAAGAGAAGCAAAGATGAAAGCTTGCTATTCAAGTCAGATTTTTTTTTTGTACTCAGAATAGCACTTACATTCTCCCAACAAGAGATAAAAAAAAAAAGGATGCCATACTGTATGAGGTCAATATAAATTGCTTCTATAGGTTAATTTCTTTAGCATTCGAAGGAGTTTTAGAGGTCATCAAGGTTAATCTCCCATTTTACAGATGAACAACCTGAGACAAAAATCAGTACCTCCAGTCCATGCTGAAAGTAAACAGCATCACTTCCGGCCAAGATGGCGGAGAGGAAATACACTTCTGTGTAATCTCCGTGTTTTTCTCTCACTATTCATTTCATTTCATGCCTCTGAATTAATGCTCGACTGAAAAAAAAACCATACAATTACTTACCAAGAGAAACCATCCTTGAGACTCGTCAAGAAAGGTCTGTTTTTGCGCGAGGGCGGGGACGGTATTTGGAAGCAGTCTGCGGGCAGCAGCGGCAACCAGAGCACAGATAGCAGCTCAGAACCGGGTGGACCGGAGAGGGGGTAGGACGCAATCGCAGCCGTCTCTGCGGTGAGAGCTTTGCTATAGGAGCAAGTCAGCAGCTCAGCAGAGAAGCTAAAAACACCGGGGGTGAAGAATACAATCCCAAACAGCTGGAGCTTCTCGGGACCTGGCCACCCCTCCCCCACAGTGTCTTAGCCCGCTCGGATCTCAGTGCGCAGGCGCCATAGCACAGTAGGACCTGTGCCTCACGAATACCCTGCCCCTCCCCCAAAGAAAGCAGCCTCCATTCAAGGGGTTTTTTTTCCTTCTGTTTCTTTGATAGTTTGTCTTTGATAAATAGACAGAATGAGCAAGAAACTGAAAAAGAATTTAACCCTGGACAGCTTTTATACAGATAAAGAGCAGACTCCAAACCCTGAGGAGACTAAAAACAAACAGTCCCCAGGTAAATCCCCGAAGGAAGAGACCTTATGTCCCTCAGCACAGATGAATCTCATGGAGGAAATTAAAAAGGCTCTCACAAGGGAGCTAGAAGAAAAATGGGGAAAGGAGAGGGAGGCTCTGCAAAAGGAGAGGGAGGCTTGGCAAAAGAGCCTGGAGAAGTCAGTTAAAGAGAGAGTGGATAAAGAAACCAAATCCTTGAAAAATAGGATTAGTGAACTGGAAACAGAAAACAGCTCTCTAAAAAACAAAATTGGCGAAATGGAAAAAAATTCCACAGAACAAAAGAACTCAATTGGACAATTAGAAAAAGATCTTAAAAAAGTGAGTGAAGAAAATACCTCACTGAAAATCAGGGTCGAACAATTGGAATTGAATGACTCGAGGAGACAAGAAGAATCAGTCAAGCAAATCCAAAAAAATCAAACAATGGAAAAGGATGTGAAATACCTTCTGGGGAAGACAACAGACCTGGAAAACAGATCCAGGAGAGACAACCTGAGAATCATCGGACTTCCAGAAAAGTATGATGAAAAAAAAAGCCTGAACACTATCTTCCAGGAAATTATCAAAGAGAACTGCCCAGAAGTCATAGAAACAGAAGGTAAAATAGACATTGAAAGAATTCATCGATCCCCTACTGAAAGGGATCCTAAAATCAAAACACCAAGGAATATAGTGGCCAAATGCCAGAACCCTCAGGCAAAGGAAAAAATACTGCAAGCGGCTAGAAAAACCCAATTCAAGTATCAAGGAGCCACAATAAGGATCACCCAGGATCTGGCAGCATCCACATTAAAGGATCGAAGGGCCTGGAATATGATATTCCGAAAGGCTAAGGAACTTGGTATGCAACCAAAAATAACTTACCCAGCGAGATTGAGCATCTTTTTCCAGGGAAGAAGATGGACATTCAACGAAATAAGCGAATTTCATCTATTTCTGATGAAAAAGCCAGAACTTAACAAAAAATTTGATCTACAAGCACAGAACTCAAGAGAAATCTAAAAAGGTAAAGATTAATCTTGGGAACTATATTTCGGCTGTAAAGATGTATAAAGAATACATGTATACCTTGTTCTAGAAACTAGTTGTGGAAAGGACATTGTACTAGAAAAAAGGGAAAGTGGGGGTACTACATTTCATGAAGAGGCAAAGAAAACCTAGTAAATCTGAGAGAAAGAATGGAGAGGAATGAAAATAGTGAGTATTTTACTGCTTTCAGAATTGGCAGTAAGAGAAGAATTTTAGACATACTCAATCTATGGTGAAACTTCTCCCACCTCATTGAAAAGTGAGAAGGGAAAAGTGAAAAAGGAAGGAATAAGCTAAGTGGAAGGGAATACGGTAACTGGGAGGGAAAGGGATAAGTTGGGGGGGGGAACTCTAAGGGGGGGGAGGGATACTGAAAAAGGGAGGGCTGTGAGAAGCAAGGGGAGCTCACAAGCTTAATACTGGGAAGGGGGGTAAGGGAGGGGGTAAGGGAGTAAGAAGGGAGAAAAGCATAAACCGGGGTTAACAAGATGGCAAGTAATACAGAATTGGTCATTTTAACCATAAATGTGAACGGGGTAAACTCCTCTATAAAGAGGAAGCGGTTAGCAGAATGGATTAAAAGCCAGAATCCTACAATATGTTGTATACAGGAAACACACCTGAAGCGGGGTGATACATGCAGGTTAAAGGTAAAAGGTTGGAGCAAAATCTACTATGCTTCAGGTGAAGCCAAAAAAGCAGGGGTAGCCATCCTGATCTCAGATCAAACTAAAGCAAAAATTGATCTAATCAAAAGAGATAAGGAAGGGCACTATATCTTGCTAAAGGGTAGAATGAATAATGCAGAAGTATCTATATTAAATATATATGCACCAAGTAGTGTAGCATCTAAATTCCTAAAAGAGAAATTAAGAGAGCTGCAAGAAGAAATAGACAGTAAAACTATAATAGTGGGAGATCTCAACCTTGCACTCTCAGAATTAGATAAATCAAACCACAAAATAAATAAGAAAGAAGTCAAAGAGATAAATAGAATACTAGAAAAAATAGATATGATAGATCTCTGGAGAAAATGTAATGGGGACAGAAAGGAGTACACCTTCTTTTCAGCAGTTCATGGAACCTATACAAAAATTGATCATATATTAGGACATAAAAACCTCAAACTCAAATGCAGTAAGGCAGAAATAGTGAATGCATCCTTTTCAGACCATGATGCATTGAAAATTACATTCAATAAAAAGCCACAGGAAAGTAGACCAAAAAATAATTGGAAACTAAATAATCTCATACTAAAGAATGATTGGGTGAAACAGCAAATTATAGACATAATTAATAACTTCATCCAAGAAAATGATAATAATGAGACATCATACCAAAATGTATGGGATGCAGCCAAAGCGGTAATAAGGGGAAATCTCATATCTCTAGAGGCCTATTTGTATAAAATAGAGAAAGAGAAGGTCAATGAATTGGGCTTGCAACTAAAAATGCTAGAAAAGGAACAAATTAAAAACCCCCAATCAAACACTAAACTTGAAATTCAAAAAATAAAAGGAGAGATCAATAAAATTGAAAGTAAAAAAACTATTGAATTGATTAATAAAACTAAGAGTTGGTTCTATGAAAAAACCAACAAAATAGACAAACCCTTAGTAAATCTGATTAAAAAAAGGAAAGAGGAAAATCAAATTGTTAGTCTTAAAAATGAAAAGGGAGAACTCACCACTAACGAAGAGGAAATTAGAGCAATAATTAGGAGTTACTTTGCCCAACTTTACGCCAATAAATTCGACAACTTAAATGAAATAGAAGAATACCTCCAAAAATATAGCTTACCTAAACTAACAGAGGAAGAAGTAAATATCCTAAACACTCCTATCTCAGAAAAAGAAATAGAACAAACTATCAATCAACTCCCTAAGAAAAAAACCCCAGGACCAGATGGATTTACATCTGAATTCTATCAAACATTTAAAGATCAATTAACTCCAATGCTAAATAAACTATTTGAAGAAGTAGGGATTGAAGGAGTCCTACCAAACTCCTTTTATGACACAGATATGGTACTGATACCTAAACCAGGTAGGCTGAAAACAGAGAAAGAAAATTATAGACCAATCTCCCTAATGAATATTGATGCTAAAATCTTAAATAAAATATTAGCAAAAAGATTACAGAAAATCATCCCCAGGATAATACACTATGACCAAGTAGGATTTATACCAGGAATGCAGGGCTGGTTCAATATTAGGAAAACTATTAACATAATTGACTATATCAACAACCAACCAAACAAAAACCATATGATCATTTCAATAGATGCAGAAAAAGCATTTGATAAAATCCAACAGCCATTCCTAATAAAAACACTTGAGAACATAGGAATAAAAGGACTTTTCCTTAAAATAGTTAGGAGCATATATTTTAAACCTTCAGTAAGCATCATATGCAATGGGGAAAAACTGGAACCTTTCCCGGTAAGATCTGGAGTGAAGCAAGGTTGCCCACTATCACCATTATTATTCAATATTGTATTAGAAACACTGGCCTCTGCAATAAGAGTCGAGAAAGAGATTAAAGGAATTAGAGTAGGCAATGAGGAAACCAAACTATCACTCTTTGCAGATGATATGATGGTATACCTAGAAAACCCCAGAGATTCTACTAAAAAGCTATTAGAAATAATTCATAATTTTAGCAAAGTAGCAGGATACAAAATAAATCCCCATAAATCCTCAGCATTCTTATACACCACCAACAAAATCCAAGAGCAAGAGATACAAAGAGAAATTCCATTCAAAATAACTGTTGATAGCATAAAATATTTGGGAATCTACCTACCAAAGGAAAGTCAGGAATTATATGAGCAAAATTACAAAAAAGTTTTCACACAAATAAAGTCAGACTTAAATAATTGGAAAAATATTAAGTGCTCTTGGATAGGCCGAGCAAATAGAATAAAGATGACAATACTCCCTAAACTAATCTATTTATTTAGTGCTATACCAATCAGACTTCCAAGAAAATATTTTAATGATTTAGAAAAAATAACAACAAAATTCATATGGAACAATAAAAAGTCGAGAATCTCAAGGGAATTAATGAAAAAAAAATCAAATGAAGGTGGTCTAGCTGTACCTGATCTAAAATTATATTATAAAGCAGCAGTCACCAAAACCATCTGGTATTGGCTTAGAAATAGATTAGTTGATCAGTGGAAAAGGTTAGGTTCACAAGACAGAATAGTCAACTATAGCAATCTAGTGTTTGACAAACCCAAAGATTCTAAATTTTGGGATAAGATTTCATTATTTGATAAAAACTGCTGGGATAACTGGAAATTAGTATGGCAGAAATTAGGCAAGGACCCACACTTAACACCACATACCAAGATAAGATCAAAATGGGTCCATGACCTAGGCATAAAGAACGAGATTATAAATAAATTAGAGGAACATAGGATAGTTTATCTCTCAGACTTGTGGAGGAGAAAGAAATTTGTGACCAAAGATGAACTAGAGACCATTACCAATCACAAAATAGAAAATTTTGATTATATCAAATTAAAAAGCCTTTGTACAAACAGAACGAATGCAAACAAGATTAGTAGGGAAGTAACTAACTGGGAAAACATCTTTACAATTAAAGGTTCTGATAAAGGCCTCATTTCCAAAATATATAGAGAACTGACTCAAATTTATAAAAAATCAAGCCATTCTCCAATTGATAAATGGTCAAAGGATATGAACAGACAATTTTCAGATGAAGAAATTGAAACTATTACCACTCACATGAAAGAGTGTTCCAAATCACTATTGATCAGAGAAATGCAAATTAAGACAACTCTGAGATATCACTACACTCCTGTCAGATTGGCTAAGATGACAGGAAAAAACAATGATGAATGTTGGAGGGGATGCGGGAAAACGGGGACATTGATGCATTGTTGGTGGAGTTGTGAACGAATCCAGCCATTCTGGAGAGCGATCTGGAATTATGCCCAAAAAGTTATCAAACTGTGCATACCCTTTGATCCAACAGTGTTTCTATTGGGCTTATACCCCAAAGAGATACTAAAAAAGGGAAGGGGACCTGTATGTGCCAAAATGTTTGTAGCAGCCCTGTTTGTAGTGGCTAGAAACTGGAAAATGAATGGATGCCCATCAATTGGAGAATGGCTGGGTAAATTGTGGTATATGAATGTTATGGAATATTATTGCTCTGTAAGGAATGACCAGCAGGATGAATACAGAGAGGCTTGGAGAGACCTACATGGACTGATGCTAAGTGAGATGAGCAGAACCAGGAGATCATTATACACTTCGACAACGATATTGTATGAGGATGTATTCTGATGGAAGTGGATTTCTCTGACAAAGAGACTTAACTGAGTTTCATTGGAGAAATGATGGACAGAAACAGCTACACCCAAAGAAGGAATAATGGGAAATGAATGCGAACTATTTGCATTTTTGATTTTCTTCCCGAGTTATTTTTACCTTCTGAATCCAATTCTCCCTGTGCAACAAGAGAACTGTTTGGTTCTGCAAATATGTATTGTATCTAGGATATACTGCAACATGTTTAGCATATATAGGACTGCTTGCCATCCTGGGGGGGGGGGGGAGGAGGGAGGGAGGGGGAAAAAACGAAACATAAGTGATTGCAAGGGATAATGTCGTGTAGAAATTATCCTGGCATGGATTCTGTCAATGCGAAGTTATTATTAAAATAAAATAAAATTTATTATTAAAAAAAAAAAAAAAAAAAAAAAAAAAAGAAAGTAAACAGCATGGTTATGATTTGAACCCCTGTCTTTTGAATAAAAATATTTCAATTTACCCCTGTACCTCACTGTTAAAAAAATTTCCCTTAAAGATTGTGTGATATTTAATTTAGCACTGTGGAAATACGTAGAGAAAAAAATGATTATGAATTCTTGATAAAGTGTCTTCACCTCTCTGATCCTCCGAGGGGCATCAAATAAGGCAGCTGATGCAGATAATTACTACTGTCCATTTCAACTTCAAAATTCTATGATCCTTTATACTTATTAAAATTTCCTCTGCTAGTTGAATGTGCATTTAGTTCATCTCTCTGAAGGCGAAAGAAAACATGGGGAGGGGTAGTTTAATGAAAATGAATATTAAAATAAAAATCAACTGTCCTTCTGGCAGATGGAAAAAGTCAGATTCTTAAAAGAGTTTCTGGGTTTTTAGAACATGTTATGCTTTCAAAAGTATCTCTTTTGGTGCCCAAGAGTAAAATGCTTTCTGCTTACTACTTTATGAAGCTGAAAAATCTCGGATGGAAAAGGCAGATTTTATAAAAAGGAGGAATGGCCCCATCAACACATAATACTTGGGTCTTTTTTTCTGTTTCTAAAGTGAATACTATCTAAGGAAACAAAGGCTGGTAGATGACAGGTTGTGAATGTATTTAATCTTTTGCATTGATTTTTATCTTCCATTTCCAAAAAAGTACAAAGGTTAAAGCCTATCTATAACAGTAATCAAAATCTTCCCTGTTTTTGTCTTCTTTTGACAGCTTTAATTTTGACAATGCAAATATGGCTAGATGTGTGTGTGTGTGTGTGTGTGTGTGTGTGTGTGTGTGTGAGTGTGAGTGTTTATATGTCTTATGGTGCAGCCTATTAGGAGCAAATAAAATCAAATAGCCTGAAGCTCAAATAATCGTTGGATTGAAATACAAATTGGACATGAAGGATGCATGGATAGGTGCCTGTGAACAGTCTAGAGCAGGATAAATGCTCAAAGAGATTAAGAGATTTATTGTAACCCCTCTGGATGCCAAGAATTTAAAGGGCATCAAGCTTCTTCATTTAAAGACATAGAGAGATGGTTATCTCTGGTTCCCAAAGTGAACTCAAAACTGAGGATGAGCAAATTAAGATTCCTGTGTCACATATAGTATGTGCACAAATAAATAAATCATTGATTCCTGAAAGACAGAGACTAACAAAGCATATGTTTGTTTACTTGAGAATTCAAAGGAATGCCAAGGTAAGCTTCATGAACTTGTTTTTCTCTCCCATCTTTCCCTCCTCTTCCTCCTTCCTTTCTTCCTCTGTCCTTCTCTCTCTCTCTCTTTCCCACCCTCTACCCTCTGTGTGTGTGTGTGTGTGTCTCCTCTGTCAAGAAGCACCTGAATTCAAACCCATCCTAAGAAACTTACTAGCTGCATGACACTGGCCAAGTCATGTAATCTCTGGTGCTTGAGTTTGTTTGTTTGTTTGTTTGTTTTTTTCATTTGTCAGATAGAGATAATAGCATCTAGGTCCTAAGATCATTGTGAGATAATATTTTACAATTATTATTTAGCAGTGTCTAACATATATTAAACACTATATGAATATTACTATATTGTTATTACTATAATTAATTATTATTAGCTACATTTGACTATTTTGGGTCAGGAAGTAAACAACCAGCAAGCAACCAGAAGTTACTATCTTGTGATGACACAAGTGAATTTCCTTTGGATATTCATTGCATTCACAGGTGTGAATGAAACCAGTTCAGGAGTTCTGTTAACTAGCTCTGTTAGCCCAATAGAAGACCTGGAGACTCGGAAGTGTCCATGGATTGACAGTCAATTTTTAATTTCCTGCACCAGTGGAGGAGAGCACTACCATGGAAATGTGAAAGCAGTGAGTTAGTGCCATGACCCCGAGAACAACAGAAAATGCCATGCCCAAAGGGAGGGAGTGGGCGGCCCTGGGATTGGCCATTCTCTGGTGACAAGGAATAGCTCTTGGAATGAAAGAATAAGTTAGAGTGTGTCTATTTTGTGTTTAGATCACAGGCAAGTGAATAGCCATATTTTAAAGTTTGTCATTGACTCCAAGAATTTAATCCTACTCTATTTCCTAAATATCTCAAAAGGATAATGGGACTAAATATACAGTAGGAGCAAAAGAATCAAGAATCTACTCTATTTGGAGTATAATGATTATGTTCCAGTATGAGATCTCTCTTCTTTCCAAAAGTCTGTCAATGAAAAAAGCAAAGATGAATGAGCCTACTAATTTTGTAAGATGTCATTCCAATTCCAGCTGCTTTACTTAATAAATAGCTAGCTTTTCTCCAGTTTTGAGGTCACTTTCCTGAAAGCAAACTGGTGATTTATAGAAATAGGAAGTTAATGTAGAAAATAACTTCAAATAAAAACAAAAAGCTCATCAGGGTGTAAGAAAATGCTGGGAAAAAAAGATCACCAAGAAATATCTGCCACTGTTACATATCTTAGAAAGTTTTAAATGGAAGTAACTGTCATGCTCTCAATTTCTGCCTCCTCTATGAAGCTCTCCCAAATCCCTACAGGTAAAAGTAATATCTTACTTTTAATTTTTTTTCAAGCACTTATGCTTTTTATAGGCAACCTGCTGTACAAAACAGACACAAATGATGGCTTTCTTTGGATATTAAATACAATGCACAATAGCCCTACATATATATATATATATATATATATATATATATATATATATATATATATATATATATATATATATAATATTTATATTATACACACACACATACACACACACACACATATATATATATATATATATCTTGCATTCACATGTTGCTGTACTTTGCTTTCAATGAATGAATATCTGAAATATTCACTCTCTACTTCTGAAAATGGTTTCCTCCAAGACTCAGCTCAAGTGATAACGTCTAATTTCAACCTTTATTGGTGGCTTCAATAGTTGGTACATTCAGCCTACAGATCACCATGTATCTTATGCATTTTATCAAGACCACCACTATCATGATCATTGTCACTATCATCATCATCACCATTGATAGCATTCATATAACATTCCAAGTTTGAAAAGCAATTTGCACATGTGAACTCATTTGATTCTCAGAATAACCTTGTGATTTAAATGATCTTATTAGACGTATCTTGGATAGGGAGAAACTGAGGCTTAAAGAGATTATTTTCACCAGATCAAGCAGCTAGTAAACATGTGAAATAGAATTTGAATTTGTTTTTCTGATTCCATTTCCTATTCTCTGTGTTCTGTGCCAACTTGCACCAGGCACTATGGCAGCTAAGAAAAACCTCCTATATGATATTGCATAGGCTATGAACCTTGAAAGAAACTAAAGACTCTAAGAAGCAACAGCAAAGAGAGAACATATCCCAAGCGTGGCACGTAACCTATACAAAATTAAGGATGTAGGAGCTGGGATTCTATGAACAGAGAAAAGTAAACCAATTTGACTCTCATGTTAAAAATGATTATGATAATACTAAATAAATTTAGAAGATAAGAGCTATGTTATAGAGGGCTTTCAATTTAAAGATAAAGTGATGGCATTTTATGGTGGAAGCAATAGAAAAGAAGAAAGCTCTATTAAGTACAGAAGTGACATGATCAGAAGAGAGCTTTCGGAATATTCTCATGTTAATTTTGTGGAGAAGAACTGGCAAGAGTAGAAACTGGAAACTGGGAATCTAAGTAGGGGACTATAACAATAGTCTACTCAAGAGGATGTAAGACACTGAATAATGAGGGACAGTGGGAATGGAGAGAAAGGGGAAGCTGTGAGAAATGTGAAAGAACATTTTAAATGATTAGGCAACAAGTCAAAATTTGTTTTGTTGTTAAAATTATTAATGGCAATGTAAGTGTATCAAAATCAAATACTATAAGTAATTATAATTATATTAGATAAGGATAAAAGCACTTCTTGTAGTGGCAAGAAACTGGAAACTGAGTGGATGCCCATCAGTTGTAGAATGGCTAAATAAGTTATGGCCTGTGAATGTTATGGAATATTATTGTTCTATTATAAATGATTAGCAGGATGATTTTAAAGAGACCTAAAGAGACTTACACAAATTGATGCTGTTAAATGAGTAGAACCAGGTGAACATCATATATGGCAACAGTAAGATTATATGCTGATCAATTCTGACGCAGATGGCTCTTTTCAACAGTGAGGTGATTCAGGCCAGTTCCAATGACCTTGTGATGAAGAGAGACATGTACATTCAGAGAGAGGACTATGACAACTGAGTATGGATCACAACATAGTATTTTCACATTGTTATTGTTGTTTTCTTGCATTTTGTTTTCTTTCCAATTTTCTTTTCCTTTTTGATCTGGTTTTTCTTGTTCAGCAATGTAATTGTGGAAATATGCATAGAAGAATTGCACGTTTAACCTATATTAAATTACTTGTCATCTAGGAGAAAGGGTGAGGGTAATTGAGGAAAACATTTGGAACACTATTTTACAATTATTATTATTGAATGTTGATAATTATCAATGCATATGTTTAAAAAAAAAAGCTTTAATAAAAAAGAATAAAGATTCTTGTAACTTCAATTTTTCTTTATATATCATATACATGTCATATGTATATATACATACTACATAAATATTATATATGTAAACAATTATATACATAATATATGAATATATCTGTTATAGCCAGAGCACATACATATTTACTAATGATGCTAATAAAAGATTAATTAAAATAAATTTTATAATTTGAATTATTCATTGGTCATATACTTAGTTTAAGGATGAGAATACAGGGTGTGCCAGGCAACCTTGTTGGTTAAGGAGAGTAGAAACAAACTCAGAATTGTCACTATATGATCATTTTTAAAGCATTTCTATTTAATCATGCAATGACACAAATGACATATCCAAAATCGATACTAATTAATATCATATGGTCTTTAGCAAAAATTTATTTAGTGTTACTTGTATTGGTAAAATATTACTGGATTCATTGCATTTCTAATCAGACAGATTTGCTCTAAGAAATGAGTAAATCACACAAATTATACATGACTCCCAAAAGTTATTATACTTCAAAAGTTAAAAGAACGATGATGCTTTAAAAGAAAAAAAACTTAAAATTATTCCAAAATCAATCAGCCTAACTCTCCACATTGAAAATAAAAAGATGCAAAAGCTTTGCTACCCATACTATAGCAGATAGTTAGGAGAACAGCCAATTGGTTCATTCCAACAGCTCTGAACTATGAATTCTACATGTAGATAATGATGGGCCCAGAACCTCAAAGGAGAAAGAAATGAGAGACATTTTGCAGCAATTCCAAGAAATATTATTTTCCACTTAAGACTACTGTGAAAATATTAATATGTTTCCAAGTCAGAATACATATTCTATTGATATCCATTGAGATCAGCCCATAATGCTCTATTGCTCTCCATCTAATGTCAAGAAAACAAAAAGAAGCCATTCAGCATTCTGGGTGACTAAACTGGGATTTCTTCAAGAAAAATGTTGGGTGAGAGTTGCCCAAGAGAGATAGACATGGATAGTTTGTAATTTTCTTTGGGAAAGATTGTATTGATGTAAATTTATATTGATGTCTTAATATAACCCACAGATGTGGTATTGAGTCGATTATAAATGCCTTTCAATACTGAGATATTTTTTCCAAAGGATACTTAATTGCTCTGAATTATGTGATACAATGGTAACAAAATAATAAAATTTGCAGAGTATTCAGTGGACAATGGAAGCTTTCATAATGAATAAAGCTGCTTTCTAGTCAAGACTTAAAAAAAAGAAATAAAATACATCTTTCAGAATATAAACACAAAAGTAGATCTATTCATAAATCAAGGATAAGTGATGATAGATGTACAATCTCTTTTGTGATAACACAGAATTGGAAACTAAGGAGATTTATATCAATTAAGAAATGATTGAAGGAGTTTTGATATGTGAAAATGATTGAATGCTATCTTTCTGTAAGAAAGTAAGAAGGGTGTTCCAGTTTTCTAACTGGAAGGAATTACATGAATTGGTAGAAAATGAGAACAGAAACAAGAGAACATTTTGCACAGTAATAGCAATATTGTAAAGATAATTAATTCTCAAAAACTTAGTAACCCTGTTACTGAGTAACAAAATGACCAACTACAGTTCCAAAGCACTAATGAAAAATTATGCTATTCAACTCAAGAGAGAGAACTGATAAACTCAGCATGCAGACAAGTATAGATAGACACAGATACAGATGGATTGACAGAGACAGACAGGCAGACAGATTTTTTTTTTTGCTTGGTATCTCAAGTCCTTGAAAAAAGAGTAATACAGAATTAGATATGCAAGTCTATACATATTTGTGATGCTTTGTTTTTATTTTTCTTACCTTCTCATTGGATGGGGGAGAGAGAAATTGAAACTAAAAATAATTAAGATTATATATATATATATACATATATATATATATATAATTAAATAAGAAATTATTGAATGATGAAAGACAAATTAAGTATCTCACAGGTGTCAAGAAAATATTAAATCCACACAAATAAAACTATATTTTCTATTTATTAATTAAATATATATTAAATTTCTAAATTTTAAGATGACATTGAATCTGCTAAATTAATTCTCCCCTTTCACTCTGTTGTGTTACATTCAAGACAATAATAATCGCAATTAGTGAATTATAGTTGAATCAAGTTAAACCCAATTTGCCAGCAGTACATAAAACATTTTCTTCAAATTTGCAATCAGAACTTATTATTTTTGACATTTTACATTTTTACATCCTACAAGCCTAAACTCTTGACAACATCTGACATGACTCTGACAGAATAGATTAAGTGAACAACAGAAAAAAATGTTCTGTTTATAATCAGCACACTTTGGTGATAAAATAATAAATATGGAATGCCATTGAGCCTTGTTGTCTGATACTTTCAGTCACATAACATGAAATCTAGATGTGCAATGGGCTTTTAAAAAATAGACATAACAAACATAGAAGACCATAGAAGTACACTCTTCCAAATGAGGCAAAATTAAAAGTTACAAGAAACTACATGTCATATTAGGAAATGCCAGAGTTGCTTTATTTTAGTTATATTGAACTGCAGCTAGATTGCTTGGCATTCTTGCTGATGTATTCCATTGAATACAGCTTCAGATCTCACCAAAAATCACAGCAAAGGATTTCAGACTTAAATGACTGGTTTTGATAATGGGATACACACACACACACACACACACACACACACACACACACACACACATATTAACAATGGGATACAGAATAATGGAAAATATACTAATAACACTCAACTGAAATTTCTTGTTAGAAAGAAATTTTATTGATAATTTGCTTTTTTATGTCATTTAACTATCTTCCTAGATTGCATCCCCCTTCAGAGAGTCATCTCATTTAAAAAGATCATTTTAAAAGAGGAAGAAGAGAAATAAGTCATCAAATCAATACAGGATATGGGCAAGAAGTCTGAAACAGAACACACAGGGCAGCAACACCAGTAGTGAGCCTTGGATAAAGTGGTAGTAGCAGCACCTTCTGGAATTCTCAGACTAGAAATGGTAAGGGGATCAGATAACTGATCTGAAAGATTAGAGAAACTCTATATTGGCATTGGATGCAAGAGCTGCCACTGTTCAGCAATTCTATTGCCCATAAACAGTTCTAGGTCACAATTCCAGGATGAAGAGGAGTACTTATGGTTCACAAGGAAGAAGAAGTTCTTCTATAAAAGAAAAAAATCTAGGGCAAACCAGGAGAGCAGTGATCACATATTTCCTAGAATAAACTTAGGAGTGCTCAAACTTTACATATCCCTTGAATTAGCTCTGATAATATCAAAAAATCCTAAAGTTCAAAATCAAGAGTTAGGCTGGGAAAATAAGCAAATAACAACAATAAAAGAACTTAACTATAGGAAAGACCAAGATATTACTCAGAAGACAACAACATGAAAATATCTATGAGCAAATCCTCAAAGAAAAGTGCAAATTGAACACAAGCCCAACAAGAATTTATGGAAGAATTAAAGAACAAAATAGAGGAAATGTAGGGCAAAACAAGAATGAGGCAAGAAAATTATGAAAAAAATTAATAGTTTGGTAAAGGGAGCAAAAAAAAATATTGAAAAAACAACACCTCTTAAAATAAAATTGGCCAAATAGAAAAAGAGGCCCAAAATTTTATTGAAGAAAAAAACTCCTTTAAAAAATGAATGGGCCAAGTGAGGGGAAAAAAAAAAGATATACAAAGCTCATTGAAGAAAATAATCCCTTAAAAATTAGAATCAAACAAGCAGAGGGTAATGAAATAATGAAAAATAAAATTAATTTTAAATGTTAAATATCTCATTGGAAAAAAAAAACAACTGTCAAGAAAAATAGATGAAGAAGAGATAATTTTAAAATTATTGGACCACTTACAAACCATGATAAAAAGATCCAATCATTCTGGAGAGCAATTTGGAATTTTGCCCAAAGAGTATAAAACTCTTTATACCCTTTGACCCAGCAGCATCACTACTAGATCTGTATCCGAAGGAAATCATAAAGGAGGGGAAAGGACCCACATATGCAAAAATGTTTGTAGCAACTCTTTTTGTGGTACATCAATTGGGGAATGGCTGAATAAGTTGTGGTATATGAAGGTATTAGAATGTTATTGTTCTATAAAAATTGTGAACAAACTGATTTTAGAAAGACCTGGAAAGTTTTACATGAACTAATGCTGAACAAAACAAGTAAAACTGGGAATACATTGTACCTAATAACAGCAAGATTATAAAATAATCAACTATGACAGACTTAGCTCTTCTCAGTGGTTCATTGATTCAAGATAATCTTAATATACTTTGGGCACCATACCTATTGAAGAAATATATAAAAATAAAATTTACGGCATTTTTTGATAAAGGCCTTAATTCTCAAATATATAGGGAATTGAGAAAAACTTGTAAAAAAAAAAAAAACAATCCATTCCCCAAATGATAAATGGTCAAAATTCATGAATGGCAACTTTTAGAAGTAGAAATCAAAGCTTTCTATAACTGGAAGAAATATTCTAAAAACCTATTGACTATAGAAAGATAAGTAAAAACAACTGTGAGATACTACTTCAAAACTATCAAATTGTCTAAAAAAGGGAAAAGAAAATTATGAACTCTGGAGGAAATGTAATGAATTTGGTACATTATTATTTCCCTATTGATGGAGTTGTGAACTGGTTCAACAATTCTAGAGAACAATGTTAAATTATATCCAAAGGGCTATAAAACTGCATCTTGCAATACCACAACTGGGACTGTTTTATCGAGCACAATGATATAGCCATGTAATTTGTTCTTTAGGAAGAGCATTTTTTGGCTCCTGTGTGCAAAAATAGACAAGGAAGTGACTGGAAACAGAGTGAACAAAGAGCAGGCTATTGTAATAGTTAAGATGAAATGAATGAGGGTCTGAACTAAAGGGTTATCCATGTCCCTGAAGAGAAGATAATGTGATGCATAATCAAAATATCAGGCAACTGATGGGAAATGTAAGCTAAGGGAGAGTGAAGAAATCGGGATGACTTTATGTAGCATACCTTAGGTATCAGATAGATAATGGTACCCTTAACAGAAATAGGGAAAATTGAAAGAGAAATAAGTTTTAAGGGAAAGACAATGATATCTGTCCTGAGTGTATTTTGTTAAAAAGTGTTTATAGGATATACAAAAAAATATCCCATTGACTAATGATGATTTTAGACAGTAGGAGAAAGCCCATTCCTGGAGGAGTATGTTTAAATTATCTCAACTTCCATCTCTTTCTTTACTTCTATCTCCTCATCTCTATTTCTATCATCTATCTATCTCTCCATCTATCTATTATTATAGATATCTATGTCATTTCAATAGGGATAATAATTAAACTTGCAGAATCATAATGAGGTTGCTAAAAGATAAATTGTAGAAGTAAAAAAGTCCCAGGAGAGAGCTTGAGATACCAGCACATTTAAAGATTAGGATTTGTGATGATCCAGAAAAAGATCCCAAAAAAGAGCAATCAGACAAGTATGAAGAAATTCAAGAGTGCAGTGTCATGAAAGTCAGAGAAGAGAGATTATTGAAATTGAGAATATGCCCAGCAATAGAAAATGCTTTTCATGAGATAAAGTTTAAGGAATGTGTACAACCATTAGATTTGGCAGTTAAGAAGTCATCAGTAACTTCGGATATTATTGTTGAATGATGAGATTGAAAGCCATTAGTCTAGTATGAACAAATGTTTGCTAATATTGATATAAAAAGATATTTGTGGAATAAAATGAATCAATATTTGAATGTTATTTAAAGGTCTAAATATCTAAAAAGTCTAAATAGACTCAGCAGTTATCTTCCTCCTTTTAATGGAAACATCAAACAAAAACTAGAATAAACTCATTGATTGATAGAGGATCCCTGGGGAATAGGAGTAGGGTAGGGTGACTACAAATCTGAAATGATGGCCAAGATCTGTTTTCCTGTTTATAGACATTTTCACATTGTATACCAAGACCCTATTTACATGACTTTTGAAAGAACTTCTACTTAAAATTGAATGAGGCAGGCTCCAGTAAGCAAAGAAAGAGTACGGCTTCCTCCAGTAGGTTTCACAAAGTCAGTTCTCAATTCTGATGGTTATATATAGCACATCTAATGCATCAGTCATGCTACTTACTTAGCCCCAGCAGTAGTGTGTGTCTCCTACTAATGTTATGTAATCAAATTGGAATGACCATAAAACTTTAAGAACTTATGACTTGCTTCCAAAAGCTCTGTTTCTTGGGAGTATTAAAATGATATCTAAATAAAGATAGACAAGACTGTACAGCTGAGGTATGACAGTTGTATGTGGTATTCCTCCATTAACAGCTGCTTCACATGTTACTCAGGACTCCTTTATTGGAGGGAATAAAATGTCAACAATTTTAAACACTAGGATTCAATTCCATTTTTTTTCTTTTATGGACTATTTCAGAGCATAAATATATGTGTGTGTGTATATATTTTTTTTGATTTAGGAATTATGGGTAACAATCAAATGGAGTGCTATCATTATAGAGAGCCAGGATGTGATTCTGTCTCACATTTTTAAAAGGCCTTACCTGACACCTGTCCTGTTCTAGAATGGATGAATCAAGTAAGAAGCATTTACTTAATGTCTCTTAGGTGCAAAGTACTTTGCTAAGTATTAAGGACACAGAGATATATTACAATAAACATTAACATGACTCAGCTTCGTGTTAATTTAATTTACCTACTGTACCACCCAGCTGTCCTTCAAAGATAAAGGGTCCTCAAATATAGGATTGGGCAAGTGTTCAGTCTAATTTCAATAGTTAGTTGGCAAAATGAACTGATGCTTCTAATGAATTACTGCCCCTAAATTTAGTGTGAGTGTGGGAGAAGAGACAATGAGATGGCTGAGGAGATAAAGCACTGGAGGTAGGGTCAGAAAGTTCTAAATTCAAATCCAAACGCAGACACTTATTAGCTATGTGACTCTAGGGAAGTCACTTAACCTTTTATCAGCCTCATCTATAAAATGGGTATAATTATCTCCTTTTTGGGATTCTTATAAAAGAATAGTTATAGAATGTTTTGCAAATCTCAAAGCACTATGAAATGTTAGATATTATTGATAAAATAGTAATATGACTACTAGGTATCTACCTGGAAATACCAAGGATATTAATGGAAAGCTTTCTGCCAGAGTCATATGAGCCATTCAGTATATGGGGTGCCCTTCAGGCTGCCATCTTTGACAACATCATACTTCACAAGTGGCAGCAAGTACCCTTCTAGTTGGCTAAAAGTGAGGAGCACAATATACCCACCACCACCACCATTTAGCTCCATCTAGCGGCAGGATGATTTCCACTGATCACAGAAGTAATTAGCTGTGTATTATTGAATAGAGCGCGGAACATAACATAAACAGTTCTGATCTCGCAGTCAGAAAAACTTGAATTAGTGACATGACCTGAGCAAGAAAATAACCTCTTAGTGATCTAGATGACTCTTGGGAATGGGGTACAGATATACCTCTGATTCAATATAGGGAATTACCACACAAGGAGTTCTCCACCTTTTAGAAATCAGAAGTCTGGATACTTTTTAATGTATAGTAATAAAACATTATTTTTGATGTGTATAGAGCTTTTTGTTGTCTATATAAAGGGCTCTGATTATTTCAGAGATATTAAGTAATTAAAATTCAACTCCTCTTTGAGAGTACAAAAGAAAGGAGAAACATGAAAATCATTCCTTGCCAACAATCTATGGCTTCATCATAAAGCCCTGGCTGTAGTCATCTAGGTACAAAGTCATACAGACTCTTACCTGCCTTTATTGAATTGAATATGAAAAAAGAAAATTGGCACAGGCGACAAGAATCACCAAAGAGGAAATGCAATATTTTGTTTCATCAGAATATGTTGAACTTTCACATAAAGGAGTAAATGCATCTATGCGTTAGTTTGTTGTGGTTTGTTTTTTCACAAGGAAGGGCAAGCAAAAACATTAAATTCAAATAATCTGTAAC
Organism: Antechinus flavipes; assembly: GCF_016432865.1. Classification (NCBI taxonomy): domain Eukaryota; kingdom Metazoa; phylum Chordata; class Mammalia; order Dasyuromorphia; family Dasyuridae; genus Antechinus; species Antechinus flavipes. The sequence goes on along the minus strand of NC_067402.1, from coordinate 29,922,302 downwards.
ATCCTCAGTGTTGGATACAATATAAGAAAAACATGATTTGTGTTGATTTCCCTGGAAACTGTTTCTAGACACATTTCTGTGCAATTACTTAATAAATGCAGTTGAGAAAGCAGCCTGAGACTTCAGCGCTGGAGAGATTCTGCCATCTATAGGCTGTTGCCTCTCACCAGCCCACATTTGCAAAGTAAGGAGACCTCTGGAAATCCTACAAAGTTTGGAGTAGGAACAAATGAACTTGAATGGAAATTGCTTACTAATTGGTATTGTAGTTGGCAATGATTCTCCACTACACGCGCGCGCACACACACACACACACACACACACACACGATTATATTTGATCCTGACAATAATCATTATCCATATTTAATATTTATCAAATATGATAAATTACAGAGCTTTTGGTTATCTGAAGTTAGTTGATTCACTCACAATTAGACTACTAGCAGGTGTTATAAGCCAGGTTCAAATCTGTCTCCTAACCTTTGGGCCTAAAATTCATTCTCCTGTGGTAGTAAAGTATACTGAAAAGACTTGAGTTCAAATGCTATCTCAGATATTTGTCAGGTATATGACTGTGAAAGCCACTTGGCTTCTCTCAGCCTCAGTTTCTTATCTGTAATAATAATAATAGCAGGATCTCTATCATAGGATTATTATACAGATTAAATGAGATAATCTAGATAAAGTAATTAACATATAAAAGCAAAATATAACTGATAACTATTAATATTACTCCTACTACCTCAACTCCATAGTGGCTGCCTCCTTAAGCCTACAGGTAGGACTTAGATGGATTAAACAAGACTCAAACTGCATCCAGATAAGCTAAACAATCAAACAGCGATTTTTTTCCCCCCAGAAATCTGTTATCTGAGGAATTCAGACCCCAATCCCCACTTACATCTGAAATATCAACAAGAATGTGGTTTAAGTTTTTTCTTTAAAAAAAGACACTTAAATTGTCTATAAATTTTAATCAACTTTCCACTTCATTTCCCTAATACACACATCTACTGATCATTGATTCCTAAGGTAGAAAGATTTCATTTTTCTTTAAGATAAATAAGCATTGAAATTTTTAAATTTCTTAAAGAAGCTATAAACATTGGTCACTTGGCTTGGAGAAGTATGGCTAGTCATTTCATCTCCCTTCCAAATTAGATAAAAACTTCAACCTTCTTTAAAAAATATTTAAGATAAGAATATCTGATGAGGTATAGAAGCCTTTATACCTTACAAAGAACTAATATATACATTGAGCCATTTTGTCTTGATAGGAGTAGAGTGATATGTACAGCATGTATTATTTTATTAAATTTAAATATGATGAAACTGAAGCAATTCTCCAAAAATCACTTAGTAAGACAGAAAGTACCATTAAAAGGTGGCTAAATTGCCCAATGGAAAGAGTATTGAATGTAGGGTAAAGAGCTGGAATTCTGTCTTAGTCACTTGCTAGGGTGTGATGCTAGTCAAATCATAACTTCTCTCAAACTAAATTTTCTTCTCAGTTGAAGGAGGATAAAGATAGTTTTCTCTTTACACAGTTGTGAGAATCAAATGAGAGAGTAAATGGAAAGTAAGTTGGAAATCTTTAAATGCTATAAAAAATTTAGAAAAGTAGGGCTTTCTGACCAGAAGTCAGAAAAACCTGAGTTCAAACAGTTCCTCAGACACATGCTGTGTTAATCTGAGCAAAAGTGCTTAACCTCTATCTGCCTCAATTTCCTCGAAATGTATGAGAGGGGAAATAACAGCACTTTCCTTCCAGGATTATTATTGGCACATAAAAAGCATTAATAAATCCATCCTTCCCCCTCTCCTTCCTTCCTTCATTCTTCCCTTTCTTCCATCTTTACCTCCTTTCTTCTCCCTCCTTACTTCCTACCTACCTTCTTCCTTTCCTTCCTCTTTCCCTACTTTCTTCCCTTCCTCCCTCTTTCCCTCCTTTTTTCCTTTCCTCCTTCTTTCCCTTTTTTCTTTCTTTCATCCTTCTTTTTCTCCTTTCTTCCTTTCCTCTCTCCCTACTTCCTATCTACCTTTTTCTTCCTTCCTTCCTTCCTTCCTTCCTTCCTTCCTTCCTTCCTTCCTTCCTTCCTTCCTTCCTTCCTTCCTTCCTTCCTTCCATCTATCTTAGAATTCTTGTGAGGAACTATTCACCTAAAATCTGTAAAAATTCTTTGTAAACCTTAAAATGCTAAGTTCTAGTTATTTTTGTTGTTATTTCTCAGATGTGAATAATCTGTTAACATTGTTAAATCATTTTTTTTATTTTTATAAGAGAAAAAGAAAAATGTTATTGAGAATCATTTCAGTGAAAAAATCAAAATATATGAAAAATTTATTTTTATTTCTTTGTTTCTTAAGAGCAGCATGGCATTTAACAAAGAATATTGTATTTGGAACTTAAAACTCAGTTACAAATGTTGGCTCTACTCCAATCTAGGTAACATGGGAAAGTCATTGAACCCGTTTCTTCATTTGCTAAATGACAGGGTTGGATCATGTAATTCCTAAAATGCCCTGTAATACTAAAATGCATGACCCTTTGAAGATGAGGAAGTTCACTCCAAGGCAAGAATCCAAATAAATGAATAAACCAGCCCAAAAGCATTTACTTGTAATGGGCTGAAAGAAACTATGAAAAGGTGCACTTAAATCAGACAACTTAAGGCTAATAACCTATTTGACAATGACTTTATTAGCATATGTTTGGGAAAATGGCCCTTCTCACAGTTTGGTGCTGGCTCAATGTTTGGGGTTAAGATAATTGTAGGCAAGGATTAGAGGGTGGGGTGATGGAGGCCAGAGATTCACTTGATGGCAGGAGGAGGAGGAGAGAAAGGGAGAAATTCTGGACTCCAGAATAGAGAAGACATCTTTGGCAAAACTCCTGGCAGTTTGCCTGCTTCTTTAACTTCTCCCCCTAAACCAAGGATTTTTACTTATCCTGACTCTGACTGATCCTGATATCTCCAGGGAGCTAGTCTGGACATTATATTTACTGATCATTTATTCTGGTCCAAGTGCTCAAAGATGGAATAGACAAGAAAAATAGCAAAAACAACTCCTGCCCTCAACAAGCTTATATTCTGATAAGGGAAACAGAGTATAAATGAATAGAATATAAAATAGAAAGTAGATAAAGATAATACAAATCTTCTATCTCTTCTTCATACCATCTCTTAGAGCAGAAAATTCAACTACTGTGGGCATGAAAATATACTCTGGCATTTCAAGAATCACACACATCATTTCCTAGGCTTATAGGCTTTAACTCATGGAACATAAGCTCATGGGAATATAGAATTAGATGTGGAAGACATTTTACAGATCAGTGAGTCAATAATGCCATTTTACAAATAAGGAAACATGCTCTCTTAGGCTGAGTGATTTGTCCAAGACAATACGATTAAATAGTGAAAGAAGAAGATTCAAACCTATGTTTTCTGTTTTCAAGTTTATAATTGTTATCACCTTAAGTTCAAGACAGAAATTTTCACAATACACAACCAATATAAGATACAGTCAAGAACAAAAGAATCGTCATGAAGATTTAGACCAGAAAATGAAAGAGTTGAAGAAAAGGATATAGATAAAATTTATGTCATAATTCTTTTTTTCTCTCTTCTACTTCAGTAGTGACACAAAGATCCCCACATTATAGTAAGCCACATATTATTCAGTTGGTTTTCCATTATTTCTGACTCTTTCTGATTCTTTTTGGCAAAAATACTGGATTGATTTGCCATTTTCTCCTCCAACTCAATTTTATAGATGAGGAAATTGAAGGAAACAGGGTTAAGTGAATCATCCATATACCTAGTAGGTGTCTGAAACCATATTTGAACCCAGGAAGATGAATCTTCCTGATCTTATTGTGCCAACTAGCTGCCTCAAGAAAACATATTAATCCATAGATATTTCTTCTCTACTAAGTCCCAAATATTTTCCTGTCTTTTTCTACCTTAGAAACAGTGTCTTCTGATTTTGGCTGACATTTTATCTCAAAGGGCAAATAGCCAGCTATCTCCAAAAACATCAGTATGAGACTGAGCAAGAGAGAAATATTAATCTTTTTAGGGATACTATTATTCCCCTGTCAAACTGTTAACTCTTGAATTGTGATACTTTATATGGACAGCATCCCCATTCTGCTGAGAATCAATGGAAAATTTCAGCATTCTCTACAATCTTTTTCAAGCTACTAGGTAAGGTTGTTAAAGCAATGAATTTAATCACACAAAAAAATCAATTCAGTTGCAAAAGGACAAGGCATTTTCCAAGTTTCCTATCTGAAAAAGTTTAAATCAAAATGTCACAGGAAATGGAAGCTCACTGAAAGTTCTACTTAATATATGCCTACCATTTTATTTGTAATAATGAAGTCAAAGGCAGAAAGTTCTGAAATATAATAAATTTTAATAGCATTTTAGTAGCAACGAACAGGAAACAATAAACGTCCATTCACTAAGGGATGCCATTTTAAAAATTGAGTGAACAAGTGTAATGGAATGGGATTTGAATATGAAGAATTCTAAGAAGCAAATAAAGACTTACATAAAGTGATACAAAGTAAAGGAGACAGAAACAGAAAAAAAATAGTGGCCCCAGTGGCTACAACAGTGTACATGAAAAGAACAAGAGTAAAAATCTTAATCTTATATACATATAATGACTGATTCTGGTTCCAAATCTAAGAGAAGAAAAATGCAACTTCCTTCCATCTTTGCAGAATTTAGAACCTATAGCCTTGGTTCAAATTCCAATTCTTTTCCTTTCACTATATATCCTTAGATAATGAATAAGTAAATAAGTGATAGATAAATAGACAGACAGACAGACACACAAGTGGCTGGATAAATAAATAAATAAAGCATTTATTAAGTACTTCTGAATGTGCTAGCTTTTTATATTTCTCTAAAATCCCCAAATTCATTGAACTCTGTTATTTGTTAACCATGGGATTAATGTGTGGTAAAAACCAGAGTCTAGTTACATATTTGCTTGAAAAATGTTTGCAAGGTCTTTCTGGGGATGTTGTGGATTTTGAATTATCCTCTGAGTTAAAAAAAAAAAAATTCTCAAATGTGGCTTTTTTCCCATATCACTCCAAGTAGTTGGAATAATGTTTTTTTGGCAAAAGATTTTAAAAGCTATGGATTCAATAATGATGGCAATAAACCCTGAAGAACCAGAACAATTTATTTATGAAAGACATGGCCCTTTACTGGTAGTGTAAATAATTTTTAAAAAAGATATGACAGTATTATTATCATAAATTAATATGTATTGAGAACCTACAAGATAAGGTAGCTTTTTTATGCCATTGTCTTAATGTATTGTTTTAAAATAGGTCACTCCTGAATTAAAGATAGTGTTAAGAAGTATTTGCTTGCCCTCCTTTCACAGAACTGTGAACTCCATGGATAAATAATTGGATTTCGAAGTTAGAATACCAAGATCCTGGTCCAAATTTTCCCACTGTTGATAACTTGAATTAGATCTATTTTTCACTTTATTTCCTCTTGAGATTTATTCAGTAAAGTTGGAAAAACAGATGAATTAGTCTTTTAGAGCCAGTAGAAAATAGAAAAACATAGAAGAAAAAAACAGAAAGAAAATAGTCAAACATCCCCAGTGTTGCACTATGTTTGCTGGATTTTTGAAAGATAAAGAGTTAGATGACAAACTGAAGAACGTCAGGTAGTTGACATGGAGAACTTTTTATAATTACAAGAACTTTTATAGAATAAGGAACTTACAGAAATAAGGATTTTTGAATGCAAGTATAAATAAGAGGGACATGTTTGCTGTGTTTGGCTTATTTATGGATCCAGGATTACTGGCAAACAAGAATATGAATGGAAAAAATGTAAATTGAAAAGCTAACCTGAGACACCTATACATAGTCTATTTGTTGGATGCATCAGCAACTTTATGTTAGCCTGATTATTAGCTTGCTGGATATAGTAGCAAGTCCTGTTATGGAAAGTCACTGGTGGTGTAATTTGGGATAAATTACCTAATATCCTTCAGTCCAAGTTTCTTCATCCATAGAATGGGATTAATGACACCTATTTTATAACATTATTGTGAAGATTAAAGTTTACAGACATAAACATAGCATATATACACACATATGCATATGAGTTGTAAAGTGTTTCAGAAACCTTCAGGCACTATATGAATGTTATCTATATTATGGTTGCCTTACCCTAATTTTCTCCTATTAAGGTTATTGCATCCCATGATTTACAATCATATAACATCATGAAGATAATATTGATTTTTTATAAAGATGGACTTTTGAAATATGGAGATGTTTTATGTCATTGAATGTGTTGATTCCTTGCTTTCATTTACTTCTGAGTTCAGATTGTTACCTCTTAGTAAAATGCTTGATCCATGTTCCAATATGCCAACTCTGGTCTTACTTTCCTCATTTTGTAAACCACATTTAATAGGCTCCATAATGAGTCTCCTAGCTGCAGGAATAGTTTCATTTTTTTTATTCCCAACATCTGTCACAGTATCTGGCACATAGTAGGTGCTTAATAAATGGTTACCAATTAAATGATTGATTAGTGATCATTCTGGAAATAATTCAAAATAGCAATCAATTTTCTAGTGAACCAGTGTAGCGGATTTTCAAACATTTTAACAATAAAAATAAGTATAATAATAACAACTAGTGCTTGTATTGTCCTATAAGTTTGGCAAATCACTTTATCTCATTTTTGTCCGTCAACAGTCCTGGGAGGCAAGTGCTATTATTACCTTCATTTTATAGATGAGGAAACTGAGTCAGGTAAAATGTCTTTCTTAGAGTTATACAGATAGGCAATGTCTAAGATATTATTTTAACTCATATCTTCCTGATTCTGTTGCTCTATTGTACCACTTAATAGCCTCATCATCATATAATCATTTTTCAAGCTTCCATGCAAATCTCTAAATTAAATATATATATATGCATGCTAATCATGTGAAATCATAAACTTTGATGTTCAATTCCCTTGTTTGTAAGCCAGGAATAATAATAATTTGTTTTTATTAGTGAGTTGTTTCAATCACGTATGAATCTTTGTGACTGCATTTAAGGTCTTCTTGGCAAAGATACTGGCCTTACAGAGCCATGGAATTGGAAAATTAGAAGAGATTTCATTCTGCCACCTAATTCAATCAATATGTGAAGGGAATCCATTTGAAGTTCTGGCCCTACTTTCACTTGAAGATTTTCACAGAGCAGGAACTTTTTATGAGGAAGTCAACTCCACTTTTGGATAGATCTAATTGTTAAGAAAGTTCCCACCTCCCACTCTCACCCTCTATATTAAACCTAAATTGGCCTCTTTGCAACTTTCCATCACATGTGAAACATGTTAACTTAATCTCTCCTCTTCAAGAAACCACTTCTTGAAGAAAACTAGGATCCTTCTACTCTAATCCAAATTTCTTCTGCATCAGCAAAAAGAATAACTTACATGCTGAAATCACAGAAACTTGCGGCATCTAGGAAAGACACTATTAGGAGATTACAATTTCCAAAATATAAGTGATCTCTCCCTTCTAAAATTTTATTTGACATTTTTATGGATATCTTTTGTTTTTCATCATCTTCACTTCCAAATATAGCCTGGTCATTATCTCAGAAACTTACCTTACAATTAGCAATTAAAGAAAAAAAAAAAAAAACCTCAGCTCTGATAGGATAATCATTATTTCAGGTCCTTAGTAACTCATCTCTGGGTGGAAAAAAAAAGATTCCTCTTAATTTTTAAAAAAAATAACATTCTGGACCTTTCCTTTGCCCTGATAAAATTCAATTGCCTATTTCTGGACATATCGTGTACTCCTATTTGACACTAAGTAACATAAGAATAGGATCTGCATCAGAACAATCTTTGAAATACCCATATTTAGTACAGTGCCTTGGATGCTATAAGCATTTAATGCATGTTTTAAACTTGAATGTATATTTTATGATAACATTATTAGAATTAATTAACAAAATAGTAAAAATAAAATGTCATGCTACATAATATATAAGTAAAAGAACAATAAAAGATTAAAATAAATTAAATTATTAAATATATAATACATGAATATTGCCTAGAAGGAGGATATTTCATTTTAGAACTAACTTTTAAGAGTTGGAATTAGCCATGAAAAGGAGAGATTTAAAGGAAAAATCCACGCATTAAAATGACATAAGTAACTAATGCTAAAATGTGGAAAAATAACATCACAGAACACAATCCTGATTTGTGCTATATTTCTGATGATAGTAAAGACTAAGTGTTTAAAGAAATTGCTCAGTCTAGAGACATGAATAACTACATTCTTCCGTGATTGAACTGGAAATCATTGGCAAGGGAAAAGAGCAACTAACTTAAGCAAATAAATACTACTGTTTGTCCCAATTACACGTACAAAGCACACATGACATATCTAGGTAAATACTCCCTATTAAACCTTAAATGGGGTTGGCCATTAGCATATATTACAATATAATCCTTCAGCTGTGAAGACTCCCTGCAAATTCAAGCCTATATCCCAGTTAGAATTAATAAGAATTATGTATTTACCTGAGGGAAGAATAATTTCCTAATTAACTGGCCCTACTGGTATATTTTCATTTTGACTTTCTAAAGTTTGCTTTGTTTAATAAATGAAATGAAAGTGGGAAAAAAAGCTTATTTTGCAAATTGCTCAGAAGAGCAGAGATCACATTTTATTTGCATTGCTTTATTATATTAGTCCCACTTTAAAGTCTAGTAAAGGCTGCCTTGGGCTATATGCTACTGTAATTAGAAAAACACTTTGCAATCATTCAATATGTTCAAAGTCTCACTGTTGAAGATATTCCTGATGAATCAGTAATAGGAAGTGGTGCTGTTTCTATTATAGTTTTTATATTCTTAGAAAGCATAGGCAGGGGTCCTGAGTATGTCATCCCACTCATCATACACATCTATAATGCTCAGACGTGATCTCTAGAAACAGAACAAAGGATAAATTTTAAGAAAACTTTTATTACTAAACTTTTGCCATTTTAACAGACTAAAACATAATTCTTTTTTCACTAAAGGGAAAGAGAAATTTCTTTCTACTTTCTATCAAAAGAAAAATCTGAAAAAGAGAGAAAAAAAAGCTGAAAGGCAGAAAGCATCTCCTAGGATGAAAAATACTGATGATGAACACAAATACAAATTGAAGGACTTCATTAAGATTTTTAAGATGACATGATGATAGATAAAATCATGCTTTTGAGATCCCAGCTATCATAATAATAACTATGAGATACACGATTCAATGGTCCTTCTATCTGGCTGCTAATATACTGGTATTTCAGACCTCATCTTGGCTTCATGTCCAATTACAAAATATCATTCTCAAATGAAAATTCTAGCCATAGTAATTGCATTATTTATACTCTCACTTGTATAACCCCAACATACAGTAAACTGTGAAACTTACTAAGACTTATTTCATTAATGTTATTTTATATCTATTCAATTCATTATAAACATAATTACAGAAAAATACATCACTCTGGCAACTTAAAACTAAAAACATACAACCTTAAAAAAATCCTAAAATGAAATTAAAATTAGTTGTATGAAAAAAATGAACTTTTTATCCTCCCCAGATCATTATATACTAGAATAACCAAAAAAAAAAAAAAGTAATGGTTGAGTTCATATAACATTATAAATCAGAATAAAAACCAAAGCAATTAAAACAAATCAATAATTGCCCTATCCAAACCAAATACTTAGATGACACCCAGATTAATAACTGGATTTCTCAACTTTAATTTGGAAGCCCAATGTCATTGCCATTTGAAATCTTTCCTAATTGCAATTCCATGATAAAATCTTTCAGGATAGTAAAGAAAAATGGTATTATCTCACTTCCATACCAATCATTTCCAAGGTGTATTTATTTGAAACATTTAGAAAACAAATGACTTCATGAACTCTTAACTTGCAATTTCAGAAAAGCTTTATCTGAATCAAGTAAGGGAAACGTGCAAGTTTAGATGAAGTAATTTTATACTAAATCCAATTAAAATAAATAAATAAAAAGAATACATTTATGTAGCAACATTGCACTGATCTCTGAGCCACAATTGTTTCTTTATATGTATAGAGATTTCTACAAATCTAACCCAGAGCAAATCTATCCTTATTTAGGGCAATTGGGAAGGGAGTACAGTCCAGGTGGGGAGTAGCTCATTGTAGACATCCATATGGTCAAGTCTTTTAAAGAGAAGCAATTTAAAGATCATCTCAGTGATAAGTGCAGCTATTTCTCAACATCTAAAATGACTTTAAGTTCTGTTCACACTCTCTAAATTCAATTCTCCATAAATCTGGTATTCTGGTACAATGCTCTAATTGACCCATCCTAGTTACACACTTGGTAAGATTGCCAATCTACTTTTAGTTTGAGCTACTTAAAAGAAAAAACAGACTATAAAACATCTATTGGATGAAGTATAATAAATGCAAAATGACCAAATGTGTACAAGACCAAAATGGGATAGTTTTTGTTTTCTAATCAGTTTCCTACTTGATCATCAAACAATTTTAATTAGAAAAATACCACCTGAATATGACTTATTTTAATGAGTCTTAATGACACAGTATTTATTAAGGCTTTAGTAAATAAGACAAAAGTTATATTTTCACAGTTAAAGAAAAAAAGCGAAACAAAATATCACCAAACCACCAAAAGCATTCACCAATAGTTGATTCTTGAAATCTCTTAACCACAATGTAAAAGTAATTTACTGCATCATGTAAAACTGAAAATGTGTATTTGGGCAAGCTTACCATTATCAGTTTTAATATTTCCATTGCTGAGTTGTTTTAATCTCTTCTGATGTGATTTGCCATTGTAGTGGATTTGTGCTTGTGCAGCTGAATTCAGCTGAATATTACATACATTGCACAAAGTGAAATTGGTGTGTTTCTTCTCCCTTTCTTGTTTTTCTTCAGTATCATCAGGAACTAGCTCAGTCTCACTTTCCCCATCTGGTACACATGGAAAATCTGGAGAATAGAGAAAATAATTAAGGCTCGAATCAAGAAATTGATGTTTTTTCCCTCTATCACATACCCTCTAGGTCATTTTTTTCTGCTCTTCTTTCACATGTGATGCCTCATCTCATGTCCCAGTGATTCTGTACTGATTCTCTTCCCTTCCTGAAATGTATCCCCTTCTCACCTCAATTTCTTGAAATTCATAATATTCTTCAAGACTTGGGTCAAGAGCATCCTTCAACATGGGAACCTTCTTAGTCCCTCTAATTTGTAGTATATTCTGAAGTAAGATCAGGTTGTATATGCATGTATATGCAAATCATGTTTCAATTGTCATTGTTTTATTTCAGATTATTTCATGACCAAAGTATAAGGATGTGGCAAAGTATATATATGCAAACACAAACATACATAAATAGCACATATATAGAAAGAATATGCATGTATATCTGTATATATGTGTATGTATGTATATATATACTCATGTATATACACATGAAGACATTTATATATGTGTAAAAGATAAGTATAAGCATGTGTGGTATACATATATGTGATAGACAATTCATATAAAACATATATGACAATCAAATACTAACACAAATTCTTATATCTCCTAAATATTTTCAAAACTAAGGTATGTATAGATTGGCATGCAATTAAAAGCTTTTTCCAAACAAATTATTACTGGCTAAAATGGGGGCTAAATAGAAGAAATGCTATGGATACTGATTATTATAAATTTGTATAAATATTCAACTGATATAAATAAATTGCCATGACAAAGAGGCCAAAAGAATCTGAAAATGCTTTAGTCAATAAATTTTAACTTGCAAAGAAAAGCAAAATTTCAACAAAGGACAATACATATTTAGAATACAGACTTTTTGGTAAAATCTTGTGAGGACAGAATAGTGGGAATTTATAAGGAGAATTGCCTCATAAAATGGAGAAGTTTAAAGAAATCTTACCAAGCTACTTAACTAAGCATAGCCATCATTGGGGCAGTTAAAGATGAAATTGGAAGGGAGATCACAAACAGACAAAAGATGGGAAAAAAGCTGTAAAGATGTTGAAAACAAACTTTTTGACATCAAAGAAAACAGAGCCCTTACATATGAATATGACCATTATAGCTCCAAGGATGTGGAAAGAGGGGGCATATATGGCTTTCAAGAGTATAAAGATTTAAAAAAAGCACTGAGATCATACCAGTTGTTTTTTATGGAGGTGCAAATTAGGGATCCCAAAGTAAGCACCCTTCTGTTCTCTTTTGTTTTTATTTTTAAGTTGTCACATAATATACATCAAAAATTTTAGGAGTATTTTCCTAAATATATATGTGAAGAAAAGTCAATCAATCATGAAATTTCTTTTTTTTTTATAAATTTAATTTCCCTAGGTATTTTATCTAATGCAATTAAAATCTAATAATTTAATAATACAATTTAAATATATAAGATGCCTCAATAGATTCAGTGGTAGAACTTTGTTCTGTGATTTCCTGATGATTATTATTGAACAAGGCATAATAAAGAAAGAATTATTCTCATCAAATCCATCTGCTATTGACCACTGAGGATGGCCAAAGCAGAATGCAAATAAAAGGGGGATTCCCTTTTGATGATGAAGTCCTCCAGATGTTCCTGTTTGCAGAAGACATATGTAGTTCAGAATTGTGCCTAGAATTGTTCTGTATGTGGTGAATTCTGCAAATAACAGTAGGAAAAACAACCAACCAAGCAATAACAACACAGAACATCAACAAGGGACTGAAGATGGAATGGTGGGGTAGAGGAGAGAAGGAGATGATCTCATTAATGGTCCTCATCTAGGAGCTGTGTTTTTGTTTTTTTGGATCGGGCTCTGTTGCTTCTCCATTGTCAAAAGATTTCATGATTTCTCAATATTTTATGCTTTGGAACAAAGCTTCATCTGCCCCATCCTATCAGCATATAGAACTTGGAAAGATAAGTATGCTACGTCAAAAGAATGCTGATTTTCTAATTGAAAGACCAAAGTCCAAATGCTATCTCTAACAAATATATTTTATTCTAAATAAGCATGTGTGTGTGTGTGTGTGTGTGTGTGTGCGCGCGTGTGTGTGTGCGTGCGCGGGTATGTGTGTATGTGTGTGTACTGTATAACAAAAGAATAAGAAGTCTCTTCTGGCTATAAAGCTATAATCCTATGTAAGGTATTCAAAAAAATTTTTGGATAAGGAGAGAAATGAGACAATTTACTTGAGGCTTTACTTCTAAGGTTTCCTTCCTTGTATTGTGTTTCTCTCGTGTTATCTACCTAATTAGTATATACATTCCTTGAAATCAATGACTACTTTTTAATGTTTATGCATTTCTTGGGATCTTAAAATCTTGATATTATGTATATTACAATACATTTCTTGCCTCTAATCTATCTGCACTTCACTCTATCTTTCCAAAATATTTCAAAATGATAAAGAACAGATCTAATCATGTCACTATCATACTCATCAATTCCAGTGCATCCCTATTACCTCCAAGATCAAATATAAAACCCTGTTACAACTTATCTCCATTTTCTTTTACAAATGTTTATATACTTGATTACCTTGTAAGAACACAAGAACTCAATGACACTGATCTTCCTGCTATTTTTTACTATCATATCCCATGGGCTTTTCACTGGATGTCTTTCTCCTTGCTTAGAATGTTGTCTTTCCATTCTCCTTCTTTCTGACTTCCCTATATTTTTTGAAGATTCAATTCAAATCTCAAGTTTTTTTTTGTTGTTTTTTTTTTCTCATGAGATCTTTCCATCCTAACCTTCTTCCTCTTACTGCTAGAGTTTTCCTTCTGAGATAACCTTCCTTGTGTATATAATTGAATGCTGTCTTCCCAATAAGGTAGGAGAAAGGATCGTGTTTATGTTTTTCTTTATATGCTCTGAGTATAGCATGGTTCCTAGCACCTGATAAGTACTGAAATAGTGAGTAACTCAGAAAAATAATGATTAATAACCAATGATTTGGGGGGATATGGAGTTCCCCTTTTTCTAGAGTCCTTGTTTAAAAGTTCAGTCTCTAGAAAGACAATACTGATAATGAGTTTGGATTAAATATCCTCCATCCTGGTCATACTCCATCCAACCTTAGAAGAAATTGTAATGAGAGGAAATCCATCTTCTTTTATTCAGGTTTGAATAGGAATAAGTTTTTAAATTAGATTATCTAAAGTTGAGGGTGGTCTGGATATAGAGTGACATGATGTCACTCTCTTAGCCCTTCATTACAGTGAACCCATTTCATATTGTAATATTCATTCACTCATTAATGATTAACCAATCAGAGTTGATGACTACCCACTACAATTCCTATTTTTCCAAGGGCATATAAAAGTGAGCCCACTGCCATGAGGGTCTTTGGTATTCAAGAATTCCACTGATGTATTTTATTAAAATGCTAGCAATTTTAATAAAGTGATAAATTACACAGTAACTGTCTCTCAAACTTTTGAAACATGTCATTGACTGACATTGCCTTTTGGAGAAATTTTATAGTGTTCTCAATGGTCCCATATTTATCACTGAAAATCCATTTTGTTTAATCAAATATACGTTATTTTTGTATGGATTAGGGCATAGGAATCCACAGTCTATGGAAACTTGAAGCTGTGGATTGCCCAAAGGATGTCCTTGGAAAGACATCTCTTGGGCAAAACAGGCAGTAATAAATCAGCCACAAATAGCTGCTCAGGAACAATGTAAAAAGTTTTCAATATGATTCATGGGCAAAGAAAACAATAAAATGGCAAAATACTAAGAGAAAGGGATAATTGCTGGACAGCCTACATGCTCCACTAAAATCCATGAAATTTCCAGAGATGAAGGGGAAGATTCTGGATGTATTATATTGAACTCTTATGTAAGCTTATGATAACACAAAGAAGAGCACAGGCTTGAAAGGCATGAATGACCTACTTGGAAAGCATAAACATCCATGTCAATGAGAACACAGATACAAAGTATTAAAGTACTATTTACGTGGAATATAATTAATGAAAATGGAATATAGAAATTTACTCATTCTCATAATATTAGAAAAAGATTGAGCTTTATTGAATTATTAAAATGAAATAAATTTCATTTTAATGACTTCTAAGAAGCAAGCGCAAGAACACATCATTTCTTACTTGAAAAATGAGAAAATCACAACTTGCCCCAAAGACTTGTATAACATATAACACATACTAGAGGAAAAAATGCTTGCATTGAACCCATTCCCCACTAGAGTGCAGTATGAATTTAAAATTCAAACTCTTGCACTTGATAGTTTCCTTAATATTTCAAATCTAAGTAAAATATTTTTGCAAACTCATAAGTAGCCATATAGGTGCATATACATAATTTGTGTGTGTGTATTCCCACTCAATCACTAATATATAAGCTTAAAATTCATGAACTTACAGACATGAAAAAGCATAAAAAATTAGGGAAATAAACAGAATCAGCTTAAAACCTAGCGTTCTGTGTTATTATGATGTATTGATTAGTAGCGGTAGTATTGTATTACTTTAATATTAATATGAAAATAAGACACAGAACATTTTAATTAGCTAATTAATTCATAGGAATAAAAAGTTATAGCAATAGAATATGTTTAGATTATACAAACGCTATAAATCAAGAATGTTAATTTTTTCAATGATAAAATTTATTTTAACACATTGTGATAACAGGCACTAAATATGTTCTCATTCAAAATCATCCTACTAGTACATGCTATACTTTTTCAGGAATGACATTGAAAAATTTAACCATATAGTGATAGAAGATGGGGGGGGGGGCAGCCTTACTGGATAGAAGAAAAATCCCTCACCTAAGGGTCAGGAGGTGTGAAGATAATTTCCTGCTGTGCCATGGAGTGGTAATCTTGCTAAAGTAACTTCTCCAAATTTATTTCCTCGTCAGTGAAATGATCATAAGAAAAATAGAGACATTAACTCAGATGGCTTTTTGGGAAACCAATGAATTAGTTTGTCTTTGTTGTTACTGTATCCATCCATCCACTACAAAGATAAAATATTTATAAAACTTTTAGACATATGTGTATCTATAAAATTATCTTGTACACATACACATATATACTTATTACAGCTCATGCAAGTATATATGTGTTTTCCGTATATCTGAGCATATATGACTTATTTTACATACATACACACATATACACACATTATATAGGTATATATGTACAATATACATGTGTGTGCACATGGATATGCTTATATGTGTAACTTATAAGTATATGTAAAAAGTATATCCATGTGTACGTATACATATAACATATGCATATGTAATAAGTGTATCCATGTGTATATAGAATACTTATTCTATATACTTATATATATATTTCCTTACATATTTACAGATACATGTATTGTCAAGTGTATATGTGTATATATACACACATATTCATTTGACTATATATATGTATATGTATATATATATATATTACACATATACACTTATTTTATAATTTCACATAGAATGAAAGCTTTTAATCCAAGGACTGTTTCATTTATGATTTTACATCCCTACTATTTAGCATAATGCCTTACATATAGTAGGTGCTTAATAAATGCTCCATAAAACACATCATACATCTTACAATTATTCATATCATTTCATTTCTATCAGGGGAGAAGACATATTTTTGCAGCTGAAAAAATATGGGATCCAAAGAACAGATTTTAAATTTGAATTCTTTTACTTACTACCTATGTGCCCTACCAAGTTACTCTTTTTTTTCCCCTAGTGTCAGTTTTCTAATCTGTAAAACACTGGAGAATTCAACTAAATAAGCTCTAATATTTGTTCCAGTTTTACATTCATGGTCTCGTGCACTTAAGTATGTGTGGAATAATGAATTTTTATTTTTATCTTTTTTAAACTTTTTATTGTATTTTTATCTTTATATTCCTAGCAAATATATTATTTATATTTCTTATCTTTATAATCCTTGCACCTATGATTATCCCTGCTAGAATATCAATATTATTGAAAATAATATATACCAATATATGCATGCATATATGTGTGTGTGTATGTGTGTGCACATATTAATAACAAATCTCAAATATTGCTGAATCTCAAATACAGGTGTGCCCACTTTGTATTCAATTTTGCCCCCCTAGGATTATAGTATCACAGGTATAGAGGTGTAAGTTTTAGTAGCCATGTCACCCAACTGCTTCATTTTGTGGATAAGGAACAAAAGTCCAGACACATCAAGCCCTAGTTTATCTAGCTAGAATTATTGCCAGTCTGAAAGTAGGTCTTTCTAAGCTCAAGTTCTGGTTCTATTCACTAAACCACAAGGGACCTTGAAAGCGTAGGACTTTTTAGAATACTGCCGTGAATCCAGTGCAATTCCAAGAGACTAAAGTATACACTTATAAAAGATAAATGCTGTTCTACTTGCAGAAACTTTATGCTTTCATCATCTCAGACACATAAGAGGAAGACTTAACGTATTTAAGATGCCTTTTCTCCCCCCTGTCAAACCACATCTTCTGCCCAGGATTTCAAAGTCTAAAGAAAGCATCTTTTTTTTTTTTTTCTTGAATACCTAAATTCAATGGGAAAAATTGTTTCTGGATTCTAACTTGCCATTCTCAATTCTGAACCCTTTCTGGATGGGGCTAACTGTCCCAATGAAAGACACAGAAAACTAAAAGTTATTTTTTTGGAGTTTCCTGTCAAGATTCTCTTTGAGAATTTTACATAACTTTTTTTTTCCTAAATGGCACATCAAACAGCTTTGTGCTTTGGATAACAAAAAAATTCTGCAGGATTTGAAGCTATTAATAATAGGGAAATCTGAGGTGAAACTCATGAGTGTTTTGCATTTAAAAGATATCTCCCAAAATGAATGTGAAAACTATTGCTATATTAAAGCTTTGCTGTTGGCAAGTTGTTTCAGTCATGTCCATCTCTTCATGACCCAATTTGGAGTTCTCTTGGCAAACCTTCTGGAGTGATTTGCCATTTTTCTCCAGCTAATTTTACAGATGAGAAAACTGAGGCAAATAAGGATTAAACGGAGCCAAGCTACCAAGATATTATAGTATAGCCATTAGGAGATTGTGATGAATTTATCAGTCTCTTGAAATTCTTTTGCCAGTACAAATTGTAAAAAATGATAACAGACATTATAGATAATATTTCTTTATAACAGCTCAAAGTATAAAAAATAATAAAGTTAATACCTATTACATCTTTAGTCTTCTCTAAACAATTAGAATTTATCATTTTTTACAATTTGTACTGGCAAAAGAATTTTGACAGAAGCTGATAATTTTTACCTAAATCCTATACTTGCAATTCTGTTTGCTTCTACAAGATGAAAAATGATATTTGGGCTTATGACTATGTATGGCCTTTGTCTTGGTATGGAAAAAAATAGCATGTATTCTAGTCATTGATGTTCCATTTTCCTTTTTAACTAAATTTTTTAAACTGAATTTTAACTAATTCTTTTAAATTTTTAACTAAAATAAAATTTTAAACTTTTTATTTTTAACTAAAATAATCAATATATTTAGCTAATTTTTTTACTAAAATAACTAATTTTTACTAAATTTTAACTAAGATGACTAATATAAATATTTAGCAACTATTAAACTTGCCACTATATCACATCTAATTTTGATCTAAAATATATAAGAAATATAATAAATTTGAAGTAGTTTACTCCAATAGAGCTCTATCATCTCATAGATGTTGACATTTTTTTCTTCAGTTGATGTAGATTACAACCCCACCCATTCATGTTTATCTACCTAATGTGACTCTCATAAATTCCCTAAAAAAGGTGACTATTTCAAATGCTGAGACACTTTCTTTTGATATTGTAAGGATGCCTGTGGAATACATGGGTAGTGCAATAGTTATCCTTCCCTTGACACATTATAAGTCCATATTTTTTTTATAATACATTTCATTGATGTTATCTTTCATAATATTGTTGAGTCATTTAATGATCTCACTGTGGTTTTCCTTGGCAAAGATATTGAAGTAATTTGCCATTTCCTTCTTCATTTCATTTTACAGATGAGGAAACTGAGGCAAACAGACTTAAGTCACTTACCTAGAGTCACTACTAAGCGTCTGATGCTAGATTTGACCTTAGGAAGACAAGGTTTCCTGATTCCAAGCTCAGTGCTCTTATTCACTGCACTATTTAGTTATTCATTATGCTTCTTAATACTTCTTCCTAATTTGTTGTTTATAAGCTTTTGCAACCTGTTCCCATATGCCACTTCATCTGAGTGATCATCAACTTGAATCTTTCAGATACTGAAGTATTTCATGAAACAGAGCCATAAATCAATTAAAGGACATTGATATTAAGAAGATGAACACTGATTTTGGGTAAAAGTTTTAGGCTCAATGACCACATTAATAGAATAACAAATAGAGAAACTAAACATCCTGATTTCACAGAAAGAAATGAAACAAGCCTTTGAACTCTAGAAAAAAGACAAGATAAATATAACCCTATATCATTCACAGAATAAAAGAAATAAATTTGTCCTTATTTGAAGATGATATGATAGTTTGGGTAGCTACATGGTTCAGTGGTAGAGCAGTGACTTTGGAGAAAGAAAACCTTGAGTTCAAATATAACTTTATATTTTATTAGTGCTGTGACACTAGGAAAATCACTCAAACACAACTTGCATAAAATTAGAGAAGGAAATGTCAACCACTCCAGTCTCTTTCTCAAGAAAACCCTGTGAAAAATTGGTCCATGGAGTCACAAAGAGTTGGACATGACAGAATGGTAACAATAGCAACAAATGATGGATTACTTAGAAGCAAATTAAATGTAATTAAAATTGGAATTAAACAAGGTGGAAAAAATCTTTGTGACATATTTTCCTAATAAAATTCTAATACCAAAGATATGTAAGAAATTGATATAACTTATAAGAAAAAAATGTCATTTTCAAAGAACTAGAGTACATTATTGAATGCAAAATGCATAATTTTGATTGTATTAAGTTTAAAAGTTTTCAAACAAACAAAACCAATGCAGACAAGATTAGAAGGAAAGCAA
Source organism: Antechinus flavipes (assembly GCF_016432865.1). Classification (NCBI taxonomy): domain Eukaryota; kingdom Metazoa; phylum Chordata; class Mammalia; order Dasyuromorphia; family Dasyuridae; genus Antechinus; species Antechinus flavipes. Next base: position 29,902,143 of record NC_067402.1, on the reverse strand, counting down.
TAAACTGAGAAAAATGTTTACATTCAAAGGTCTCATTTCTAAAATGTCTAGAGAATTGATTCAAATTTATAAGAATTCAAGTCATTCTCCAATTGATAAATGATCAAAAGATATGAATAGAAAATTTTCAGATGAAAAAATTAAAACCACTTCTAGTCATATGAAAAGGTGCTCTAAATCACTGTTGATCAGAGAAATGCAAATTAAGACAACTCTGATGTATTATTACACACCTCTCAGATTGGATAAGATGACAGGAAAAGATAACAACAAATATTGGAAGTCATGTGGGGAAACTGGGACAAAAATACATTGTTGATGGAGTTGTGAACTGATTCAACCATCCTAGAGAGTAATTTGGAACTATGTCCAAAGAGCTATCAAATTTTTCATACTCTTTGATCTGGTAATATCTCTATGGGGCCTGTATGCCAAAGAGATCATAAAGAAGGGAAAGGGATCCCATGTTTGTGGCAGCCCTTTTTATAGTGGCAAGAAACTGGAAACTGAGTGGATGCCCATCAATTGGAGATTGGCTGACTAAGTAATGGTATGTGAATGTTATGGACTATTATTGTTCTATAAGAAGCAATCAGCAGGATGATTTCAAAGAGACCAGGAGAGACTTACATGAACTGATGCAAAGTGAAATGAAAAAAAGCAGGAGATCATAATACATGGCAACAGCAAAATTAAGCACGATCAATTCTGATGGATGTAGCTCTTTTCAACAGAGATGATTCAGGCCACTTTCAATGGTCTTGTGATGAAGAGAGCCATCTACACCCACAAAGAGGACTGTGGGAACTGAATATGGACCACAACATAATATTTTCACTTTTTATGCTTGCATTTTGTTTTCTTTCTCATTATTTTTTTTTCCTTTTTGATATGATTTTTCTTGTGCAGCATGATATTTGTGGAAATAGGTATAGAAGAATTACATATGTTTAACATATATTGAATTATTTGCCTTCTAGGGGAGAGGGTGGAGGGAAAAAAGGGAAAAAAATTGGAATGCAAGGTTTTGCAGTGTTGAATGTTGAAATTTATTTCTGCATATGTTTTGAAAATAAAAAGTTTTAATAATAAAAAAGAAAAAATGCCACTCTAAAATACAGAACTGATCAAAGGATTTGAAAAGGAAGTTGTTAAATAAATAATTGCAAACCCTCAATAACCACATGAAACAGTGCTTCAAGTTACTATTAATAAGAGAATTAGGGAGCAAAATGACCCATTAGATTGGCAGAGAGGATAAAAGAAGAAAAAAGAAAAATGTTTGAGGGATTATATGATGACTTTCACTGAGTAAATGCCCTTTTGGTAGAGCTGAGAATTGGTTCCAATATTATAGAATACAATTGAAAGGTACAGTCCCTAATTGTTAAACTGTATATAGATTCTGACCCAGTAATACTACTACCACAATCATGACTACTACTATTATGATTGCCATTACTATGATCATGACCACTGCTACTACTCTTGAGTATTAGATGCCAAGTTCATAAATTAAAGACAGAGGGAAATTACCTCTGTGTACAAGAATATCTCTAACAGTACTTTTTGATGGTAAAGAATTGCCTATTTAATTGCCTAATTAAGACTGAATAAATTTTAGTATATGGATGCAATGGAATTTGTTGTACCATAAGGAATAGAGTGACAGACTCAAAAAATTAGAAATGTTTGAATGAATTAATGCAGAGAAAAGTAATTAAAAGCAAGAAAAGAAGGTATAAGAGAGCTACATTAATGTGAGGATAAACAACTCTGAAAGGCAGTCAAACAATTATAATTTCAAAAGACCAGTGATGAGTTCTGTATTTCTTGGTTGAGGGGTGAGTAGCTAGAGATACAAAATAAGGAAAATATTATCAAATATGGACAATACATTAATACATTTACTTCATAATAAATTGAGGAAATCTTTTACTTGAGGATAAAAGAAAAGTTAGTCAATAATGATAAATATGGAAAAAGATAATAAATCAGGTCTTTTAAAGATGTTTTTAATGGCCTAATACTTTTTTTCAAAAAGCTTGTTTCCCCCAAACGTTATTTTATTTTAATAAAGATGGAAACTCTAATATGCATACAAAGGTATTTTATTTATTATAAATTATTCTAAAGTGTATTTAATTTGGTGCATTGATGTATAATATTAAACTTGTTATAAATAATTTAAAATTTTAAAATAAGTTATGCTAACATAAATTCCATTAAACTAATTACAAAATATACAAAACAATGGAGTTAAATCACCAAAAGGAGCATATGAATGCATATATACATACATGTATTCACATACATATACAGAGTAAACATAATTATAATATACTCTTGATAGAAAATAAGGAGACAATAATGATAAGTTGTTATTATAACCACTTTGATTCTTCCCCTTAATTGACACAATGCCAATAGACTTATTGTAGTTTTCTTCTCTGGACATTTTACAAATTATATACCATATTTATATGTGGTAGAATTTAATTCAATACAATGTGATAAAATATATCACATGATATAAACTGATGTAACATCAAGTAGAATGATATCCTATAAAGTTCCTGAGTTCAAGTCTAGTCTTAAAACACTTACTAGCACTAAGATCTTGGGCAAGTCATTTAATCCGCTTTGCCTCAATTTCTCATCTGTAAAATGATTTAAAGAAAAAAGGTCAAATCTTTCACTCCAGTATATCTACCAAAAAAAGACACAAATGAGGCTATGAAAAATCAGGCATAACTGAAATGAATGAACATATATACGTGCATATACATTTTTTTAAAAATTTAATTATATTTTAACACAATTTTATTCATTTTGTCCCAATCTATTGCCACATAACTTATAGGTAGAGAAATATCTAGAGGTAAGATCATTGTTATTAATCTATTATTAATAGTATTATTAATTATTATTTATAACTTTCAAACCAATTGGATTAGTGAGTTTAAAAAAAAAAACACATTTTATTGATTTAAAGACAAAAGAGAAAGAATGTGATCATTTCCAGATAAGAAATGGTCCCTCTTCAGTCTATTCTTTGTGTTTAAATAATATTTCCATTTATTACCTAAAGATCAACTAGAGATTAGATTCATCCTATTCAGGAGTAACAGTAACTCTGGAATTGGGAAGTGTAATGGGCTGAAGCTCGAGTTGATCCACTGAGGTCCCAAGCACATGAGGCTAACTAGCAATTGGACAATATTCTATTAATATATGCTTGGAGAAAGAATGGCCCCGCCCACTCTTTGTGCAAGTTTTGATGTGTTATATAGGAAATGACGTAGAGATGATTTGGGTGGGTGGAGAGAGAGAGGCAGAGAGACTGCTGGCCGGGTTCATGTTGTGGCTGCACACATTCCTATCGCCATCCCCTTCACCTCCACAAAGAATAAAGGATTTTCCCTTAACCTGAATTCCTGACTCTGGCTGATTTTAAAATATGTGGTAATTACAGGGAAGGAATTAAAAATTTCTTTAAATGGGACCAGTACTACAATTTATAATGGAAGACCATAAGATTTTCTCCACAAAAGATGTCACAAGCTTTCTACAACTGACAAGATACAAATATCTTAAGAGAATTTCAGAGGTTCAGAGAAGTTAAAGAGCCTTGTCCATAGTTACACACCAATATGTGTGTGTATGTGTATGTGTATTATATATATATATATATATATATATATATATATATATATATATATATATATATGTGTGTGTGTGTGTGTGTGTGTGTGTGTGTGTGTGTATTTCCCTGGTGGGACCAGAATTCAGGTTATTCTGTCTAGAAAATGACCACTTTAGCAACCTGAACACAGTTTTTCACAGTGGAAAATATCCTTGGAAAACAAAAAGTCAATGGCAACTGTATCAATAAAGAGAGTTTCATTTCACCTTTTCACCAAGTTTGAATTCAAATCCTACATTGGCACCCTTTCCCAAAAAGTCCCACTCAAAATTATGCAAATAGTTTTTCATGAAAAAAGTTTAATTTGGCACATTCTATTAGGGTTGGAATAGGGGAGTAGCATTGTTAGGGACACATGAAATTCTCATTCCCAGGGGACTGAGGTTTAAGATGCCAGCTTGTTCTATTAGAGTGTTAACACATCAACTGAGAATTAAACTGTTGAAATAGCACAGTAGATAAGAATTTGGCTTCATTCTCCTAGGTTTTTGATGATGATAGCATCAATGATGCTTATCAGTAAAACAAACTTTCATTGAGGCATTAGCTTTTTGCAATAGAGCACACTTATCTTTTGTGCAAAAGTAAAGCGAGTAAGTTAGGAAACTTTGTCCGGAACAAAAGCAAAGCTAAAGACTCTCCTCACTTCTTATACTTTTCTAATTAAGGATGCTATCAAGAAACACTTTTTCAAACTCCAAAGTTCCAGATCATTGTGATTCTTAGAATTGGCACAGCTTTTGGCAATTTTACTTCAGTAGGAAGTCAAGTCTGTTTTTGTATTCTGAGAGCAGAGTGATCTGATTGGGACTCAGAGAATCTGGGTTCCTTTGGCAGCTCTACCACTTGAGACTGGTAGGTTGATGCAGTTACTACAGTGTGGGATATTGAGTTAAGAAAGATTTGAGTTCAAATTTAGACCCAGACACTTATGGACTATGTGATGGTGAGCAAATTATTTAATCTAGCTCAACCTCAGTTTCCCCGTCTATAAGGTAAAAATAACAACCGCACCTACCTGAAAGCATATTGTAAGGATTAAAGGTTATAATCTATGTAAAGTGATTTATAAACTTAAAGTGATATAAAACGATGGCTGTTATTTTTACTAGTCTTTATTTCCTTTGTAAGCTTGGTGAGATCAGTTATTATCTCTGGGCTTCAGTTTCCACATCTATAAAATAAAGATGCTGGAATGGATGTCATAAAAACCTATTTCTGGATGGAAATCTGCCTCAAAGAGCTGATGTTTTAGCAGGAAAGCAAGATAAATACATAGCCTAGTGCATGGTGAGGATATTAAAAAACATCCAAAGTGCCTGAGAGCTCTAAGGCAAAAACTCATTTGCAGTCAATAGAATCAGAAAAGTCCTCATAGAGTGAGAGGATATTAATGTTAGCCTTTAAAAGAGAGTTAGGAAATCAATAGATAACATGGTGTGTGAAGAGGAAGGCATATTAGACATAGAGACTACCTTAAACCAAGGCACACAAACAGGAGAGTACAGGGGTATACTTAAGATCAGAAAGATATCCAATTTCACTGGGGAATAGAATGTGTGGATAGAGTTACATTGGGTAAGGCATGAAAAGTAGCTTGTACTGAGCTGCAAAGATCTTGAATGATAGACCTAGACTTTGAATTTCATTTGGTAGGCGCTGAATATTTTTGAGCAAAGAAATAACATAAACAGAGCCAGACATAAGCAATATTGTTCTGGGAATGGAATGAAGATTGGATTAAAGGGTAAAGAAAATGGAAGTTGAGAACTCTGAAAAGAATTTATTGAAAATAGTTCAGGCACTGGCACTTTGGTAATAGAAATGATAATAAGAAAACTGGAAAGGAGAGACAGTATAGAATCAAAAATCTGTATCCCAAAGAGATCTTAAAGAGGGTAAAGGACCTTCATGTACATAAGTATTCATAGCAGCCATTTTCATAATGGCAAAATATTGGAAATTGAAGGGATGTCCATTAGTTGAGGAATGGCTAAACAAGTTGTGGTATATGAATGTAATGGAATACCATTGTGCTATAAGAAATTACAAGCAGGACAATTTCAGGAAAACCTGGGAAGATTATATGAAGTGATAAAAAGTAAAATGAGCAGAACCAGGAAAACATTGTAAACAGTAACAGTACCATTGTGAGAGGATCAACTATGAATGACATAATTTTTTTTTATACAATGATCCACGACAATTACAAAGGATTCATGATGAAAAGAACTATCCACATCCAGATAAAGAACTGATGGATTGTGAATGCAGATTGAAGCATACTTTTTTTTCACTTACTTTATTTTCTTCATTTTTTTTTCTTTTTGTTCTCTTTCTTCTTTCACAACTGTGAATATGTTTTACATGATTGCATATATATAACCTATATTAAATGGTTTATCATTTTAGGAAGAAGGAAGTGGAAGGAAGCTTAGAGGAAGAAAAATTTGGAACTCAAAATCTTGTAAAAATGAATGCTAGAAACTGTCTTTACATATAAGTGGGAAAAATAAAATATTATTAAAATATTTAGTAATTATTTTTCCATGAGACCTGAGGGAAAGGAAAGGTAGAAAAATAACCCCAAACTATTAAATGTGAAAAAGTGAATGAATGATAGTTCCACAAACATAAATAGTAATATTAGAAGCTAGAGAATATTTAATTGAAAATATAATTAGTTGGATTTTAAAGATATAAATTTTGAAGAATCCTTGGGGCATCCAATTGAAGATTTCATGAGCTGTAGCTAGAGATACCATCACAAAACTCAAGTAGTAGAGAAAGAGCTGGTGAATTTGGAAGTCAAATGTATAAAAAGGACAATTGAAGCCATGAGATTAAAAAGAGAATTAAAAAAAGATATTTGACATAACAAATAGAATATATAATAAGAATTTCCATATACATAGAAAAGGGGAATTGTACATGAGACTGCAGGTTCCTGTTTTTTACTGCTTGATTTTCTTAAGAATCAAAGAAATAATCTGAGAAAGCCTAAGACTAAGCCCTCTGTCAGATTATGAGTTTAGAAGTGAAAAACATGAAGAGGCAGTGAAAAAGATATGAGAAGGCTAAGATAAGTGGTGAGAAAAGGGCAATGTGATATTCCTGAAGTAAATAACAGAAATCTATGAATGACACTACATGTCTCCCTAAAACCCAAAAGATCCTTTTTAACATCAGCATTCTGTGAATGATTTTATATGACTGTGTCATATGGTACTACAGTGTCTGAGGAACTACAGTTCTGGATCATCCGAAAGACAATAGAGAAGTAAATATTTCATAAAAGGAGTTTTGTACTTACAAACAAAGAATTATTTTTAAAAAGTGGGGTAAAGTTTATCAGATGCCTAGGAAAAAAGAAAAAAAAAGCCAAGCATTGTAGCAAGAGTACAATCATTGATGTACAAGCTACATGTTCTATGGCATTCATCCGATGTCCACAGAATAAAAGGTCTAAAGTACATTTGATAGACCATTTAGCAAATTTGTGAAAGGATAGGAACAAAAATTGCACAGAATGGATAAAAATAGATATACTATAGTCTGACTTGTTGGAGCCCATTAAAGGGCTGCATTTACATAATTGGAACACCAAAACAAAGAGGAGCAAAATATGTTAGGGGCAAGTATATTAATATTGAAGAGGACAAAGTGACATGTCTAAAAGTAAGTAAAAAATCTTCAAAAGGAGCATGGAAAACTTCTGGCATCTTTGACTTTTGATTCGGATAGAGTGTGGCTTCAATAAGCCAATGAGGACAGCCCCTTTTATTGAGACTACCTTTATACATACAACTTAGAGTCACATATGTCTTTAGGCTGTTATTACAGATCAGAGAGTCTCATGAATATTCATTGGCTGGGCAGGTGAAATATTAAAGGGGTTCTGCTGCCTGATTTCAAACAGCAGTCATTATTTGAGCTGAAATAAAGAAATAGCTTTGTTCCTCTTGTCTTTTTATATAAAATCGACAAATTTTATGTTGATGAATTAAAATCGATATTTCAAAATAAAATTATCCCTGTTTTTAATGTCTTGTCACATACATATATCATTAAAATTAAAAACAAAATTATGACAATACATTTGACAGACTGCCAGCTAATATTACCCAAATTTTCCATTGAAGGGACAAGGAACCCTGGGTATTGTGTTGTATCCATGATTGTTTCTACAATGCACTATTATCAAATTATTTCTAAATCATACCTTGCCCAAATTATTGATATGCAATTTCTTTTTGTGATATGTTTATAGATAGCTTTATTTCTTCTGTAGAAAATCATCTGTTCATATTTTTGACCATTTATAAATTGAGAAATAAGCACAGTTCATTTTTCATAGTCAGTGTCTATATAAGATGTTTTTTGTTGTTGTTATTGGGTTTTTTTTTGTTTGTTTCTAATACACATTGCTTCATGAATCATCTTGGGACAGAAAAATCAGAGCAAAAGGGAAAAACTATGGGAGAGACAGCAAATAGAAAAAAAATAAGTTAAACTAGAATGTATTGGTATAATAGAAATTAATTTTCTTCTTTTGGATGCAGATGACATTTTCTATTCAAAGTCTACTGGGACTGCTTTGAATCACTAAACCAATGGAAACAATCAATCCTTTCATATTTGATCATCACACATTCTTGCTGTTATTGCATACAATGTATTCCTACTTCTACTTGTTTCGCTCAGCATCAGTTCGTGTAAATATTTCCAGAACTTCTCAAATCAGTCTGTTCATCATTTTTAAAGAACAAATCATGTTCTACTACCTTCATATATCATAACTTGTTCAGCCATTCAGCCCAGTTGATGGGCATTTACTCATTTCACAATTCTTTGCTATCACAAAAAGAGCAGCTACAAACATTTTTACACATGTGGGTCCTTTTCCCTCCTTTATGATTTCCTTGGGATAGAGACCCAATAATGGCACTCCTGGGTGGAAGAATACACAGTTTTATAGCCTTTTGGGCATAGTTCCAGATTGTTTTCTAGAATGGTGGGATCATTTCACAACCAACAATGCATTTGTGTCCCAGTTTTCCCACATCCCCTCTAACATTTATCATTATATTTTCCTGTCATCTTAGCCAATCTGAGAGATATGAGGTGTTTCTTCAGAGTTGTTTTAATTTGCGTTTCTCTAATCAATAGTGACTTAGAGCATTTTTTCATATAATTAAAAATGGCTTTAATTTCATCTTTTGAAAATTGTTCATATCATTTCATTAGTTGGGTTATGACTTGTATCAGAAACACTGGCTGTAAAGATTTTTTCTGAGCTTTGTACTTCCTTTAATCTTGTTTCTGTTGGTTTTGTTAATGCAAAATCTTTTTAATTTAACGTAATCAAAGTTGTCCATGTTGCCTTTTATAATGTTCTCTAGTTTTTCTATGGTCATAAATTCCTCCCTTCTCCAAAGATCTGATTGGTAAATTATTCCTTGTTCTCCTAATTTCTTTATGGTATCATCCTTTGTGCCCAAATCATATGCCCATTTGACCTTATTTTGGTATGAGTTGTGAGTTGTGGGGCTTTGTTGAGTTTCTGACATTATTTTCCAGATTCCCCAACAATGTTTGTCAAATAGTGAGTTCTTATTCCAGAAGTTGAAGTTTGGGGGTTTATCAAATACTAGGTTGCTATAGGTCTTGATTATTATCTCATGTGTATCTAATCTATTCCACTGATTTACCACTCTATTTACACCTGCTGCTTTATAATATAGTTTTAGGTTTGGTATTGTTCCCCACCATTCTTTGTATTTTTTAAATTAAGTCCCTTGATATTCTTGACATTTTGTTCTTCCAGATGAATTTTGTTATTATTTTTCTAGTTCTATAATTTTTTTTTGGCAATTTGATTGGTATGGCACCAAAAAACTAAAACAATTTAGGCAGAATTGTCATTTTTCTTATATTAGTTTGACCTACCCATGAGCAATTGATATTTTTCCAATTGTTTAGATCTGACTTCTTTGTGTGAGAAGTGTTTTGTAATTACGTTCATATAGTTAATAGGTTTGTTTTGGTAGGTAGACCCCCAAGTATTATATTTTGTCTATAATAATTTTAAAAAGAATTTCTCCTTCTTGCTGATTGGCTTTGTCAATAATATATAGAAATGCTGATATTTATGTAGGTTTATTTTATATATTGCAACTTTGCTAAAGTTGTGAGCTTTTTCCAAGGGGTTTTGGATGATTTTGTACAATTCTCTAAGTATATCATCACATCGTCTGTGAAAAGTGTTAGTTTTATTTCTTCATTGCTTATTTTAATTACTTTAATTTCATTTTCTTTTCTTTTTGCTAAAGGCAACATTTCTAGCCATAATGTTGAATAATAGTGGTGATAATGGACATCCTTGTTTCATCCTTGATCTTATTGGGACTGTGTCCAGCTTCTTGGAGAAGAGGATTTAAAAAAAAATAAAAATATAGATGTTTCAAGGTATTGGAGATAACCTATACAAAGATATAGAGATAATAAAATCTAGGATTAGACTAAGGAACAGGCAATAACCAAATATGACTGGAATGCCATTTCTAAGGAGTGTAATGTATGATAAAACTGAAAGGAGAGAGTAGAGCCAAATCATGCAGGTACTTAACAGTGTGATTAAAAATGATGAAGATAATTAGCATATGACATATATTATTAACATTTAATCATTAATGTCATTTTAGCTAGTGTTAATATGGCTTTGTAAGGTTTACAAGGCATTTTACATGCTTTTTCATTTGTTCCTCATAACAATTCTATGAGGTATATGATAATTATTTACAGATAAGAAAACTGATGATGAGAGGGATTAAATTACTTGTCTAGAGTTGCACACTTACTACATTACCAATCTTTACTATCCCAAGATCAGTATACTATCCACTAAATCAAGCTGCCTTCCAATATAAATATATAGGATCAAGAGAGTCCTTGAAATGTTATTAAAATCATCCTCCCATTTTTACTTCAGGTAAGAGTGGTAGAGAAAGGGGATGGGTATTGGAAGTAGGAAAGGCTAGGATTTGAATCTTATTTGTAATGTACCCATTGTGTATCCAACCATAAGTCATGTAGGCTCACTCCACAGGATAACCATAAGTCCCTGACACACAGTAGGAGCTTAATAAATGCCAGTTAGCTGACTGACTAACTCTAGACTTTTGTGAGATTCTTCAGGTGCAAGGGTAAACATTAGCAGGTATTATTATTGATAGGTTTAATGCAGCCCCGAGAAAAATCTATAATGTATAACACATTGAATATTGACCAATAAAAGTATTTTAGAATAGTTACTAGTATTTAGAGCCTAAAAATGGGGTGGCATTGGATGAAACAAGCATAGAACTTTGCTTAAAACAAAGTATTTATTACATGATTAGAGACTCCCAGAAGAAAGGAGCTGTGCTAATATAAGCTTTTGTCACCCTCCTTCTCATCACATGCTGAAAAAAAAAAAACATTTTAAGACATATCATGTACAACGTCTTCTAGGTGATGAAAATAAGCAAAATTAAAATAGATCAGAGAAATCAGGGTATATCACAAAATCATCGATTAATAGTCACAGGAGCTAAACAGCTAATTCTACATCGTGCAGCATGGGTATTATGCCTTAGCCTGAAAGTGCTTCAGCCTTCATTAAAAACAATCTCTGTCTTACTAATGACATGAAATTTTCTTACTGAGCATGCCCTGCTCACAGAACTGGTACTAACCCACATCAACCATCTGCTATTCTTCAGTAATTCTAACTGATTTTTGCCCCAATGTGTTTGCATTGTTTGGGAAATGATCTCATCTCCATTCATTCCAACAATAAATAGCCCAGTGGGGGTAATGAAGCACTCAAGAAAACCATTGAGGGGAAATGTTGCTAGCCCAGTTTGAGCTATCAAGTTGCTGCTGAGGGGTGATTTCAAAAACAATTACTTGTGGGCAAATATATTAATAATATTCAAATATAGTCAGAATTGAAAAGCAAATCTACACTATTAGAAATTTGGTGTTACAGCTGAAATCCCAGCCTTAATATGGTATAGCCTGCTGTGCTAAGATATTACAAATACGTATTAGTTTACTCCACCGCATGCACTTGGTGATGATATCTGCAATTCCAAAGTCTAATAAATAAGTTCTTTACGGATGTTGATTTTGCTTCAGTTATTAATTTCTCTCTTTCTCTTTAATCCATGTTGATAACCAGAAGTTCACCTTTTTTTTTTTTTTTGAGGAAAAAGTTTTCACTGATTTGTTTTGTATGTTTCCTTGGCTTCTCTCGATTTCCAATTAAAGTCTTTCCTTATACAAGAAGTTTCATCCCAGCCCCTATTTCTCTTTAATTCTATTGCTTCCCTCTGTTGTTCATCTCTAATTTATCTTGATTGCAAGTAAATATTTGATTTAACTTTGTCTTCTTTTTTTAGATTATGATCTCTTTGAGAATGGGATCTTTTTGCTTTTTAATTCTACGGCTACGCAAAACACCTGGCATTTTTTCATATATTAGAGAATAAATGTTTGTTGATTGACTGTTTTATTTGTACCAGATGTGTAATTTCATTGATTTAAGGTACTCTCAGTGAGGAAATTTTCTCTACAAATGCCAGTGGCCACCTTCTCTGTTTTAAAGTTTGTAAAGTAGATTACATTTCATTGGATAAGGAAGAAATGAAGTTTAATCTCCATATATTTTTACCATCTAATAGGAAAGAGACATCAAAACAACAAGGAACTATGGTGGAAAATAGTGCCTGTAAAATAATTCAGGGTGTTATCAAACAAAATGCTCTGTGGATTCTAAGGATAGCACTTTTGGTCACTCTGGAGAATCAAATCAGATATGAAATACAGTATGGGATAGCATCTGTCCAAAATAAGACCTGGAAATTGAATGATATATCTCATCATCATTATTATATTATATTTATTTAAAAATTCATCTTTTATATTTACATAAAAGATCATATATATGTTTATATGCACATTTCTATATCTATATCTAGATATATCTAGATAGATAGATAGATAGATAGATAGATATTTAGGTAGGGACTGAACCTCTGATTTTATTAAAATAATTTACAAGTGAGAAAATGTCTACTACCACTTTCTCTGAAACTTAGAGAAATAGCATGTTACTTAGTTTTGAGCTATTAAATGAATAATAGGGACCAACACAGACAGAAATGTGTGGCTATGTTGGCATGTATCATGTATACATGTGTATATATACAGGTACACATATGTACATTGTGTATACCTGTGACAAAATATTCATTATTTAATTTATATCTCTTCTATATCTATAAGTTTTTAGCAGATCATTTATATCTATATGTGTATATTGATATAAAATTGTGGGAAATGAGGAAATAAGATTTTTCTTTTTCCTTTCAGTTATTGAAAAATAACTGTCTAGCTCTAAATACATCCATGTCATGCTAATTTATATTGATGCCATGTCAATTTGTCAAGACAGATCTGAAGACTCATTGAAAATTAGTGAAGAGAGTGGTATTGGCCAGAGAGCCAATTCAAAGATTCAAATTCTATCTCTGTTACTTACAGAATGATTTTAGAAAAGTCATTTAAGCCCTATAGGCTTCCCATTTTCCTCATTGACAAAGTGATGGAATTGGACTAGATATCACCCAAAAAGTCCCTTCCCATTCTACTAGCTTACAATTTTTCTTTTCTCATTTAATCTTTAAACTCCTTTGTACTCTTTAAAAATCATGACTAAAGAAGTCTAGTTTGAATCACAGAAAGCCCAGATCCCTTTAAGAAAAACTGATTTATCTCCTATCATTAATTTATTTAAAAATATAACAAGCCTGCTGACCCCCAAAATACTTATGTTTTTCACAAATACATATTTATATATATAGGCATCCTTCATTATCATTATGCCATTTAAAATTATTAAAAGATATATGAAAGTTAAAGATTAAGGATGCTAAAAGAGCTAATTACCAGAGTTTGGCACAGAAAATTAGCTTTGATCCAATAAATTTCATGTACCATATTTAGCTATGGAGTTTGTAAAGCTGATCAACACCAACCAATGTATTTTATTGTTTCATCCATCATAGACCCAAAGGACTCATTTTCTTTAAAAGGGCCAATTTCATCAGTTTCTCGGCAAAACAAGGCAATCAGTCAGCTTAATTATAAGTTTCCTGTGGCTCTGATTCAGTAGCATGGGGTTCACAGTAAAGAATCTTTCTTTTTCTCAAGTTTACTGTCCAGGAAGAGCATCTTCTCTTGGACAGTAAATTCTAAAACAAGGAAAGAATTGTGTATTCTTTACTACTGAAAATGATTAATCATGCGTTAGTCAACCAAAATATGCATGAATAAAAGGTACGGAGTAGAGTACATGGAAGGAATTCATGTACATCAATGCAATGACATACTACTGTGCTATTAGAATAGATGAAAGGGATGAGTTCAAAGAAATCTAAAAAAATCTTTTAGAAGCCAATGCAGAATTGCTATTGAAAAACCAACTGAGAAAACAACTGAGGCAAAACAACAGAAAAGTGACCCCATGGGGAGTGCTGTCCAGCTGAGACATCACATCAAGTGAATTATTAGAACATCACAGTGTGGTTCACATCTATTTAGTAGAAACTACATTCATCTAACATTTTTATAGACAGTTTCTGAGATGAAAAGAGGATCCAGGTTGTTGCAGAGCTGTGAACCGTTCTGGTCACTTGTATACATGCCTTATTTCCCTGTAACTTTAAGCATTTCCCTACAAGTCATAGAAAAAATTGTCTGCATTTATGTACATATTTATTTAAGGGTGGAATATTATGTAATTATTAAGAGTTTCTTTTGCATTTTCAATAAATGCTTTGGTTTAATTATGAAGAAAAAGGAAGAAGGGAGAAGAAGGAGGAGGAGGAGGAGAAAGAAGAAGAAGAGGAGAAAGAGGAGGAGGAAGGAAGGAGGAAAGGAAACAAGGAATGAAGGAAGGAAGGAAGAAAGGAAGGAATTTAGGATTTCCTTCAATTATATATTGAAAAAAGAAAAACATTGCTCTGGGGAGTACATAAATTTCACCAATTTGCCAAACAAGTCTATAATATAAACACGTGATGATCAGAATCATCATAAGACCTCAGAGTTGCCTTAAGTTGCTGAAATTTTATATGTGGCATCTCATTATCTCATTGTGATATCTGTGATTTTGGCACCGATATTAATGGTTGGCACATCTGCAACTATTTTAATCCTGATTTTATAGAGGAGGGAAATGCTGAAAGGAAAAAATAATCTACACACAAGCATATCCAATCAATCAAAAGCTCAGTTGGTACTTGAACCCATATTTATGTTTCTGATATGATCCTCTTTTTATAAGATCATATTGCTGGAAAAGGTAGAAAACTAGGTTTTTCTTTAAATCTACAATTGGAATTTCATTGCTTTAGAGATTTCTCCATGGGAAATTCTCCCTACTGAGGCAAATTGGCAACTACTTTATATTCTTAAGGAAGTAGTGGAAGCAGAAGATCTGAGTTCAAGTTCCAAGTCTGATCCCTACTGTTTATCCTCCTTAAGCACTTCAAGTGTCTCAAAAATTCCTTAGAAGAGAAGGTAATGAATTGAACTTGCAGAGATATTTTCATCTATCACGGGTCTGGTCCCTATCCCAAAGTTTCTTAGCTATCTAGGAGTACTGATAAATTCAAAGTAATTCTCATTTTGTAGAAAAATACACAAAATCTTGTAATTTCATGTATATTCCAATTTCAGAAGGGGAGAGGTTAGACAAATAGCTTCAAAAGTTTCTTTAAACACTACAGTTATATGACTCTTTGGGGTGATAACACCTAGAGTAACATTTCAAGTGATTTGTCCAAAGTCACACATTCAATAGTCATTAATAGTCTATAGACATTAACTTCTTACTTACTCTGCAACAAGACTTGTACTAAACAAGGGGACACAAAGAAAGAAAAATGGAGACAGTCCCTACCCTCAAAAAATGGTCTCAAAATCTAATGGGGGAGGGAAGGCAATACACAAAAATAGAAGACAAGTGGAACTTCTAACCTGAGTTCTAAAATTATAACACAAAGTCTCCTCTACCATCTAAATAACTAATGAGTAAAAAAAAAAATTATAAAGACAAATGAGTCAAAAATGTAGAAAGTATTATCCTCAAAATGACTAAACTGGAACTATGTTTTATATAATTGCACACATATAACATATCAGATTATTTACTGTCTCAGGAAGGGGAAGAAGAGGGAGAGAGAGAGAATACTGGAATCAATATTTTATTTTATTTTTAATAATAGCTTCTTATATTCAACATACATGCAAAAATAGCTTTCAACATTCACCCTTGCAAAATTTCCAATTTTTTCCCTCCCTCTCCTTGCACTATTTCCTAGACAGAAAATAAGCCAATATAGGACAAACATGTGCAATCTTTATTATTATTATTATTTTGCTGAAGCAATTGGGGTTAAGTGACTTGTCCAGGGTCCCACAGCTAGAAAGTGTTAAGTGTCTGAGACCAGATTTGAACTCAGATTTCCTGACTTGAAGGTTGGTGCTCTATCCACTGAGCCACCTAGCTGCCCCTTGCAATTTTTCTAAACATATTTCCATGTTTATCATGCTGCACAAGAAAAATCACATCAAAAAGAAAAAAAAAGTGAGAAAGGGGGGGAAAAAAGCAAGTAAACAACAACACAAAGGTGAAAATACCATGTTGTAATCTACATTCAGTTCCTACAGTTCTCTCTCTGCAGATGGCTCTCTATTGCAATTGACCTGAATCACCTCATTTTTGAAAAGAGCCAATTCGATCACAGTTGATCATTATCTATTTTTATTGTCATTATGTACAACATTCTCTTAGTTTTACTCACTTCACTCAGCATCAGTTCATGCAAATCTATCCCAGTCTTTCCAACATTATCCCAATAATCATTTCTTATAGAACAATAATATTCCATTAGTTTCATATACCCTAACTTATCCAGTCATTCTCTGATAGGTATCCACTCAACCTTCCAGTTCCTAGCCACTACAAAAAGGGTTGCTACGGTTTTGCACACATGATTCCTTTTCTGTTTTTTATGATCTCTTTGGGATGTAGACTCAGCAGAGATATTATTGAATCAAAGGGTGGGCACAGTTTGATAGCCTTAGGACATAATTCCATATTGCTCTCCAAAACGGTTGGATCAATTCACAACTCCACCAACAATATATTAGTGTCCACTTTCCCCACATTCCCTCCAACATTTATCTTTTCCTGTCTTAGGCAGAGAGATATGTAGTCTTAATTTGTCTTTTTTTTTCTAATTTGTCTTAATTTTAATTTTTCTGATCAATCGTGATTTAGAGCATTTTTATATGACTAAAAAGGGCTTTAATTTCTTCATCTGAAAATTGTCCATATCCCTGGAGCATTTATCAATTGGAGAATGACTTGCGTTCTTATAAATTTGAGTCAATTTTTGCTTTTATCAGAATACTTGGCTGTAATTTTTTTCCAGTTTACTGCTTCCATTCCATTATTGGTTGCATTCATATTCTTTCTAGAAAATCTTTTTTAATTTAATCTAATCAAAATTATCCATAATTATCATAATGCTCTTTAGTTCTTCTTTGGCCACAGATTTCTTCCTTCTCCACAGATCCAATATGTGGACTATTCCTTGTTTTCCTAATGTGCTTATAGTATTTACTAAAATCATATAAAATACTATTTATATAATATTTCATGATTTATATCTAAATCATGAACCCATTTCAATGTTATCTTTGTATAGGGTGTTATGTGTTGATCAGTGTGTTTCTGTCTATTTATTTTCTAGTTTCTGTCATATTATTTTCCAATTTTCTCAGCAATTTTTGTCAAATAGTGAGTTCTTGTTCTTGGAGTGTTTTTATATGTAATTGGAGAAAATAAAACATTATGAAAAATATATTTAAAGAAAGGGTTATCCTTAAAATAATTTATTTGAGACTAGAAATGGGATATAACAGAAATTTGTAACTTCTTCTCTTATGGAGAATTTTAAGAGCAATGAAGATAAACATTAAAGGCAGCTTTGCAACTTCAAGTTTATGATTCACAGTTGTGGAGGCTCTAGGAGAACTGACCTGTCCCTTCACCTAGGTATGGTCCTTTTCTTGTTTTGTGAGACTGTGATTATCTCCCCTCTTCCCATCCCCCCCCCCAGGCATGGTCAGTAAGTTTATGGATTGTGAGATGTCATGGAGGCAAACATTCAAACAGAGAAGAAGACTATAGTCAGAACAGGCATTTTTCCTAAGTCTCTCATCAGTCTCCTGGCTTGGCCATTTGATATGTTGACTGATTTAATTACCCCGACTAAAAAAGTCTTTTTTTTCCCCCTGAGCCCAGCTGTCAGGTATGAAATGGGGGTTACTAATGTTATTTATCTGCTATATTTTCTGCAGGAAGATGGACCAGTGGCCCCAGAATTTGATTATGCAGCTGATCCCTCAGCAGCTGCTGGTGAGACACAAGCAGCCTTTACAAACGCAGATGTTTCTTATGGATTGGAAATGAAATAAATTGGAGACAAGAGGGAAGAGGAGAGAGGTCAAAGGACGCCACTGCTTCTCAGTCTCCTTGTATCATCATCATCCACTCACATGATAGGTCTGAGTTAGATCTCCAGCAGCCACTGGCAGATGGCTCCTGTATCGCAACACAGGGCAATAATGTACTTGCCATATAGCCTATGGAATTTTTTTTAAGATTGATTTTTTTTATTTCTTTTAAAGATATACTAAGATTTCTGCTACCCTACTAACCCTCAGGAATGATACTAAGATAATTCCCATTTTATAGAAACAGATGTGAAACTTGTAAATTCATGCATATTAGCCATTGGAGAGGTGAGAGGCTGGATCGAATGGCTTTAAAAGTTTCTAATAAATGACTTCATAGAATTGTAGATTTAGAGCTAGGAAATCACTTAGAAATCTGAGTTCAAATTTCTCATTTTACATAAGCAAACTGAAGCAAAGGGAAGTTAAATAATTTATTCATAGTTATACAACTAGAATCTATGGCAGAATTTGAATTCAAGTCTTTCTCACCCCAAGGTCAGACATCTATTTACTGTATTGGGTCACTTCACTCATGTCTGTCTTTGTGGACCACTTAGCTATCTATTCTATGTTCATATAAGGTAATAACCTCTGGAACTGCAAATAATAGGGAACAATAAAGAATTCCAGTCACAAGAATCATTGTTTCTCAAACAGCCAATAAGTGATATATATATATTCAGTACATTCTGGGCAAAAGAAGCAAAAGATAGTGGGTCTAGCTTGGAGCTGAGAAGAGCTGAGGTCAGATGATGTGCCTGACACAAACATTTGGTGGCACCATGTCCAAGTCACTTGATGTCTTTAGGCAATTACTTATAAAATTAAAAGCAACAAAGGGTTCTAGATGTATGTCAGTGAAGGGAGTTTCTACCATAGGATTTTCCCACACTGAGAAATCACTTTCTCCCCATCTCTTAAAGCCTTTGTGGAAAAACTTATTTCTTGGTCTGGTAAGGATAAGAGAACTCCAGAGGAAACAATACTCTACCTTTCATCAGTATAAACTATCCCATTGTAGAAAAGAAAATCTAGTGTATTCATGTCATGAATGCCCCTATTCATTGTTAATCTTCCACATATAAATTAAATAAACTCTGAAAATGCACTTCATATCACTGGCTAATTAGAAAGATTTACAAACACAATGGAAATTAATTCAATTAGAAGATCCCACTAAACCTCTTAAACTATTCATCTTTGGAAATGTGTGGACGTGCCATTGCATTATCAATGCTAAAACAAAAGGTTCACTCTACTTTCAATTATTATTGCAGTTGGAGAAACACATCCCCCAATAGAATCAAAGCATTGTGGCAAATGAAAAAAAAAGTATTTATAATGTAGCATTTTTTTTCTTTGAAATATTCTCTCTTGTTACATTTTCTCCCAAGTTTGCTGTGCCCACGCAACACTTCTGGGTCACTGGTCCTTGATAGTACAGCCTTACCTTTCTAACATTCAATCTTCCACATGATTCTCTAACCAATACAAGTAATGTTACAGGTGCGAGCCTATTCTTCCCTAGATATATTGTTTTGTCCCATAAAGTGTAAAGTTCATTGAGGATACTTACAGTTTGTCATTTTATCTCCAGTATTTTGCATAGTACCTGGTACATAATAAGGAGACACATACATACTCTCTGCCTCTCTGTCTCTGTCTTTGTTTCTCTCTCTTTCTCTCCCTCCCCCCCCCCGCTGTCTCTGTGTGTGTGTCTCTGTCTCTTGCTATCTCTCTGTCTCTCTTTCTTCCTCCCTTCATCTTTTAATTTTATGAAATAACTCTTTCATGTTAGTTGCCTTATTTACTTATCCAAATGATCCAAAAGAATCTGTCTCAAATATTAATCAATCCATGATATTTAGGTCAATGTGAGAGAAAATGCATAATTATTCCTTTTATTCTGAGACTTAAATTCTTCACCGTCAAAAGAAAATGGTTCCATATTATTTATGAACATCTGAATAACATTTTGATTCCAGTTTATAGACAATCCCATGTCTCTATGGATATACAAAACACAGAAATATGAATATTTGTATATGGTTCCCTCCTATTAGATGAGCATACTACTACTCAAAACAAAATTAAGAAAATACTTCAAAGAAAACCTTGATTCTGCTAGAATATGATTTAGTGGGACAGAGAGGGGGAAGAATGGGGATAGGGAACTGGCACACCAGTGTTCTAATTGCTAAATATAGGCTAAGCTAATATCCAAATTAATTTTAAGGATTATATTAGACAGCTTACTGTTCTGGGCCTAATTCTTTAATATAGATGACCTTATGTTATTTATGTTAAATTTTCCAGGACATTATTAGAGCCCTTCAAGTAGTTTTAAGATGTCAACAGAATTAAAAGACAGATACTTTATTAGTATCCTCCCCTTTCAGATCACTTTCACCTGTTCTACATATATTTTATATAGTAGGTATTTTTACTTCTTGTCCTTCTCATTTGAAGGTATTCTTCTTGAAGGCAGAGACTGTTTTGATTGCTTTGCCTTTCTTTGTATTTCCAACACTTAACATAGTACTAATAACAGAATGACACATGCTATAAACTTTAATTCTTTCAGCTCATCTAGATTAATGCACTAGTCTTTAATAGGTCTCCTTGCCTCAGAAGTTTCCCTCCCTAATCTAATTTCCACCCAGGTCCTCAAGTACATTTCTAACCACATCTCTACTTAGTTCAATAAACTCTAGAGACTCCTGATGATTTCTTTTATCTAGAATAAAATATAAATTTCTCTCTCACTTAAAGTCTTTACAATATGCCCTGATCTGCCTTTTCAAATTTTTGCACATTTCTCTCCTTTGTACATTCTACAATCCAGCCAAATTGGTCTTGATAATCCTCATAAACATATGCTACCTCCCACCTCCATGTCTTTGCACAGGCTATTTCTCATACCTAAAATACACTCCCTTAACACTCTTGCATCTTAAAAGTTTTAGCTTTCCTCAAATCCCTGCTAAAATATCCATGATCACATGGCAATTTAGCCAGTATCAAACCTAGCTTGATTCTATGTAGAAAAAACTTTCCACTCCATACTAATTCAAATATATACCAGTTTAGAAATCTTTACTATTTGTTGGCAGCCTTTGGAACTCCTAACCCTAAGATGTCTGATTCCATCACTCTGCCGACCACTCTTTTCCATTAAGATAAGCATCATATTGCCAGGAAATATACATTCACCCAACTTCCATCACTCCACTGCTCCTAAAACTTGTTTCTTCATATTAAAATGGGGATAAATAAGAGCAATTCTTACAGTATTTTTTTTAACCATGCTCTTATGAAAAGAGAGAAAAATACTTTAGGGCCAATAAAACATTTCATAAATGTGATTTACTGGATGCATGGAGATGAGAGTTTCTTTTAATTACCTTAAATGTGGCAAATAGTCAGGAGGAGGTAAATGACAAGCAAAGAGATAGTGGTAATATGTGCTTTCACTTTTTTACTACCTCCTATCCTTTTCTCCACCTCCTTTATTCCACTTCATCACCCCTAAAAAGAGCACAGTATTTCCATTTCAGTGGAGACAGACTGGCATTGAAATCTATAAAAGCCCACTTCATGTGTGTGTTTTGGTGCTGGTGGCTGAGTACAAATATATGCATGTACACACAGACACACACACACATGCACACATATAAACATGCATTAAAAAAAACATCTCTGATCAAGCAACATAGATCTGCCTTGGGAGGAAGGAATAAGGAGATAACTTTTGCAGGTAAATTAAACCCTACTTCAATTAATTGTTTATTTAGAAACTGAGTTTCTCTCACTGTTTCACTCACCTTATTTGTATACCCAGAATTTAGCACAATTCTTAGGACATTGTGCTTAATAAATTATTTTTTGTTCATTTATTCATTCCTTTTCTGACTCATTGATTTACCCATCATTCATTCACAATATTTCTTTATTGTTATTAGGCTTAATCAGGCCTAATAGGCTTTTATTCAAGCAAGCTAATTTAAATTAGTCAAAAAAGTCCAACAAAGATAATTCGGGAAGGAAATATTTGAAAACAAATGAATGGCGTCACTAGGAATAGGTAAAAATATATTTTTTGTATAATTATAAAGTTAATGAAAACATCTAGGTCTATAGAATTAATTGAAATAAAAGGCTTCATGTTTTCAATTACTTATTGTCTTTCTTAAGTGACAGTACAATAAGTAAGTCTTAACTAGAAGTTATTGGAAAGATATACATCCAAATTAATTGCTTTAACTCAGGAGGGAGAGAAGTTCATCTTGGTTAATTCAGAAGCAAGGAAGAAACATTTGCTTAACTAGTATTTGATTCCAAGTCCAATACTTTTTCTGTTGTAGGACTCTGCCTCCTATTAAGTGACCCCAAAGAGACCTGACACTGCACTCAAAGGACTTTCTTGCAACTGCCTCTTAATCTTATTCCCTGGATGATTAGGAAATCCTTTAGCCTCCTTAAATCTCAGTTTCCTCATATGTGGTATGAAAGGGTTGGGTTCACTTGACTTTAAATCATTTGAACAAAATGCAAGATATTTCTTTAAAAATAAAAGTCTTAACTCCTTTCTGAAAATACATTTAGTATAGAAATATTATATCATCATGTCAGCCTAACTAAAAGTCACTCCCAGAGTCTACTTGATTAGTTGTAAAAGGCTGAAACTATTGAGTCAATGCACTGAGGTCAGGACTACTAATTGGACAACTACTACTACTGATTGGACTATACTCTAACTAACTGATTGGCTAACTACTGATTGGACAATATTCTATGGGCATATGCTTGGAAAATGGTCCTTTCCACTATCCGTGCTGGCTCAATGGTTGATGTATATAGATGATTATAGGAGGGACTAGGGTGTGGAGTAAGACTAGCCAGAGACAATCTTAGGTGGTAGACAAGGGAAAAGGCAGTCACGGAGATTCTGCTTCCATCCTGTTCAATCCTGTGTCCAAAGACCAAGGATAAAGACTAAGGACTTTTGCTTATCCTGACTCCGGCTGATTCTGGGGTGTCTAGTGCAGTCATCACAATTAGTAAATTAACAATTTTTATGAATGATGTTAACAGCATCATTTAGCTTAAAATGGAAATGATGATGTGATTTATGTTATGGAAACAAGAAAACTTTTGGCTTTGGGTTGGAGATAGCAACACATGAATACAAAACAAAAGCTCTCTGTTAAACACATGTCCTCTAGACAAAGAATATCACATTCCTGCCTAAGTATTCTTCTTTTTCTACATATGATCTCCAAGCCTTGACACAATTTCTGTTATATATACTTTCCATATGTCTACTTCCTTATATTTCTCCTCAATTATATGATGTATGTAATTTATATATAAGACGAAGATACAAGGTCTATTCAATGAAATTCATAGCCATTAAGAGGGATCAATCTACTCATTCACACTACAAAAGCAAAATAGAAAAAAAAAAACATGTTGTTCTATAATATAAGGTGCTGTTAAATGGAAAGTCTATTGAATTAGTCCATTAGAACTGAACTTGAGGTTGAAAATTAGGAAATCAAGTTGAGTGACTGCTGAGAAATTGAGCTTCACTTTCAATTCTTGCAAATAGCTCCCTTACAGAAAACATTCAAGGCAGTGCAGGAAAAGAAGAAGACAGAAAGAGAAAGAGGTAAAAAGATAGAAAAGACACAGAGAAAATCAGGAATGGAAAAGAAGAGGAAAAGGTAGGGAGAAAAGAGAAAGAAAGGACTGAGGAAGAAAAAGAAAGGGAGAAAGAGAGACAGAAACAGAAAGACAGAGGCTGAGATTTGAAGATGTTGATACCAAACTCAATATGAATCACCAAGGACAATTGACAGCTTAAAAACAAAACAAAAGAAAGCAATCTTAGGCTGTATTATGATATACATAATGTCCAGTACTAGAAAACTGTAAGTTCATAAAATAGGTGATTAATGCCTGTTGAATTAAAATAATAGGCCCCCATATTCTTCCTTATTTCAACCACATCTAGAGTAAATAGTTGACTATTGAGGACAATGCACTTATAGAAATATATCAATAAGTTGGAGAAAATTAAAAAAAGTAACCAAGATGTGATCTTGAAATCATTTTTAATAAAACTCATTTTAGCCTCAAAGAGAGAAGATTCTCTGTAAAAGGATAGATACAAGGCTTTCTTCCTTATAGTAGAAGATGAAAAACATTTGTGTGTTGGACCAGATAAACTAGTAACTCCTTTCCATTTCTGAAATTTTGTAATTGCAGATCTATAAAATTGTTTCCCATAAGGAACATTTACAAGAATGACAATCGTTTGAATAAAAGTGTTCTTGTACATTTCATTAAAAATAAAGTTTCAATATTTTAAAATTATATTGCCTATTGTAAACATATTGCTTTAGATATATTTAGGCATATATTTATTCACAACTATTTAACAAACATTACATTGAAAGATCTGTGAGACACAGCTTTGTGTGTGTATGTGTTTAAATTATTTTCCATGAACTCACTGATTTAAAGATTGGCTCTAACATCATGAGAGTTTCACTGTTCATCTATCTTCATTCCAGTTTCTGGGGTAAAGGCCAAAATATACAAGTATCTATAAGAGACCATCAGAACATTTGCAATCCCTAGCATGCTGACTCCTGGAGGTGAGAAACTAAATGCATTTTATTCAGTGACTTTGAACAACACACCCAACTGTTTGAAAATTTATCTAAGCATCTAACAAATAAATTTCTCACCTTTGTGCTATCTTTGAGTCAGTCAATCAACAAGCATTTATTAAGCACTTAATATATGCCAGACGGTAAAAGTGATATTCCAGCAAAATATATAGGTTGGTCTCTAATGGCTAATAAAACTCTTCTCCATTTAGAGTCAACAGACTCTGGAATTGAGCTTTTCCAGTTCTGGCTTAGACTGGTTGTAACTAAGAAGAACCTAGTTTTTCTATGCATATTGCTTTAAAGGCACTTAAAGAGCTAAGGCAGCAGTTAATGACAATTTAGTGATCCCTGTTCAGGACAAATTTTGTTACTAAGCAACAGGCACTTTAGCAGTTGTTCCTGGGAATATGTCATACAGGACCCTATATAGGTCCAGGATTATTGCCATAAGAACCCTGAAGTTTGATACAAAAACAAATAAATAAGTAAATTCAAGTTAATACATGTTATGTTGACTTGGGTCTCTCAAGGTAGAGAAATAGATGAACAATTATGGGATAGCAAACTCCATATCTATGGGTATAATCATTATAAATTTAGAAATTCAGATATCAACAAAAGAGTGTATGAACTAATTAAGATTCAGAATGGTTGAATAATCAAGAAAAATAAACTCATATTCCATTTAAGAAGGAAAGGAAGTATGTACTGCACTTTAGAAAGGCAAAGATTATCAACATTTTTCATTTTGAAAAGTTTCAGTACTTATAGGGATAACCTTAAATATTGAGATAGTTCATTCCCTGACAATTCAGTTCAATTTAATAAATATTTATTATGTTCTGACTATGCATACACAGCACTATGTCAAATGACTGTGGTTTATTCATGTAGAAGCTTCTCTGCTTGAAGAAACTCACATGAGCAAAAAAATAATCCTTTATTTTGTTTTTGTTTTTGTTTTTTTTTTTTTGCTATTTTCTTTAAGATTCTCCAAAAAAAATGTTTTCTTAGAAAAGTTTCTCTGACACATTTTGATGTGAATAACTTTCACTTGAATTCTCATTACTTTAGAATTTGAATGTTTTCTACCTGAATGTTTTTATCTGTATTAATACAAGGATAACTCATTTGTTCTTTTCTAAATTTGATAATTCTAGATGTTATAATGCAGTGCAATTGGCATAATTGACAATTAGCAAATTAGAAAAATGTAGTCTATATTGAAAAATTGTCTGATGATTTAAAAATACATCTACTGAACTAAATCATGAGTAATCAATCTACTTAGGAAGAAGCTTTGGTTGTCAAAAAACACTTCACAGCAAAGGAAAGCTATCCTGCTCTGATATTTTTCTCTAATCCTAGACTCTCCTCCTTTTCCAATAGATACCCAGTGAACTTCACTTCTTTTCAGCATAGCAATGTAAAAATTCAACATATTGTCCACCCAAATCAATGTCTAGACCAGGTTTTCTTTCTCTGGGATCAAAAAATTTCTAACAAATCATATTGCAACTTTTGGGGGTGGAGCCAAGATGGCAGAATGAAGCCAGGAAGCTGCTGTAGCTCTCCCAGTTTCCCTCAAAAAACATATTAAACCAAGCCTCTGAATAGAGTCTGACAGAATGAAATCACTCTCCAGTTCAAGATAGATGGGAAAAATCTCAAGAAAGGTCAGTCTCACTGGGGTGAATACTAGGGTGTTCAGCCCAGCTCATCTAGACTCTAGAAAAAACCAATGATCATGTCTTAATGACATCAAATCAGCAACTAAGACCCACAGTTCTGTATCAGTAGAGAAGCAAATCAGTGGGGCAGCTTCCAGATCCAGATCAGAAGGCAAAATCTGGGAAACCAGGCTGTTTCCTGAACAGAGCAGACAAAGCTACCTCTGCAAACACAAGGAGCTCCTGTGTTCAAAGCCAAGGCTTAGAACTGCACAGGAAGCTTGTCACAATACTACGTTTACCCCAGGAGCAGAATTTTACCTTAAAAATAAAAAAAATAAATAAAAAATAAAAGAAAGAGGAAATACCAAAAGAAAAGGAAAAAAAATCACCAAGAAACAGAAAAGAACTTGACCACAGAAAGCTACTATGGTGAACAGTGCTAACCAAAACAAACTCAGACGAGGACAGAATATCCACAGAACAGAACAGAACAGAAACAATCCATAATATCCACAGAAAAAAATCTCAAAGAGTAAAATAAGTTGGTCTTAAGCCCAAAGAGGCTTCTTGGAAATGCTTATAAAAGATTTCAAAAAGCAAATAAGAGAGGTAGAACAAAAATAATAAGAAAAGAAATGAGAGGTTTGGGGAAAAATGTTTGGAAAAGTAAGGGGGAAATGTCTCTAGAAAACTACTTAAACAATAGAATAAATCAAATGGAAAAAGAGACACAAAAGATAATTGAAGAAAATCACAAATTAAAAAATAGAACAGGGCAAATGTAAGCTAATGACTTTGTGAGACAAAAAGAATCAAATAAATTTAAAAAGAATGAAAAAATGGAAGAAAATGTGAAATACCTCATTGGAAAAATAGCTATAGAGAAGAAGCAATTTAAAAATTATTCGTCCATCTGAAGGCTATAACCAAAAAAAGAGTCTAGATAGCATTCTACAAGAGGTCATTAAGGAAAACTGTCCCAATATTCTAGATACAGAAGAGGAAACATTCATTAAAAGAATTCACTGATAGCCTCTGGAGAGAAATCCCACAAGGAAAACCCCAAGGAATATTGTTATGAAACTCCAAAGCTATACTATCAAAGAAAAATTACTTCAAGCTGCCACACAAAAATAATTCAAATATCAAGGAGCAAGAGTAAGGATTACCCAGGATCTGAGAGCTTCTACAATAAAGGATAGGAAGGTGTGGAATACTATATTCTGAAAGGCAAATTACCTAGGGGGATACAACCAAGAATTATCTACCTAGTGAGATTCAGCATCATTTTTCAGAGGAGGAAATGGAGCTTCAATGAAGTAAGAGACTTTCAATGATTTCTCTTAAAAAATTCAGAACTAAACAGAAATTTTAATCTACAAACAAAGGACTTGAAAGAATCATAGAAAGGTAAACAGAGGAAATATATATTCAAAGGTTAATCTGTTTGCATCCCTAAATAGGAAAACAATATCTGCAACTGTCACTGGAATAGACAGGGTGGGGGGAGGGGCGCATCACATGGACTGAGAGCATGGTTGTGAATGAACTATGATGTGATGACATCAAAGAAAATGACATTATGGTGTTAAAAAAAAGTCTATATTAGAAAAAAAGGGAAAAGGAGGTAAAATGGGAAAATTAGTTCACATAAAGAGGTGCAAAAGACCTATTACAATCCAGGGAAAGAAGGAAGGGGGATGAGCATTTTATGAAGCTTGATCTTATCCAGTTTGGGTTCTAAGAAAGAATAACCTAATCATTCAGTTGGGTACAAAAATTTATCTAACTCTATAAAGAAGTAGGGAGAGGAAGAGGAAAAGGAAAAAAAAAGAGAGAAAGGATAAAAGAAAGGGCAGAAATACTAAGGGCAAAGATAAGAGAAGGGGGAAAGTATTGATAGAAGATAAGACAGTGGGTGGACTAGATTAAAAAAAAACATTAAGAGAAGGGGGAGGGGTGATAGAAGAGAAGGTAGTGCGTGGAATGGGTAAAAAAAATACTAGTAAGAGAATGGGGAGGATCTATAGGAAATAAGGTAGTAGGTGAGATAGGTTAAAAAAACTCAAAAATGAGGACAGGGTGGAAAAAATAGAACAAAATTATTTACAGGGAAGAACATAGGATGGAGTGAAATACAGAGCTGGCAGTGAATGTGAATGGGATAAACTCTCCCATAAAATGGAGGTAAATAGCAGAGTAGATTAAAAAGAGAATCCTAACAATATGTTGTTTATAAGAAACACATTTGACACAGAAAGAGCCATACAGAGTAAAGGTAAAAGTTAGCCTGAAACAAAATTTATTATGCTTCAGCTGAAATAAAACAAACAAAACAAAACAGGGGTAGCAATTGGGATTTCAGATAAAGTAAAAGTAAAAATGGATCACATTAAAAGAGATAAGGAAAGAAAGTACATCTTGATAAAGGGTATTATAAATAATGAAGAGGTAGTAATACTTAGAATGGTGTGCACTAAGTGGAAGAACAACCAAATTCCTAAAGAAAATTTTAAGTCAGTTACAGGAAGAAGTAGATAGCAAAGCCCAACTACTAAGGGATTTCATCTTAGAATCATACAAATCTAATAAGAAAATCAATAAGAAACTAAGGAGATTAATAGGATCCTGGAAAATCTGGATATGATAGACTCTCTGGAGAAATTTGAATAGGGACAGAATGAAATACACCTTTTTTCTCCAGAGTACATCTCACCTACACAAAAATTGGCCATATAATATGGCATAAAAACCTCACAATCAAATGTAGAAAGGTAGAAATTGCAAATGTTTCCTTTTCAGACCACAATGCAATGATAATTATATTCAGTAAAGGGGGAGGGAAAATAGACTAAAAACCAAGTAATCTAATTCTAAAGAATGAGTGGATCGAACAACAAATCACAGAAACAATCCATAATTTCATCCAAGAGAATTACAATGAGACAACAAACAAAAACCTATAGGATTCAGCCAAAGCAAATTCTTAGGGGAAATTTTATGTCTCTAACTAGCTACATGAATAAAATAAAGAAAGACAAGATCAATGAATTGTGTATGCAACTAAAAAAAATAGAAAAAAAACAAAAACTTCAAATTAAATACAAAACTAGGTATTCTGAAATTCAAAAAGGATATTAATTAAATTGAAACTAAAAAAATTGAATTAATTAATAAAACCAAAAGTTGATTTTATGGGGAAAAAATTAGGTAAACCTTTGGTTAATTTGATCAGAAAAAGAAAAGAAAAGAACAAATCATCAAAATAAAAAAATGAAAAGGATGAAATTATAACCAATGAAGAAGAAATTAAAGCAATAATTAGGAAATATTTTGCCCAACTGTATGGCAGCAAGTCTGATAATCTACCAAACATTTAAAGAACAATTAATTCCAATACTATGTAAACTATTTGGAAAATAGGTAAAGAAGGAGTACTGCCAAATTCTTTCTATGACACAAATATGGTACTGAAAGCTAAAACCGCAAGAGCCAAAACAGCAAAATAAGATATGAGACAATCTCCCTAATGAATATTGATACAAAAATTTTAAATAATTTATTACAGCAACTTAAAAACAGATTAATTCACTATGATTAAGTGGCATTTATTCCAGGAATGCAGGACTGGTTCAATATCAAGAAAACTATTACCAATAATCAACCATAACAAAAAGAAAACTAATAGAAATCATATGATAATCTCAATAGATGCAAAACCCCCCCAAACTTTTCATGAAATACAGGAACCATTCCTATTAAAAACACTAGAGAGCATAGAGTTAAAGGAAGCTTTCCTTAAAGTGATAATTAGAATATATCTAAAATCAACGGTAAGCATTATTTGTAATGGAGACAAGCTAGAAGCATTCCCAATAAGATCAGGGGTGAAATATGGATGGCCATTATCTCCATTATTACTCATCATTTTTCTAGAAATGTTGGCTTTGGCAATAAAAAATGAAAAATAAATTGAAGAAATTGGAATAAGCAATGAGGAAATAAAGTTATCATTCTTTGCTGATGATATGATTTATTTAGAGATCCCTAGAAAATCGTACAAAAACCTCCTAAAAAACTCACAGCTTTAGCAAAGTTATAGGATATAAAATAAACCCACACAAATCTTCAGCATTTCTATATGTTACTGGCAAAGCCTATCAGCAAGAGATAGAAAGAGAAATTCCATTTAAAATTACTGTAGACAAGATAAAATGTTTGGGGGACTACCTGCCAAGACAAACTCAATATATGAGCATGATTATAAAACACTTTTCATATAAATGAAATTAAATCTTTAACAACTGGAAAAATATTAATTGTTCATGGCTAGGCTGAACTAATATAATAAAAATGACAATTTTGCCTTACTTGCTCTACTAATAAAATAAAAAATGACAATTCTGCTCTAAATTGCCATACCAATAGCATTACCAAAAATTATTTTCTAGAATTAGAAAAAACAATAACAAAATTCATCTGAAAGAACAAAAGGTCAAGATTATCAAGGGAATTAATGAAAAAAAATACAAAGGATGGTGACTTAGCAGTACAAACCTAAACTATATTATAAAGTAGCAGTCATCAAAACCATTTGCCATTGGCTAAAAAATAGAGTGGTGGATCAGGGGAATACAACAGATACATAAGACATTATAATCAAGGTCCATAGTAATCTAGTATTTGATAAACCCCCAAACTCCAACTTCTCAAATAAGAATTCACCATTTGACAACAATTGTTTGGAATACTGGGAAATAATATGTCAGAAACTCAGCATAACCCTATATCTCACAGCTCATACCAAAATAAGTGAAAGTGGATACATGATTTAGATATAAAGCAAGATGCCATAAAAAACTTAGAACAAGTAATAATTTACCAATCAGATCTTTGGAGAAGGGAGGAATTTATGACCAAAGAAGTAGAGAACAACATGAAAGACAAAATGGACAGTGTTGATTACATTAAATTAAAATATTTTTGCATAAACAAAACCACCAGAAATAACATTAAAAAGGAACTACGAATCTGGGAAAAAAATCTTTACAGACAGCATTTTTGATAAAATATATAAATTTCTAAATTTATTTCTCAAATATATAAATATCTGTGTCAAATTTATTAGAATTCATGTTATTCTCAATTGATAAATATTCAAAGTTTATTTTATGGGCCAGAACTTTGAACTAAGGTACTAAGTGGAATTGAAGAGACAATAGTTATCTAGTTTAGCATGGATCAATAGTACTCTAAGTTCAGTATGATTGATTAAATCTTATAACAAATAATGGTTTCCTAGTGATATAATGATTGGTTTAAGCGTGGAGCATATAAATAGGGACTAAGAGTCACAGAGGACAAGTGCATGAGAAGCTCTCAGAGGCAGAGAAGACAGGAGAACTGCAGGCAAGTGCTTAAGCTCTCCGAACCAAGGAGAGAGATTTTATTTCCATCTTCAGTCAGGCTCCTGGTAGGTAGCCTATCCTCCTGTATTTTCTCTACTGAAACCAAGCCTCCAGAAGACCTTTAAGAAAGCTAACCAGGCCCCAGGAAAAGAGATAAGACTTTGAAAGAGATAATAAAGGATTTGGACTTTAACCTGGCTGTTCTTGTGGTGATAACTCTGATTGAAAAGAAGGTTGCTTCCAGAAACCCCAAGAAAACCATAATGTTCTTTGTTTTGGTTTTCTTGGGGGGTCTTTGGGGCAGCCTTTGGGTCAGTCAGAGTAATCACCACAAGAACAGTCAGGGTTAGAGTCCAAACTCCAAATTCTTTATTGTCTCCCTACCTGGGGCCCAGGCCAGCTTTCTGGAGGTCTTCCTGAATGTGTCTTGTTTTCTGTGGGGGAGGCAGGAGGACCACCACCACAGTCTCTGTTTTGAAGTCTGTCTTAGCCCAGAGCTTATGCTCCTGCCTCCAGTTCTCTTGTCTTCTCTGCCTCTGAGAGCTTCTCATGTGCTTGTCTTCTGTGGCTCTCAGTCCCTGCTTATACGCACCACACTGAGTATTAACCAATCATTATATCACTAGGAAACCATTATTTGTTGTAAGATTAAATCAGTCATACTGAACTTAGAGTACTATTCATCACCATGCTAAACTAGATAACCATTGTCTCATCAATTCCACTTAATACCTTGTTTCAAGTTCTGGCCCATAACCGTTTATGAACAGACAATTTTCAGATGATTAAATTAAAGCTATCTAT
This sequence comes from Antechinus flavipes, assembly GCF_016432865.1. Classification (NCBI taxonomy): domain Eukaryota; kingdom Metazoa; phylum Chordata; class Mammalia; order Dasyuromorphia; family Dasyuridae; genus Antechinus; species Antechinus flavipes. The sequence goes on along the minus strand of NC_067402.1, from coordinate 29,869,235 downwards.
AGTTACATGAAAAAAAAATGCTCTAAATCAGTATTGATTGGAGAAATGCAAATTAAAAGAGCTCTCAAGTACCACCTCACACCTCTCAGATTGACTAATATGACAGGAACACATAATGATAAATGATGGAGGAGATGTGGGAAAACTGGGACATTGATACATTGTTGATTATGAAATGATCTCACCATTCTAGAAAGCAATCTGGAACTATGCCCAAAGGCCTATAAAACTGTGCATACTTTTGTATATCAAGAAGGGAAAAGGATCCAAGAAGAGAAAAGGACCCATATGTGTAAAAGTGTTTGAGCAGCTCTTTTGGTGGTAGCAAAGAATTGGAAAATAAGTAGATACCTATCAATTGGAGAATGGCTGAACAAGTTGTGCTATATGAAGGTAATGGAATATTATTGTTTTATAAAAAAGTGATGAATAAGCTGATTTTAACCTTGAAAGATTTGTATGAACTGATGATGAGCAAAACAAGCAGAAGCAGGATTACACTGTACAGCAGTGTATGAACAGCAAGAATGAACAATGATCAACTATGAAAAACTTGATTCTTCTCAGTGGTTCAGTGATCCAAAGCAATCCCAGTAGACTTGGGATAGAAAATGACATCTGCATCCAGAAAAATAATTAAGAAGACTGAATATAAATCAATATATGCTAGTTCACTTCTTTTTTCTTTTTTTTTAAATCTCTCATGCTTTTCCCCTTTTTTTCTGAGTTTTCTCTCCCAACATGATTCATAAAGTAACATGTATTAAAAATAAATAAATTTACTATAGAAAAAATAAAAAATCATAATGTTTCCTTTAATATCCCTTATGTTTCATTTTATATATTTAAAAACATAATTCTGAGGAGTCCTTGCACTTTATCATCACCACCACTACAACCATTACCACAACAAAAGATTAAAAATCCTTACCTTGGATAAGCATTTTTTATTTGCTTGAATTTTTCTTAACAGACAGTTAAGATGAACTTTTTTTTTCTTTTGAGTGACAGTTTTGAATTCTAATTTGTCTAAGTTAATTAAAATTTTCTCTGGAAAGTAATTTTGAGTTATTCAAGACTCTCTGGATATTCTGGGGCTTAGAATCATAAACATGATATCATCCCTAAACAACTATCTGATAGACTTTGTTATCTAGAGGAAATTCTTTTTTGGACTAAACATTGGACAATCTCTTTACTAGTAGTAGTTACATCTTTCATTTGCATTATCTCTGTTTTATGTTTACATAGAAAACTGGAGAAAATATTGAAGAAAGAATCATAGGTCCATAGGTTTAGAGTGAAGAGAAACCTCAAAGGTCATCTAATATAAAACTTCCATTTTAGAAGTCAGGGAACTGAGGTTCACATTCTTTTCCAGGTGACCTATCCAAGTTCACCCACTAAGTAAATGCTATGGGCTTAAATTGAGTCTAACTCCTTTTATTCTAAATTCAATACTCTTCCCAGTGAATCTTACTTCCTTTAAGTATTGTATTATGATATATTTCAAGAAAGTTTTTTCCCCTAAACAAAGTCTATCCTTAGGACAAAATAATCTTCATGATAGTATATAACTCTGAGTCATAAAACACCACAGGCTTTGAAATACAGTGAGAAACATGTCCTCTGTGAATAGGAGCATCTGGGACCATTTTGCTTTCAGGAGGGATCTGAACTTGGACTTTGAAAGTGTGTGTTTGTTAGAATCCCTCAAGATGCTTGTGCATAGGCAATTCAATTATATCAATTTAAAAAAATGTAAGTATTGCATTGAAATAAAATAAATTTAGCAGTTTAGAAGAATCAAAGTAAATCATTATTCAAATGGCAAAGGAGAAGGTCATAATACACAAGTAGGCTGAAATCCATTATCCTTGACAAATTTCTCATGATAAACAATCAATCCAAAAGCACTTATTAAAATTTCACTATATATAAGGCACTAAACTAAGTCCCAAGGATACAAAGAAAAAGACAAAAACCCGAAAAAATCATTGTAAGCATGAGGAGAGAAATTTATGCATGTAGGCTTATCTAAGATGGAATCCACCATGAACTCCAGCCTGAGTAGAAACAGAGGATATTACTCATTTAACACCTCATAGATCCTATGAATCAAATTGTTATTACAAGATAAAACATTAGACTACTATATCCAAATTGGTGATACATTTAATCATTTCTCCATGATTAGCCTACTGCAACAACTTAATTTTTTCCATATTTAAAAAAAATTTTATCTAAAAAATTCAAGTCAAAAGATTTTTTCTGCTCTCAGCTAATATGCTCTATTCATCCTATATAAATATAAATCCTAAAAATAATGAAATAGGAGCAGCTAGATGGCCCAGTAGATAGAGCATTTGGTCCTGGAGTCGAGAGGACCTGAGTTCAAATGCAGCCTTAGACGTTTATCACTTCCTATCTGTGTGACCCTGGGCAAGTCACTTAATCTCCAATGCCTCACAAAGAAATTGTAATAAATTAATGAATTAATAAAATAGGTTTTCTTAATGTAGAATTCTGTAATCAGAATATACATATATATGTATACGTTTGCCATTTCTTGGCAAGGATACTAGAGTGGTTTGCCATTTCCTTCTCCAGATCATTTTACAAATGAGGAAACCAAGGCAAATGGGGTAAAGTGATTTGTTTAGTAGTAAGTTTGCTGAAGCTGGACTTGAACTCATGAAGATGAGTTTTCTTGGTTCCAGATTCAGTAATCTATCCACAGTACTACTTAACTGCCCTGTTTCTGCCATTATTACTTCAGAAAAGGATCTAAAAACTCACACTGTTATAGCACTTAATGTTTTCATGAGGTGTTTTCCTTGCAACATTCTTATGAAATATTACAAATCTTATTATCCTTATTTTCTAGATAGGGAAACTAAGGCTCAAAAAACTCAAGTATGTTGTTGAAGGCTTTGAAAACTTTTGCCAAGAAATGGCAGAAGTAGAATTCAAAAGCAATACTTTTCTGAGTCTGAAATTCCCATTTCTAAACACTGTTGGTTTTCCCAAATGATGTTAACAAAAAAGAGGTAGACTATTTATCTGGACCATTCATTTGGTATTAATTTGGTACTTGTCTTTGTTACTTTTATGAAATGCAGCATGGTCTTGAAAAACAATGAAGTTGGAAGGTTCAAATTCCATAGTTGATTTACTACCTGAGTGGCCATTAATAAGTCATTTAATCTACCCGAACTCATTTCCTCATCTATAAAAGGAAAAAGTTTGGATTACATAATGTTGGAGATTTCTTTTGAATCTAGATCTCTGATTCTAAGGACAATGGAATTAAGGAGACTGGCCCTAGCTGTGTAACTTTGGGTAAGTCATATAAGCTCTCTGAGCCTCAGTTCCCATTCTAAAAATGAGGATATAGCAAAGCTTCTTCAAAGATTTACTATGAAACCCAAATGCAAAAATTTGTATAGAGAAATTTTTAACTTGAAAATTTACAATAATGGTAGTTTTAAATACTAATTGTATTGTGTATGCCTATATAAGCTACAAAGGGATATTTAAACACCACCACAGTCCCAATAAAGATATTTCTTCTGTGAATCTCCTGAATGTTGAGAACCATGTTTTACATTCCCTTATATCCTCAGGACATAGTTTAATGTCTTACATAAGAGGCATTAAAAAGCTCCTGACCAGTGCTACCCAGGCCAGATTAAAATCTTTTAACAAAAAAAGATTTTTAAATTTTTTTTTCCATTCTGAAACTAAGTCAATATATGGCCTACGGGATCCTTATGGTGGTCTCATAGACTAGTGTTCTCCATTTTCATTTGTTTGATACCATTGCCCTATATACATTAATGCTCAGATATATGGAAGGAAAGGATGGTGCAAAGGCTAATTTGAATTCACTGGATTCTATCTCATTTTCAAAGGGGAATTTGATCATCTCCAGAAATTTCGTATGCACTCATAATGAGATTCATTTCCTAAATGAGAAGGACCAGAGAATGGTCAATGACAAAGAAAATTTTATTAAAGATGAAAAGGTACAGTAGCTCTGATTGATCTAGAATTTTAGTAAGGGACTGATAATGTTCCCTATGTCCTTTGGCTTTTTTTAGCTTTTAGTTAAATTTGAGGATAGCATTTCATTTACCAAGTTGGCTGCAGAAGGATGGACTCTTAGGCCCAAAGTTCATAAAGGTTCTCTACTTGAAAATGAAAACAGTTATTCTTATATACATTTACTTTTTTTTTTCCAAATGGGTTTCAGGAAAAAAAAACAAGAAGGAAGAAGATAGCAACTTTGTTAAATATGCTCAATGTAAACTAAAAGCATCTGCTAGACTTAAGAAAATAATAGATTTTTAAAAATCTTAACTAGGTTATAACAAATGATGAGCCTGTAAAACTTGTAGTAGCTAGATCAATGGGTTTGGGAGAACTGCAACTATGAAAGCCACATATATGATAGACTTGGAAAATCAATGGACCTGAATTCCAACTTCATCTCTGTAACTTATTACTTGTGTGATTTTAGGGAAACCATTTAACCTCCAAGGAGCTCATATCTAGTATATGTAAAAGGATGGTAGAGGGTTGAAGCAGATAACTTTTAAGATTTTTCTGGATTTAGACCTATAATCTTATTAGATAGTTTCAAATTGTGGCTCTGTTTCTCCCTATGTGTTCCAATTTGAAAAAGTTACTTCAGTTCCCTGAGTCTCCGTTTCTTCATTTGCAAACTGAAAGGATGGGGTAGAACTATAGAATCTTTAATATACTTTCCAACTCTTGACGTTCTATCTTTAAACTGCTCAGTAAGCTTCCCAAGGGGTGAAGTATATATAATATATAATTTCAATCATCTGTCTCTAGCTTAATTTTCAAGATTTTAATTCAGTGAGTTCCCTTTGTTTTTTTGTATTAAAATTTAATATTTTCTTTTTTCTCTCAGTAGAAATTCCTTTGCCTTTTTAAAAAAATATATCAACCTGTTTCTTGTTCAGATTTTATCTGTTATTAACTCAGATCATCATGAAATAAGTCAGTAACATTTCCATATCATTCTTTTCTTCCCAAGTTGTTTAAATCATATTTCTAGAGAGACTTAAATAAAAGATAAAGCATTTATTAAAATGTTCCTCTGTGCAAAGAATTATTCTAAGTGCTAGGGATACAGATAGGAAAGTTTTTAAAAGCCACTTTTTAAAATAAGCTTACATTTTGTTTTGAGAGACAACACACGGAAAAGGTATCAGTTGCATGTCAGATGGGATGATCCAATTGTCTTTAGTGTACAGTATGAAAAAGCAGATATTAACTCCTTTTTATTGTCTTCTCCAGTGATGGGATCCTATTGCTTTCTCCTATTGAACTATTTGACAGTGTCAAAGACTTTTGGGGAAAAACTTCCCTCAGTAGCTGTAGTACCTGCAGAAGTATTCACCAGACTGTGTCTTCATAAAAATTGCCTCCCAGATTAACTGCTGAAGGCACTGAACTAAAAGCATAGCTAGTCCCTGGAATCTTGAGTCCAGTCCAGAGCTATTTCCATCAGAGTCTGTTGAAGTAACACCATGGATAATCCCCTTCCTCGGCTCTACTTTTTAGTGCAGTATTAATCACTGCATCAATTTTTTTCCCCAGTTGGATGACATTACATTTGTGAAGGATAACATCATGTATGTTTAGGTTTATTTATAAATAACAATCCCCAAATGCAAAGCACCGGTAAGCATGTGGCACAGTTAAAAATCATATTCACCTAGTCCTTTGCTGATAATACTACCTTCAGCTCAAAGTTACCTGCAAGCTTTAGCTGGTTTCACCCATTCAGTCCTTCTGTCAGAAAAAAAATGCTAGGTGTTAGAAACTGATATATAAATTACAGATGGACCCAATCTTAGACAATGCTGTGTTGTGAATGTCTTGGATCTGGTTTCTACTCAGATCAAAGATCTATAGGGAATTCAGCTCTTGGAAGGCATCTTTGTTGATTTCATGGATTTGATTGAATGTAATGAAATTACCTCCCAAGTTCTACAACCTCTAAAACTTAAAAGTTCTTGTATATTGTTGTAAGACAAGTTCCAAGATATGAAATTTCGTTCACTCCTGGAACAAGTTCCTGGATATATTGTTTATTCTAATACCTGTCGAGATTAAATTCCTCAGACTAATAGTTCCAGTCAGATTAGGAAATTCCTGTATTGGAAAAGAGGTGAGGGAGCCAAAATGGCAGAGAAAAGTGAGGAAGCTGCTCGACCTCTCCCAGTTTCCCGCCAAAAAAAACATAAGAAACCAAGCCTCTGAAGAGAGTCTGATAGAATGAAGCCATTCTCCAGTTCAAGATAAACTGGAAAAACTTCAGTATCATTGGGGAGAAAGCATTATGTAAATTATGTCTTATGAATTATTATTATTCAGCCCAGCTCAAATAGACTTGGAAAAAGCCAATGAGAGGGTTTAATCAAACAAAATCAGCAATTAAGACCCTCAGTCTGGTATCAGAAAAGGAGTAAATCAGAAGGGCAGCTTCCAGTCACGGTTCAGAGGGAAAACTCTGAGAAACCAGGCTGTTTCCTGAACAGAGCTTGAAAAGCTACCCCCTATAAATTCAAGGGGCCCTGTGCTCAAAGGCTAGCTTCAGAACTGCACAGGAAGCTTGAGATAGCATTGGGACAAAAAGGAGGAAATTATGGTCAAAAAAGAACTAGAGAACATTATGAAATGCAAAATGGATAAATTTGATTACATAAAATTAAAAGAAAAAACATACAAACAAAACCAGTGCAGACAACATTAGAAGGGAAGTAAAAATCTGGAAAAAAAATTTTTTTTTTAACAAAGTGTGGTTCTGGTAAAGGCTTCATTTCTAAGATATAGAGAAAATTGATTCATATTTATAAGAATATAAGCCATTCCCCAATTGATAAATGTTCAAAGGATATGAACAGATGATACAATTAAAGTCATGTCTAGTCATATGAAAAATGCTCTAAATCACTATTGATCAGAGAAACATAAAATTAGACAACTCTGAGGTACCATGTCATACTTCCCAGATTAGGTGAAAGGAAAAAATAATGACAAATGTTTGAGGGGATATGGGAAAACTGAGATACAAATGTATTATTGGTGGAGTTGTAAAATGATCCAATCATTCTGGAGAGCAATTTGGAACTATGCCCAAAGGGCTATCAAACTATGCATACCCTTTGATCCAGCAAAGTCCCTACTAGTCTGTATTCCAAAGAGATTATGAAGGAGGGGAAAAGATCCCATATTCTGACTTTTCTGATTTTAACCTTAAAATCTTAATTTTTGTGTTCTTTATATACAAATTAGGATGAATGTTTGATCATTTTATTATTGTAATGATCAATATAAATTTAAAGATCCAAGATTTTGAGTTTCTGTAGTAGCAAATGGAATATTTAGAAGTCCATCAAAGGAAAAAAAAAAAAACAAAGATGGGGTTTAACCTTTTGATCTTTTATTGTTTACCAATAAAAGACAATGTGGAATGGTGAGTAAAGGAAGGATCACACAGGATAAAGGATAAATTCAAATGTGATGTAGGATAGGCATTCTCATATCAGTGAGCTCTCAATATTATTAAATTGTGTGTGCACGTATGTCTTAGTGTATATGTATATTTTAATATTTAATATCTTAAAACTTCAATTAGACATTTGGAATGTCCTGAATATATTTTTACCCATTTCTATCAAGGGTAATGCAGAGAGAGGGAGAGAGGAGGGCTTTAAAGGGAGAGGGAGAGAGAGAGAGAGGGAGAGAGAGGGAGATGGAGAGGGAGAGAGAGATCCTTGAAGTAAACACTTTGTAGATAAATCTTGCGTATGACACATAGCAGCTATGTGACCCTGAGCAAGTTACTTAAGCTCTGCCCCAGGCTACTTTCTAGGATAAGAAGCTGTAGAGCAGATGCCAGTCCCCTACTGCTAAAGGGTTTTTCATAATTGAGAATTTACTCTATCAATTGATGACAAATTCAGCCCAGAACAAATAGTAATAACAATGATAATAATAATTCATAAGATATAATTTACATAATGCTTTCCTCAAAACAATCCCTGTGAGCTAGGTAATACAAACATCATTATCCATTTTTCCCTTACAAAAGAGAAAAATGAGTGTCAGGGAACTGGCATGATTTGCCTAATGGCACACAGGTACAAAGTGTCAAAGGCAGGGCTCCGGGCTAGGTTTCTTGGCTTCTTCCCAATGTATTTTTCTATAGTTCTGTAACATGAATCCATATGAAAATACTGATTATAAACAGAGATTTGTGCTTAGAGAAATCCCAAGACTTCATTCTTGCCATCCTTAAAGAACATAACTTGGACTAATTCTCTAAATATGCTGTTATGATGTTCACATCCATAGATAAGTGTTACAATAATTTTTAGTCTGCTTGGAATGAGTGCATTTAACAATTAAAGGATTTTTAAAACTGACATTTCTGCAGAGCAAGAGTGTAATTTCTTTTTCTCTGTGTTTTTATTGGTCCCTCTACCTTTATTTCAGGATGCAACAACAACTATTACTACAAAAAACCTAGGATTTAAGAGATGATTGTTTCAGTTTTCTTGTATAATAACAAATGGAACTGAAAAAAAATGTGAATCATCAATTATAGACATATAGATATAGAAATATGTTATAAGTTCTTGCTATAAGCCAGAAACTATCCTAGATGCTGGAGAATCAAATACAATTATTGAAATCATACTCTATGCACTTATATTTATATGCTACATATAATATACATATGTATATTTACAGACATAAATACATAATGTACATGTAAAAATAAGGGATTTTTTTTGGGGGGGAAACCTAGAGAATTCCTGGTGTGGGAATTCTGCAAATAGTAACTACTTATCAAGTATTATATTTTGAGTGAGAGAAAATGGAGAATCAAGGTTAACATCAATATTGTGAACCTAAACATCAGGAACAATGGTATCATTCCCCCAAAGAAATAGAGAACATTGGAAGAATGGTATCTTTGTCAGGAAAGATAATGATTTCTGCTTTGGACATTTGGTATTTAAGATTTTTTAGAATATTTGCTTTGAAATGTCTAATAGACACCTAGAGATGAGGAATCGGAATTCAGAAGACTAGGACTAGACGCATAGAATTGGAAGGCATCAGCATAAAGATGATAATTTGATCCTTGGAAGATCATGAAGTCATGAAGTGGTACCAAAAAAAAAAAAAAAAAAAACTGGTACTGGGCCTTTGCTTTCATAGGCATAAAAAGCATTCCTAGCATAGAAACTCAAGGTAACTAGGAACTACTGTGGGTGGAGCACTTGAGCTTGTATAAGGTGATTTGAGTTCAAATCCATTCTCAGATATTTATCAGGTGTGTGACCTTGGCTTGATCTACTTCATCTCTGTCAGCTAAATTTCCTGATCTATACAGTTAGGATGATAAAAGCATCTACCTCAGTGTTTTTGTGAGGATCGAGTAAAATAAGATATTGAGTCTTTTCTAGTAATAATAGTATGATTGATATTAGTATTGTTTCCTGAGCAAGAAGTAAAAAAGTGGGAATGGATTGAATCTGGGCAGAAGCATCAAAAACAAACCTTAAAGTATCAAGAAAATTATAGCTATTATAATCATAATCATGATGATAATGATAACTATCCAACTCATTGACTGTCTAGTTTCTTCTATACAACAAATATCTCCTTTGGGGGGGTGGGACACCATGCAATCCTCCATTTAATAGAATTATTTTAGAAGTAGTAGTCAATACTGACTTTAGTGACCAGCTGATTCATTTCAAAGTTGGTCTCTATGTTAATTTAGATTCTTGAACTCTTGAATAATTTATCTGACATGTAAATCTCTAAATAGTTCTTAATTTCTGACTCATGTACTTTTTCTGTTTACTTTCAGAATGATTGAGTAGAAAAATTGAGGAAAGTTCACTGCCTTGGTTATCTACAAATTCATGCTTACCAGAATTAACTGGGGATTTTACAACTTCTCATAAATATCATTAATTATCTGTTCACTCTACAAAGCCTATTCTTCATATAATGTTTCAGGGGAAAAAATCAGCAGCTAAGAGATCAAAGCAAAATATTTTGAAGGATAGAATGGAGATCCATTACTACTTTTAGGGTGTGAAGGGAAGATTATTCATGAACAGTTAGCAGTTGGACTAAATGGTCCACTGAAAGGTGGGTAGCATCTCAACAAAGGGAGGTAGGGGCAGCAGAGAAAATTTCTAAACAAAGGAAATACTTTTGACTAAAACATGGAGGCACATCATGTGTAGACAAACAATGGTGTGAAAGTTCAGCTATAAAACAGGTAAATTCAAACTAAAGTTTGATTAAAAGGATAGGGCACTAATCAACTTTGCAGGCAGAGGGCATTGTCTTTCATAAAAGATAATCTGATATTCACCCAGCATTAACCAAAAAAAAAAAAAAAAAAAAAAAACCAATAAAGGATTTTAAACAGTGGGTTAAAATAATCAGATCTCTGTTTATGACAGATCAGCTTTATTAAGGTTTATCTCATTAAGGTTTCATTTTATCCAGCTATCCTTTAGGATGCCAGAGCCTAACCAACAAGGGCATCTGGTCATCTGCTGTGAACGATCCCTACTTTTCATTTCTTCCTCAGGTAACAGTAATTATGCTAATGTTATCATTGTTACAGAAAGTGCTTGGTAATCTACTGCCCTATGGTTCCATTTATATTCCTTGTGACTACCTAAACCAGAAGTTAGCAACTACGGCCCAGGAGCTTGATTCCGCCCCTTCTCTCTTCCATATATCCAAAAGCAGAGAATTTGTTTTATATTTTTAAATGTAAGAAAATCATTCTTAGCTTTTTGCTATAGAAGTACAGAACCTTGGCCCAGATTAAAGCTTTTTTTTTTTTTTTAATTTCTGCTGGCCAGTAGTCCCTGCTGTTACATTCTCCTAGTTGTATGAAAGCTCCCTGTAGGGAGCTTTCCTTTGTATTTGTTTCCTTAGCACATAATATAATACTTGGAATATAAGTGGTGCTAATAAAAGATTGTTCTTTGACTCATAGCAAGATTGGCTTGAAGGGGATCAAACAGAGGAAAGAAGTATATTGACATTATTTTACTAATTCAGGTAGCTAATAATGAGGACTTATACAAAGGTGGTAACAGTGGAAACTAAGTGGAGGATATAAATTTGAAAACTAATGTGTCGGTAATATCCATTGGACCTGACAAATTTCTGGATGTGAGGAATAAGAGAATGACAAAAATTAAACAACAGCAAAGTTTTAAATGTGAGTGATTAGATGAATGATAATAAAACTGACAAAAACAATAACTTTCAGGATTAAATTAATATTTCTTGACAGATTCCTGGCAAATTCTCATCATATGATTAGGTTAGAATTAATAATAGAATAAGGATTAATGCATCCTTAAAGATATCATTGTAAAAATATTATATTTGAGTGTGATTTTATTCCATCTGAAAAAGAAATCTAATTGTGTGTTATTTATTAGCATTCAATTTCAACTCAACAACCACACTGGATTTCCACGTCACTTCCACAGATTGCCAAGTAAAGCCCTTGGCTTCTAAATAAAATGGATATGCAGGGAAGAGTCTCATGGTAGCTACATATTGATAACATCAGTCTAATATTTTTCTTCAGTTTCAGAAGGAGTCATCATTTTGTCAGTATTGGTAGTCTCTCTACCAAAACAGATCAATCACTTCACCATAATTTGGCAGCTGTTCTTTGAGAACTGCCTTCATCCAAAAATTCATGGCCCAGTACTTTTTAGTGATGGATCTCTCTCAACTTCATTCAGTTTATCCTGGGCAAAACTGTCCATCATGTAGCCCATACTAAAGATCATAGCAGTTTGGTTAGTCCTGCTAAAATATAAGCTATGATGGGCTTTTAAGAACTTTGGGTCATTCTAGGATGAGTTATCAGAGAATGAATACAGAAGTAGTTAATATAAAAATCTATATGTTAACTTAAGAGTAAGCTTATCTTTCAAAGGCCACAGAAAACTTCTATGCCTTTAAAAATAAATTAACAATCAATAAATAAATAGTTATCAAGTAAACATTATGTAGTAGGCAATGTGTTGAGAAGTCAAACCCCTAATTTTTTTTTAAATCCCCATTCTTAGGCTACTTAGACGTTATCATGGGAGATTATGTCAATGAATGAATACTTACAGATTACAGTAAAATAAGCCATCTATGGCAAGAAAGTCCCAGTAATTGTGAAGATCATAAAAGATTTCATGTCAAACAGAGATTTTCAACTTAAAATGCACAAAATACAATGAAATCTACAAAAAGATATGAAGAGGTTCATGAACTTTAAAATGAAAATACACCTTTATTTTCATCAACCCCTAAATAAAATGAAGCATTCCTTCAGTGATTTAAAACCTTAATTCTGAGAAAGGCCTCATAGGCTTCACTATACAGGCAAAGATTTCATAACACACAAAAAAAGTGCTTGAGCTTTACTGTGAAGGAAAAGATTTTCTTACCTGGAAAATGATGTAGAGGGAGGGCATTCCAGGTATGCACAGTGGACAATAAAAAGGCAAGAAGTTGGGGTGTCATGGGTGAAAAACAGACCACTATTAATTACAGAGTACAGGGAGAAATGAGTAACAGAATTGAAGAGTTAGTTAGAAGATCAATTCTGAAGTGTGTTAAAAGCCAAAACGAGGAATGGGATTTCGAGGCAATAAGGAGCTACTGAAGTTTATTTAGTAGGGGAGTCATAGACTAAGAATGACGCTTGAACAAAATAATTTTGGCAATTGTAAAGAGGATGAATTGAAGGAGAGAATAGGGGAATGGAGTTCAATTTGGAAGGCCATTGTCATAATCTAGTTGAAATGTAGTGAGGATCTGAAACAAGACAGTGGTCACATGAGTAGTGAAATATGGATATAAAGAAGACATGTTGTCAGAGTAGAAGGTGAAAAAATCTGGACATATAAAGTCTCCTGCTAAATACAGTAACACTAGATTCTGAAAAGTGAGAAGCTGCCTCATTATAGTAAGGGAAGATCAACCCATAACCTCAAAAAAATTCAAACAGATGGAACGTGTGCTCAAACACTGTTTGAAAAGGAAAACATTTATAGAAATTTGCTGATCACATTGCTGCACCTGGAGTCAGGAAGATATGTTCAAATGCAGCATCAGACACTAATCAGCTGGGTGACACTGGGCAAGTTGCTTAACTTATTTGGAACTCAGGCTGCTCAGTTATAAAATGGGAGTGTGAGGACTAATAAAGCTTCCAACTCCAAATTGATGATCCTCTTTTTTTATAAAAGGAGAAAAGCTGAACTAAATGATGACTAAGATTCTTTCCCTCACCAATATTGTTTAGTTGGAGAATGAAATGAACATTATCATGAAGGAACAGGAAGCAACCTGAAGAAGAATTTCTAAAAAGTCTCTAAGAAATGTAGAGAGATTTTCTTTATCTTTCTCTTTGTCTGCATTTCTGTCTCTTTTACATTCTCTCTAGCTGTCTCTGTCTCTCAGTATAGTTCTGTACTGGTTCTCTGTATCTGTCAGTCTCTCTCTCTCTCTTTTTCTCTTTCTCTCTTTCTCTCTCTCTCTCTCTCTCTCTCTCTCTCTCTCTCTCTCTCTCTCTCTCTCTCTCTCTCTCTCTCTCTCTCTCTCTCTCTCTCTCTCCCTCTGATCTGACCTGATTTAGTTTAGGATATCTGAGTAGAGAGATTTCCTAATCAATTTAGCACAAAGATTTTCTGGTGCACCTTTTTTCTATTAAAGAATTGCCTCTGGCACTGAGAGGTCACTTGACTTTTCCCAGTTAACAGAGCCAGAATACATGAAAAGTAGGACTAGAACTCAGATCTAAATTGCAACAAAGCAATAAATCTGAAAGAAGTTAAAGCATAAGAAACTCTTCCAATTAAATCTCTTCAGATTGAATTAAAAATTTAAAGAGAGAATTCTGAATTAGAGATGTTCTAACTTTGCCACCTTGTCTAAGTTCCTTAGAGTCTGAGCTTCCTTTTAATTAAATAGAAAGTTTGAGGCTTAATCTAGGTGACCTTGAAGATTCCATCCAGCCTTACCCATACACAGACTTTATTTAACAGTATAAACACTTGAGCAATAACTCCTTCAAATCCAAGAGAGTGAAACAGTTCATTACAACTTTCACATATACCTACATGATTTGGTTATGGATGTTAATGAATTCTGACTCACTGTGACTATCTTTTCCTTCCAGAGTTTTGTGGTACAAAGTGTATACATTTATGAAATAATTCTACTTCAGAACTGAAAGGGATATTCTCACATTATTCCCATTTTTCTGAATAGCAGAGGAAAGTTTCATTTTTAATTGAAAGACCAAAAAATACAGATTTATTAAAAGAAAAAAAAGTGGAAAAATGTTTACGAGGAAACAGAGAAATACATATGAAGCAAGCAGGGATTTTCCTGCTTGAGCTTTTTAAGCTTGCTTATTGTGCCTATGATGAGCATCACCACATTATTTTTCTCACCTTTGATTTTCTTTAGTATCATAAACTCTTTCCTTTCTTTTAAAATAGCTTTATCTTCCTCATTCTGCAAAAAGGTAATTTCACTTGCCAGATATGTTTCCAAATTTTAATTCTTGATAGTTTGTTTTGGAAAATGGAAACTGATTAAAAGGAAAAACATTTGTTCTTAGGGAATAAAATCTTGTCACTGGGTTGAACATTGGAAGAACATTTTAATTTTAATTTATTCAAATATGAATTCCCTGAAGCATTTATATTGCCTTAGCTCAATTCATTTAAACCCTAAAATTGACTTGTCTGATTTTTATATAGTTCACTGGGGCCCTTTAGATCCCATCAGTAATATTCCCTTGGTAGTTTTAATCTAATCATAAGTTTTCTACCTAACTATATTTGTTTATTATTTGCAATCATGCCTAATATATCAAGGACATTAAAAAATAACAAGTTAACTCAAACCCAAATCATATAAGTAATACATAGCAGGCTTGAATATAGCAAGCAAATTCTAATTAAAGTTTTAAAAAGATAAAAAGAAAGGAGGAACAAGAAGAGAATGGGAAAGGAACAAAAGATGGTGAAATTAAGGGAAAGAGGAAAGGATCAATAGAAAGTAGAAGGAGAGAAATAGGAAGGAAGGAAGAGAAGTCAGAGAGACAGGAGAGGGAGACAGAGAGAGACAGAGAGAGTCAGAGAGAAAAAGGAGAGAAAGAGTTTCTTAGTAACAACTGAACTCACCGTCCTCTAAAACACTCAAACAATGTAGATTCTATGATGATTATTTCCTCCAAAAAAAAATTGAAGAAAGATCTGTTTTTCAGATTATACATTTTAAATAAAACTTCAGCTTCTATACAAGCCTGGTAGGCTGCAGAGATATATACAAAAACAGATCTCCAAACATTTTTGTTCATACCTCCATCAAAAAAATAAAATAAAACCCCATGAATTTTTTGAGCAGTTGCTTCCACTGTATATATGTATATATAGGTAGGTAGGTATACATATATGTGCATACACATATGCATGCATATGCATGAATATATGTACATAAATGTATATATACACATATATGTATGTGCATGTGTTGTACATATTATATACACACACACATATATACACATACACTGACATACTTTGAAAGAACCTAGATGATAAAGAAGTTGGATGACTGACCCTGAATTCATGAAATCAAACTTAATTGCTAACTCAGATATACTTGTTAGCTATATCATTCTTGGGGAGTAACTTATAAACCTTAGGTTCTTCATCTGTAATATGATGATAATAATAGAACCTACTCTCACAGGGTTATTGTGAGCATTGAATGAAATTTCATATATATATGAAATTTTGAAAATTTTAACTCATTAAATAAATATTATTATTTATGTTATTACTATATTGGTATGGACATTTTATACCTTGCAAAAATTTAAATTTTAAAAGGATAGGGTAAAAGGTCTTCAGCAGCAAAATGGGAGTCCAGCACATAATCTTAGTTTAAGCTATACCAGCACAACTGCTGCCCCAATACTAAAAAAGCAGGACTCTGTTGCTTTAACACACTAGATCTTACAGGTCCAATGGGGTGGAAATACTCCTAACATTCCATGGCAGAAAAGAGAGCTTGTGGTCAGGTCCCTAGAGAGACCTGCATAACAGCTGCATAAAACCTCTGAAGCTTGGAACAGTGCACCCTCCACCCTAGAAACAGAGCCCTACTTTAACAAAGAATTGAAAGCTGAGTAACAGGCTAGAAAGATGAGCAGACATCAGAAAAAAGTTCTGACCATAGAAAGTTACTAAGGTGATGAAGAAGATCAAAACACACACTCAGAAGAAATGAACAAAGTCAAAGCTCCTTCATTCAATGCCTCTAAGAAAAATCAGAATTGATTTCAGGCAATAGAACTCAAAAGGGATTTTGAAAATCAAGCAAGACAGAGGAAAAATTAGGAAAATAATTGAAAGGGGTGCAAAAGGAAATATAAAAAGCTAATGAGAAGAAATATACTTTAAAAAGCAAAACTGGCCAGATGAGAAAGGAGACACAAAAGTCCAATGAGGAAAATAATTCCTTTAAGGAATTTAAAATTGGAAATTGTCAAGGAAAACTGTCCTGATATCCAAGATCCAAAGAATAAAATAGAAATTGAAAGAATCCACTGATTGACTCCCAAAAGAGATCCTAAAATGAAAACTCCTAGAAATATTATAGTCAAATTCTGCCACTCTCAGGTCAAGAAGAAAATATTGCAAGTATCCAGAAAGAAACAATTCAAATACAGTGAAGACACAGTCAGGCTAGCACAAGATTTAGCAGCTTCTACATTAAAAGGCCAGAGGGCTTGGAATAAAATATTCTGGAGAGCAATGGAGCTGCAGTTGCAACAAAAAAATCAGTTGCCCAGCAAAAATGCGTATAATTTTTGGATTAAAAGTGAACATTCAATAAGAAAGAGGATTTCAAGCACTCAAGATGAAAAGATTTGAATAGAAAATTTTATTTTTAAATATAGGACTTGGGGAAAGCATCATGAAGGAGTCAGAAAAGAGATATCACAAGGAACTTAATAAAGTTTATTTACTTACATTCTTGCATGGGAGGATGATACTTGTAACTCAGAATTTGCTCATTATTATGATAGTTTAAAAGCAAATTATATATATATATATAATATATATACATATATTATATATAATCAGAGGGCACAGATGTGAGTTGAATATGAAATGGTAATATCTTTTAAAATGAAATTAAGGAGTGAGAAAGGAATGCATTGGAGAAAGGGGAAAGTGAAAACAGTGGCAATTATTTGCCATAAAAAGAGACAATAAAAAACTTTTTAGTGGAGGGGAAGAGGGAAATTCAAGGGGGGAGTGAATGAACCTTACTCTCATCAGAATTCACTCAAAAAGGAAGTTATATATACACTCAATATGGTTATTGAAATCTATCTTACCTGCAGGAAAGTAAGAAGTGAATGGTATACAGGAAAGGAGAAGGAAGATAAAATAGAGGGCATATTGGGGGAGGCAGTGATCAATAGCAAAACACTTTTGAGAAGGCACAGGGTGAAAGGAGAGATAAAATAGGATAAATGGGAGGATAGTTAGCAAATTATGAAATTTGAATTATGAAAAAGAATTTTGAAGGAAGTTTCTTTGATAAGACCTCATTTCTCAAACAGAGGAAACTGAGTCAAGTTTATAAAAAAATTTGCAATGTTTCAATTGATAAATGATCAAAAATTATGATCTATGCCCAAAGAGCTATAAATCTAGGCATATCCTTTGATATAACAATACTACTACTAAGCATGAATCCCAAAAGAGCTTTTATAAAAAAGGAAAAGGAACTATATGTACAAAAAATATTTATAAAGGCTTTCTTCATAGGGCAAAAGAATTGGAAATTTAGTAACTAACCATCAATTGGGGAATGACTGAACTAACTGTAATATGTGATTATGATGGAGTGCTATTGTTTTATGGGAAATGATGAGCAAGATGTTCTCAGAAAAAATCTGGAAAGTTCTCTATGAGCTCGAGCAAAGTGAAAGGTACTTTGTAAAAGTTAATAGCAATGCTTTGGGATGATCAACTATAAATGACTTTGCTGTTCTAAGTGATACAATGATGATGACAACTCTGAAGGATTTATGATGAAAAATCCTATCCATACTCAGAAAAGGAACTGATTATGTCTGAATACAGATTGAAGTATATTCTCCCTCTCCCTCTTCTCTTCTCTTCTCTTCTCTTCTCTTCTCTTCTCTTCTCTTCTCTTCTCTTCTCTTCTCTTCTCTTCTCTTCTCTTCTCTTCTCTTCTCTTCTCTTCTCTTCTCTTCTCTTCTCTTCTCTTCTCTTCTCTTCTCTTCTCTTCTCTTCTCTTTCTCTCTTTTCTCTTCCCTTCTCTCTTTTCTCTTCCCTCTTCTCTTTTCTTTTCTTTTCTTTTCTTTTCTTTTCTTTTCTTTTCTTTTTTTCTTTTCTTTTCTTTTCTTCTCTTTTCTTTTCTTTTCTTTTCTCTCTCTCTCTCTCTCTCACTTTGCTTTAATTTTATTTTTAAAAGCTTTTTTAGGGTGGGAGATGTATATTTTTTCACAACATGATTTTTATGGAAAGTTTTGGATAATTTCACATGTGATTTCTCAATGGAGTTTAGGGGCATGGGTAACAGAAAGAATCTGGAACTCAAAAGTTTTAAAAACAAATGTAAAAAACCAATTGTTTTAAATGTACCTGGGGAAATATTAATTAATAAATTAATTAAATAAATGAATAAGTTTAAAATGAAATAAGATTTGATCCTTGAATTAATAGGAAGATGCTGTTTATCTATTATATCATTTTGGCTTTTGTATGGAGGTTTATTTGGTGAGGATGAGACTTGAAAAAGCAAGTCCAATTAGAATAAAATTACAATACTCTAGATAAATAATGATCAGGCCCAGGGCTAGGGTGGTTTTGTCTTTAGAAAGATGAGGTTATTTCTCAGATATTATGGATATATTAATGACTAAATTACCAATTGATTGGGAATGTGAGATAAAAGAAAATGAGGAATAAAATATCATATTATATTTGAAAACCTGGGTACCTGAACAAATGGTTGCGTCCAAAATAAAAACAAGGAAGTTTGGACCAGAGGTTTGTTAGGAGGAAAAAAGTTGCATCCTAACCCATCTATGTCTGGTTTTCCCCCCCTCAGGTCTGCTCATTGCCATTAAAGTAAAATAATGCAATCAAATAAAAATCTGAAAAGTACATGGGAGGAAGGGGTTGCTGAATGGTGAATGATCCTAAGCAAAGATCCTTCATGTAACATGTGCCAGATATAATGAAACAATGATTGGGGGAGGAGACAGGATGGAAGAGTATTAAGAGGTTGAAGAAATGCTGAGGTTGGGAATTTTGAAACTGACTAAAATGTTTAGGTCAGCATAACTATCCTATAGAGGCTATCCTATATAACTATCCTAAGAAGCTCAAGCCCTTTGAAACTCCAAAAGACCAGACATGGGAAGGAGGAGGGGAGATGTTTAATGGACTGAAATAGTTATTGTATGAGATACAAGCTCACAATTGGCTCTGGGGAAAATAGAGTAGTAGGCAATAAACCTTTTTCCACCCTTATATTTACTAATCATATTTCCTGAGTGTTAAGCTATATCCCGCACTTTAGATATCACTGTACATGAATTCCATCACTTGAAATCCTAGCAAGTATGCACTGGATAACTTTGGATTCTCTCTTATAGGTAGGGCAACTACATTTGTTTAATCCTCTTATCTGATTATTTACCTTAGCAAGAAAATAGACAGTAAATATTCAGGTAGATACAGGGGAAAGAAAAAGTTAAAACTGAGGCTACAAGGACTTTCTCTGATTTGCAAAATTAGAATTCAGTGTCAATCAGCAACAATTCTGAACCAGCGGCAAAGATTAATCTATGAAGCCATCAAGTAATAATGGCATACTTCTCCCTAAAACAGTTGCATTCTGTTTAAGATTGACTTTAAAATGAATGTTCTGGAAGAAGAGTTCAGCAGGTTCAGAAGTAAATCTAAAACCTATTAGTGTTTTCAATAAAGACAAAAATAGCAATAGAAATTAGTCCTATGATTTTATCAGTACAAAAGAATCCCAGGGGATGAAACTCCTGTTATAGGTCAATATCTTCTTTGCAATGTAGTCCCCTACCAACATAACAAAAAATATGTCAGAGGGAATACTGGAAACCAATTTTTCCACGCCAATGCCCCATTAAAGATGGCTTTAAAAAATGGTTAGAAGTGATCTGTTAGCACTTGAGAAAGAAAGGATAACTGAGAGAAGAGAACCAAAAATGAAAAGATTGATTTAAATGACCTTTAATGGCTCCTTCTAGATCAAAATAATATCACTCTTTTTATGTTAATCTGATTCTTGTATATATCATAAGATTTTAATATTAATGGAAAACAGTAGATAGAGCACAGGACTCATCTTCTTGAGTTCAAATTGTGCCTCAAACACTTCCTACCTATGTGACCTGGGCAAGTCACTTAATTTTGTCTGCCTTAGTTTTCTCATCGGTAAAATGAGCCAGAGAAGAAAATGGCAAAATTATTGCAGTATTTTTACCAAGAAAACACCAAATGAAATCATGGAGGCTTGGATACAACTGAATGACAACAACAATAATGTCAATCTTTTGGCTTTTACCAAATCTCATACAAATTTTTTAATTATATAAAGATGCAAAGGAGATGAAGGTTATCAATGAGTACTGGGTTAGAATATCTAAGAAAATCAAAATTTCTGAATTAGACTTCATTCTTATCCAGGCTAGACTTCCACTTCCCCATGTGCTCTACTTCATCATAGAAATCTTTTCACCTTAAAAGTTCACTCTTTATGGGTAGGCTGGGCACATATGATAAAAATGACAATACTACCTAAATTAATCTACTTCAGTGCCATACCAATCAAACTCCCAAGAAATTATTTTATAGATCTAGAAAAAATAACAAAATTCATCTGGAAGAACAAAAGGTCAAAAATTTCAAAGGAATTAATGGAAAAAATTCAAATAAAGGTCACTTAGCTGTGCCAGACCTAAATCTATATTATAAAGCAGCAGTCATCAAAACCATTTAGTACTAACTAAGAAATAGAGGAGTCAATGAATGGAATAAGTTAGGTTTACAGGACAAAATAGTAAATAACTATAGGAATCTAATGTTTGACAAACCAAGAAACCCTAGGTTTTGGGATAAGAATTCACTATTTGACAAAAAGTGCTGGGAAAATTGGAAACTAGTATGACAGAAACTAGGGACTGACGTACACCTAACACATATAATAAGATCGAAATGGGTTCATGATTTAGACATAAAGAGTGATATGATAAGCAAATTAGAAGAACAAGTCATAGTTTACTTCTCCGATCTGTGGAGAAGGAAGGAACTTGTGGTCAAAAAAGAACTGGGTTCATTATTGAACGCCATATAGGTAATTTTGATTATATTAAGTTAAAAAGGTTTTGTACAAACAAAACCAATGCAGATAAGATTAGAAGGGAAGCAATAAATTGGGAAAACATTTTTACATTCAAAGGTTCTGATAAAGGCCTCATTTCTAAAATACATAGATAATTGACTCAAATTTATAAAAATTCAAGCCATTCTCCAATTGATAAATGGTCAAAACAGACACTTTTCAGGTAAAGAAATTAAAACCATTTCTACTCATATGAAAAAGTGTTCTAAATCACTATTGATCAGAGAAATGAAAATTAAGACAACTCTGAAATACCACTGCACATCTGCCAGATTGCTAAAATGACAGAAAAAGACAATGGTAAATGCTGGAGGGGATGTGGGCAAACTGGGACACTGATACATTGTTGGTGAAGTTGTGAAGTGATCCAGCCATTGTGGAGAGCAATTTGGAACTATGCCCAAAAAGTTATCAAACTGTGCATACCCTTTGATCCAGCAGTGTTTCTACTGGGCTTATATACCAAAGAGATCTTAAAGAAGGGAAAGGGACCCACATGTGCAAAAACATATTTGTAGTGGCAAGTAACTAAAAACTAAATGGATGTCCATCATTTGGAGAATGGCTGAATAAGTTATGATATATGAATATTATGGAATACTATCATTTTATAAGAAACAATCAGCAAGATGATTTCAGAGAGGCCTGGGGAGACTTAGAGGAACTGATGCTAAGTGAAATAAGCAGAACCATGAGATCATTGAACGGAGTAACAATAAGATTATACGATGATCAATTCTGATAGACAGGGCTCTTTTCAACAATGAGATGATCCTGGATTCTAATGATCTTGTGATGAAGACAGCCATCTGCACCTAGAGAGGGTTCTGTTGGGACTGAGTATGGATCAAACATAGTATTTTCACTCTTTTTGTCATTGCTTGCTTTTAATTTTCTTTCTCAATTTTTTTTTCCTTTTTGATTTGATTTGATTTTTCTTGTGCAGAAAGATGAATGTATGAATATGTATGTATATATGGAATTTAACATATATTTTACCATGTATAACATATATTAGATTATTTGATATCTAGGAAAGGGGGTGGGGGTAAGGGGGAGAAAATTTGGAACACAAGGTTTTGCAAGGGTTAATTTTGAAAAATTATCCCTGCATATCTTTTAAAAAATAAAAAGCTTTAATTAAAAATAAATTTACTCTAATCACAAGGTGAGTCACATAAAAAAATATCCTCCTTTCCTGTGTCTGCTTCTTGTGACTGACTGGTTCTTCCCAGAATCTTACTTTTTATGAAAATATGTAGGCAAATCATGTCTTCATTTCTCTATAGGCTGTACTTTTGACCTTTTATATTTTCTTTACATTCATCTATCCCCTCTTGTCTTTTCCTTTGTTTTTGAGCTTCCTTTTATTTGATTTCCCCCATTATAACATTAGATTTTTAAAGGAAGGGACTATCTTTCTACTTTTATTTGCGTTCCTGGCCCTTGGCACAGTGCCTAGAAAAAAATGAATCACTTTAAAAATATACATCATTTTACTTGACTAGTCTATAATAAATGACAGATTATAGACAGACAGACAAATAGATGCTAGATAGAAAGAAAGATGCACAAAGGTTATAATGATAGTTAAGTGATGACTGTTAGCTAAAGCTTCCAGGATCATAGGCAGACCATATAAAATATAAGGATGATTCAGAGTTGTTATCTAAAGATTAGAGATTAAAAAATGATCATAAACACTTTTGTTTCTATGAGAAAAATAACAAATTGTACCCAGGTCTTTGTATTCCTTCAAATCTTTCTCTAAATTGCATATTTCTAAGTTTTAAATTTGATGAATAATTACTATATTTTTAGGATATTGCTTTTGTTTTTATGAAAAAAAAGTTTATTCATTAGAATTTGAGAAATCCATACTTATAAGAAGTCTGACTATTCAGATCAACATGCTAACACTCATGTGGTCCTTGACTTGACTTATTTAAATAATTCACAATATCATAAAAAAAATCAACAGAATAGAATTCAAATATCTAGATGTTTATGGTCCTTCCATCTTCTTATGATTTAGATTAAGGACACACAAAGTCTTACATCTATATAAGTAAATACAATTTATATGGACATTCATAGAATGGTCAGAGAAGGGTTTCAATATATATTATACATACTAAGAGACAAACATAACTATATCCAAAGCCATAGAGAGCTGAATACTTAAAATGTATTGATGGCTTCATGAAATAATTTTCCAAGAATGAATTAAATTAAATGCAAACAACATATGTTGAACTTCTATTATACACTATTATACAGAACTAAAAACAAAACACTTCCTGACTGTAAGGAGCTTTCTAAACTAGTCTTATGTGCAAAAATAAGGACATTTTATATACTTATTATGCATTCATTTAATTTTCATATATTTGTTATATATAATACATAATATATATATAATACATAAACATATTGCATGTGTATATACAAAGAGTAAAAATAAGATTAATTGAGTGAGGAAGGAAGGAGCTACTATCAGTCAGGAAAGGCGTCCTCTAGGAGATAGCAGCTAAGTTAATTTTAATAATTCCATGAAGTAGTTACTATAATCATGAGGAAACAGAAAATTGTTATAATTTCTCAAATGACCCTCTACAACATGAATTACATTTAGGTTCATCTACAATTTTCCTTCTGTGAAATAGTGTTGCATACTGGAAAAAAGAGAGAGAGCCTCAAAGGAAAGTTTGGTTTAAAGGCTAATCTCTAACTCATAATGTTTGACTCTCTCCATTCTACTCCAATATAAAGAAGGTCACCCTAAGTAAACCAAAACTCCTGGAGATCGATATTTAAGCAATTCTCTTGTAATATTTAAAAGAATCCACACCTGAATATCCTACACATGTGCACAAATATTACCCCACCAGCTTCCAAGTAACTGCATTATTAACTCATCTTCCTCTTTCTTATTCTCATGTCCATCCTATAATGGCTCCCTATGCCACTGAAAATACACAAGGATCAGCTTTCTAATGACAATGATCTCCTAGTAATAGGTAAACATCTTCAGCTCTCTTATAGTCTGGAGTAGAGGAAAGAAAAGGGGATGAATGATTTTGAATAATCACATCCACTCCACACAAATGTCTATTTCTCCCAAAAGTTCTTGGATAACATACATAGCAACATTTTCTGGATAATAACTTTAAGTTTATGAGATAAATTATCTGCAAGCTGAGATACTCTTTAGATATTTCCAAAAAGCATCCATTCTTTTCCCTTTTATCCAATTGACAATTGTGCATACAATTATGCATATAATATATAAATAAATTATTCAATATGATCTCTCATACATATACCTATGTATGAGAGATCATATTGAATAATCATGATGGGTTTTGAGATCATATTGAATAATCATGATGGGTTTTTCATCAACATCAAAACCATATCCTTTTGCTTCTTACTTACATACATGTATGCCCAGACACACAAATATACACAGATACATATACACCAAAATATGACCTTTCAGTTTCAATTTTCTCATTCATTAATTTGAGGTTAATACTCTAGCTTAAATGATCTCTACAGTCCCCTCTAAGTCTCAAACTCATTATTTGCTAAATCTTGTGCTAATTATAACCCCCCAACTTAGATTTAATCATATGAGTCATAAATAAACAGAATATTATTCACAATGTGAGTATTGTCAAAGGCTGTATTAATAGGACCCCACAAGAAGGCTACAATAAAAAATAATTCAAGGTGTCAGCCCGAGCTGGAATTCATGTTAAAAGTCATTCCCTATTTCTGTTTTATTTTCTCCTTAAATTATTTTAATTCATGAATAAATGAATCAATGAAGAAGCATTTTTAGTCACCATTAGTGTCAATTACCATGTTAAGCACCAGAAATATAATAGTTAAATTGAATTAATCACTGCCCTCAAAAAGCTGACATTTCAATATAGGAGAGAAGTAGCCATGGAAGAGAGTTTATCTGGGAAGCCATTAAGTGCAGCCATGAGGTAGTCAGTAACCAAATTCCTTCCAACAGCACCCTTGGTACTGATTTATTACTGTTCCCAGAATTAAAGCAATGCAAGCATATTCTAAAAGTATAGGAAAAGATTTTTATGGCCGTAAGAAAACCTCTTCAAGCAAGAAACTCAATTCAACTCCACAAACATTTATTATAAGCTTTTTATTATCAGTGTATTCTCTTAGCTACTGAGTATAAAAAGATGAAAAACTAGAAATTGTTCCTGCCCTTGAAGAGCTTACACTATAATAGATATATAAAGCATCTCAAAGATTTAGTGGATACAAATACTAATACAACATCAAAGATTTTTCCTGTAATGTTTTGCTAACATAACAGCAAAATAAATATGTAAGAATATTTACTATACAACTCATTCGAACATAGTAGGTGCATAGGCACATATAGTATCAATGAAAATTCAAACATTGGATATATTGTTCTTTGGGAAACTGCAATAAAACATGTCCAAAGTGGCCCCCAAAATGCCCCTAAGTAGTCTAGTGTTTGTTTTTTGTTTGTTTGATCACTGCATTCTTCATCCTTCAAAAAGATAGTGTGGTATCTTGGAGAAAGAACTGGAATTGGAATTAGGAAGACCTGGATTTAAATGCTGTCTCATACACTTATTGTCATATGACTCTGGACATACTCCCTAACATCTCTCCCTTTTTCTTTCCAACTCTAAATTAGGATCCTAGGCTTTTGAGAAGAATAGATTGAAATGTTGAAGGAAGAAGGCTTATTATTGTAGAGAATGGATTCTTAACCTGGGGCCTAAATACTTCTTTTAATATCTGAAAACTGCTTTTTGTTCAGTTACTTCAGTTACAGCTAATTCCCCTTGAATCCATTTGGAGCTTCCTTAGCAAAGATACTGAACTGGTTTGTCATTTCCCTCCCAAATTCTTTTTTACAGATAATAAAACTGAGGTGAACAAAATCAGACAGTTTACAAGTGTCTGAAGCCAAATTTGAACTCGGGAAGATGAATCTTCCTGACTGTAGGACCACCTACCTCTCTAACTACTTTGACACATTTGATAATTGATTGTATTACAATGAATTTCAATATAATAGATTCCTATGTATTTTCTTATGGATTTAAAATATTCTTTTGATTAGGGGTCCATAGACTTAACCAGACTGAATGCTCAAGGGGTTCACAACAGGAAAAAATGGTTTAGAATCCCAGTTCTAGATGGTAAATTAATTAGGACAACTGTAACATTTGTTTCTCATCATAGTTCATTGTTTCCAAACATTCTAGTTGGGTTTAGACCTACTTTGGGAAAGTCAAGAATAATATAATGGAACAACTATTAAAAATTTTTATACTGTCATTTTTTTTTCCTTTTGTGAATTAAAGGATATCCACTTAATTCACAGGCTATTTCTGATGTAGTAATTAATTCGCAATAAAAAGATGGAGAGGAAGTTCATCTGTGCTGATTTTAGAGCCAATATTTCTAACACAACACCTGAGTGTTTGCAGGCCCTTATAGCTATAACCATTGCTTTCCCAATGCTGAACTATTTATAATCAATACAGTATGGTTTAGCACTATGACTTTGCAAATATCTAAGCTTATCAAGAAAAAAAAAAGGAAATGGAAAAGTGCTTGGTTTTATTGCATTTTTCTTAAACAGTGCTTTAAAAAAAGTACTGACTTGCACTTTAGTTTCCAAAAGGAAAACTTGTTTCAGATTTAATGCTGTCTAAAATAGATGGCAGGCAAAAGTGTTCCCATCCACTGGAAAAGATTTCGTGAAAACCATGAAGAGAGAAATGGGTCAGCAAACTGCATTTGTGTGTGTGTGTGTGTGTGTGTGTGTGTGTGTGTGTGTGTGGAGTATGCAGAGAAAACCTTCTGCTCCCTAGCCCTTATCACTCAGTATGATAAACTTCCTACCTTCTGCCACAAATAGTGCAGAAACATGATTGAAGCTGACATGGAGAACCACTCTAATCAAGTAATAATCGCTCTAAATTGCCTCCAGGAAAATCCCCAGTAGCTATTTAGATTAAAGTGTCACAGCTCAATCTGGACTTCTTATAAAGGAGGCAGCCACACTCCTGGGCAAACTCAGTGGAGTTAACAAAGTTGGGAAGTAGATCTGCTCTCCTACCTAGGAACCATAGCAAGAGTGGGCACAAGGCAAAGGAAAGATGCTTTATATTACCTTCATTACCCTGTGGAGAGATAATAAGACATACTTTTCAACATGAACTTTTTTTCATGGCTGACATTTCCAAAAGAAAAAAATGTTCTTAATAAATGCAAGAAGGAATCTGTTTTGATGGCAAATTCCAAGAGTTGTCGAGTTCAGTTATTTCTCCCTTAGCAATACCATTTGGACCTGCCCCTTCATTTCTACTTCACTTGCTACTACTGTAGTTCTGCCTTGTTTTTAGTGTTTTCTTGAGTCATAATAATAACATCCAAATTTTTCCCACTTCAAAGAAAACACAAACTACGTTTTTCACTGATGAGATGGAGGTCAATTCTTTTGATAAGATGGAAGCCATAGGACCTTGCCATCGGCCCTACAGCTTTGCTCTCCAGATCCCGGGTATAGTCATTGACCCTCCTAAATTATCTTCTGCCATGCTTCTGATCTCTCCTACAAGGGTTGCCCTCCCCCTAATAGATTAGAAGATTTTGAGAGAAAGGGTTGTTTTTACCCTGTTTGTACCCCCAGCATGTAGATGAATATTTTAGCAATCTTTCATTCATTCCAAGATTTCAGTCTCCTGCTTCTCTAAATTAGATCATAAGTTCCTTACCTTTTAGAAATAGGTCCTTAGCCTGGGGTTAAGACTGAGATTGTCTTAAGAGAAGGACTATTTTTGCCTTTCTTTGATTCTCCAAGATGCATCATTAATTAATTAATGCTTAGTTAACATGCTTACTGAATACTTTTTAGCTTGACTGGATCCCAATCTATTGATACCTCTGCCAAAGTAAAGTTGCTAACACAAATCTGATTACATCATAACAGCCCTTCCATGATGCCCCACTATTACCCAACACACTGCTTTTCAATTTTCATCTGTTTCTCTGCATTCTTGTCCATTACACAGACTGTCTACCTCAACTGGAAAATCAGACAGAGAATTTACTTGATGTAGCTGGAAAAAATTTCAAAGTTCTAGAGCAGAGGGTGCCAAAGTCTTATGGTGAATGGGCAACACTTTACAATCAGGATAAAAATTTTTGAATCTTAAAGTGACCATCTTAGATTTAGACTTCTGTGAGAAAGGAAAGTTCTATAAAGATTTAAAGGCAGTGAGGATGGGATAGGCAGCAAAGAATATTGACAAGAACAAGGAGAAAGAATGGATTTGAAGGAAGTATTTCCTCATCTTCTTTTAGAATTATACATCTCTAATCACATGTTTTTTTTCAAATAATATGTAAAGTTGATTCTCTTTTCTCTCTCTGTTTCACACATACACACACACACACACACACAAATACATGCTGATATATTGTTTTCCAGAAATGCTGAACCAACCCATAAATCTACTAACAGTGTATAATTCTTTTTTCAATACACATTGCTTTATAAATCATGTTCAGAGAAAAATCAAAGCAAAAAGGAAAAATCATTGGAAAGAGAAAAAACAAAACAAAACAAAAAAGAAGTGAATATAGCTTGTGTTGATTTACATTCAATCTCCTTACTTCTTTTTTTGGATGCATTTTCTTTCCAAAGTCTAATACGATTATTTTGGCTCACTGAATCACTGAGAAGAGCTAAGTCTTTCATAGTTGATATTCACACATTCTTGCTGTTATTGTGTACAATGTTTTCTTGGTTCTTCTTGTTTTGCTCAGCATCAGTTCTATAAACACCTTGTTCATCATTTTTATAGAACACTACTATTCCATCATCTTCATATACTTGTTCAGCCATTCCCTAATTGATGGGCTTCTACTCATTTTCTAATTCTTTGTTACCTCAAAAAGAGTTGCTACAAACATTTTTGCACTTGTGAGTCCTTTTCCCTCCATTATGATTGCCTTGGGATATAGATCCAGTAATGACACTGCCAAGTCAAAGGTCTAATCACATTTTTAACACTTTTTTTTTTTATCAATGAGACAACTTTAGTTGATAGAAATCTAATCTAATAGCTAGAAATCTAATTCATAACAGCTAAGAGATGCAATAGAGATAGCTCTGGGCCTAGAATTAGGAAAACCTGTGTTTTAATCCAGTATGACACTTACTATTTGAGCCTAGGCAAATCTGCTTCAGTTTCTTCATCTCTAAAATGTGGATAATGATAGCACCTGCATCCTGGGGAAGAAAGAAAGGAATGAAAGAAAAGAAAAGAAAAAAAAGAAAGAGAGAAAGAAAGCAAAAGAGAGAAAGAAAGCAAGCTTAAAAGAGAAAGAAGGAGAAAAAGAGAGAGGAAGGAAGGAAGGAAGGAAGGAACGAAGGAAGGAAGGAAGGAAGGAAGGAAGGAAGGAGGGAGGGAGGGGGAGAGGGAGGGGAAAGGGAGGAAGGAAGAAGGGAAGGAGGGAAGTAGGGAGGGAGGAAGAGAGAGAGAAAGAAAGACTTGTAAAGCACGCAGCACATGCGTGACACGTACTTTATGCCTAAAATGCTTTTTCCCTCCCTCTCTTCTTTCTCTTTCCAACTCATATGCCTTCATTTACTGCTCTAATTCAGACTGTGCTTTCTGTTCCATGTAATTGTGCCTTTCTTTACTGCCTTGAAGCATCTATTCTGACTTTTTTAGAAGACCTCATCCTCTTTCCTTTTCATTTAAATTTTATTCCAATCCTTCCTCCAGGAAACTTTTCTCAATTAGTTTCACCCTGACCCCAATCTACCAGCTCAGTTATTAACTGAGATTTGTCCTTCAACATATTTAAAATTATCCTGCCAAATTGAATGCATTTTCTTTGGTCATCTGATTTTTTTTTTTGTCTTTTATTCTCCAGTAAGGGAGATAAAGGCAAGAGTGGTCCCTTATACATCATTTTCAAGTGCCCTTGATTAATTATATGTTGGCTGAATGTCTAGTAGACAAGGACCCCAGCTCTCACTGTGGATAAATTGCTCTTGTTTCATAATACTCATTTGTCCAAAGATGCCCGCCCTTTTTAATGAAAATCAGAATAATTATTAACTTGCCTCAAACACTTTGATTATTGTCCCACCTTTAACATCTAATAACTGTATCAATCAGAGTAAGTCATTTGTGCTCCCAGTGTTCTAAGCAATCTAAATCTATAAGTTACAAAGAAGTTCCCCACATGCATAATTCCCATTTTGGGAATTCCTTAAGATGACAAAATAGATGAAAAATTACCTCTTTTGATTCTCATTTTTGATGGTGGTGGAAGGGGAGCAGGTAGAACAAGTACTAGAAAATTGTTTCAGAGCTACACATAAAGGCTCATTTTTCTTTTCTTTTTTTAGATTTAGATTGGTTCTTCAGATGTTGCACAGGCTGGAACTGCAGCAAGCATGACTCTATTGTTGATTGAAATGGAAGCTTTGAATCTCTCCATTTCTAACTTAGGCTGTTTTGCCCACTCTCCACTCCCAGGGGCTCATCCTATGGGAGCTAGAATTAGCACAGACAGCCAATTGACTTTAGCTGTAACTCAGAAATCCCAAACTCAAGTAATCCATCAGCTCAATCTCCCCTAAAAAGAGACTGCAGGCACAAATCACCATCCCTGGCAATAAACATGGACAGAATCATGATCGAGGTCACACAACTATCAAAGCAAGGCTCAAATAGAACCCTGATGACAAAACAAACCTTATATTCACTAGGCCAAGCTACCTCCTGTGAGCATCCTAATGACATATTCAAAACAGGTATGCTTCTTGCTTCAAATTCTACAAGCGAATTTTAAATTCAACTGAAAGAAACCTGTGGAGAACAGAGTTGGGAGCCTCATTGCCTGAAGGGTTCACTAACACACTCAAATAAAAAGATGACTACAACTAGCTTCCATTTTCATTATCCAAACTCAGAGAAAGACAAGCAGATCAGAGAATCGTCTTCCACTGTGAAGATGAAAAAGCCAACCTCGAGTCATGAGCTCTGGGACCCAGGACATAATGGATTTCCTCCTAATTAATTTTCTCCATTTCTTCTTCCTCCCAGACTTGATTCTTTTTTCCCACTAAACCACTCCCCTCCATGCTACAATGACCTCAGCTGCTTCCCAGCTCTTGCCATTCTCTTTTGTCAAAGTATGCAATGGACTGAATTGTGACTCAACAGGTTAGCCCCCAGGAGGAACCAGATTTTCAGTATTCTGAATGTGATAAGATCCAAGCTGGGCCTTTATTTTTTAACATGACAGTTAATTGCCCTTTCTCCTATCATTTACCTTTAAGTTCCTAAAGAGTAAAAATTGGAGCTACATCTGTAAGATGTCCAAGTAGTTCACACACAAAAAAGTAAGTGTTATGAATATAAAATAATTAAATGGTTGAATCAAACCAATTGGATTTTCTCCATACACAATGACTCCAATGGGGTTTTATTCAATTTTTTACTTTGCCTCCTTTGCTTTTCCCCACATTAGAGAGAGCACCAGAACTGGAGTCAGGAAGATTCATCTTCATGAGTTCATATCTGGTCTTAAGTTTAAGATAATTGCTAGTTGTATGATCTCGGACAAATCACTTGATATGATTGGCCTAGATGGAGAAAGAAATGCCAAATAACTTCTGTTTCTCTACCAAAAAACAAAACCTCAAATGGGGTCATGAAGAGTTGGGCACAATGGAAATGAATGAACAGCAACAACTTATTACCTTTATTCATAGTCAGCCCCAGGGTGGAACTTCTACTTTACGATTATAGAATCACAGATTTAATGTTACAAGGGATTTATGGGAACATTTGTCTAAATTTCTGTTTGTATAGATGAGGAAATGTGCTCAAAGAAATGGAGGAATTTGTGAAATGGCACATAGGTAATAACAAGCAAAGCTTAAAAACCAGGTTTTCTGAAGGCAAATCCAAGGCCATTTTCATTACTTTACACTGTCTCACCACTTTCTGAGATCTGATCTGTTTCTTCCCTTTTTTCTCAGTCTCTGTCTTTCTTTATATCTGTATCTGTCTATCTTTCTGTGTGTGTGTGTCCACCTTTTTCTGTGTCTCTCTCTATTTCTCTATCTCTTTCTCTCTTTCCCTCCCTCCTCCTCCTCTTCTTCTTTTTCTTCTT